>NC_062531.1:13800194-14132694 GCF_022655615.1 Tachysurus fulvidraco | reverse complement strand
CATGTCTGCGCTAATTATCCAACCCGTCTATAGGCCATAGTACTAATGTGTTTCATGACAGATAACAGGTGATCTAAAGAACAGATTGACCAGTGATATGATCTTAAGCCTATCTACAAGGTCACCTTAGAATCATCAGGCCAATAACACATACAAGGGAATACAGTTTTCCAATTGTTTGACAAACAATATATATTGTTTGCTTGCAAAAAATCGCTCACTTGTCATTTTCCATAGGTGCATAAGAACAACAGGATTACATATGCTTGTAAAAGTGCTTCATAAAATTCAAATATTTTCTCACTGTATCCAGTAACTGGTGATCTCCAACTGCTTACTGTTTAGTTTAAAATACGTTTTTACATATATTGCATTACACACCACTTTCATTTTGTAATACCCCTGATAGTTAGGAGGGGTTATTCTGTGTTGTATCCCACCTGCTGTTTTTCAAGTGTAGGCATATGGTCTCCATAAATTACATCTGGGTTGTATTGACTAAAAGGTATCGGGTAGAAGACTCTTTTACCTGAAAGATCCAAGAACAAATGACCATTATTACCAAAATCTCATTCATAACTTAGTATAGTGTATACAAACAAACACAATAACGTAAAGCATCAAAAGAATACATATGACTTTGTTTGAGAAAATGGTCCTACCAGGTTGGGCGTTAACGCGGCAGGAGTTTAGGAAATCAACAGTAAAGTGGACATCAACATCACAGAAAAATAGGAGGACGTTGCTCTTCTTCCAAGCTCGAGCTCCCATATTCAAAGCCTGTCCTCTGGAAAACTTCTCACTTAGATGGATAAGAGTGATGTTCCTTGATCTCATTCTTCTATTGGACATGTATAATTAAATATCCTTTAGATTTTTATTTACATACATTTACATTACTTGATCAAATAATCTCATGCTACCTTGCAACGGTGTCTATTATTCTTCTTACTTCCTTTAACTTCTCTGTTCCAAAATACACAACAGTAAGATGGATTTGTTCATCCTCAACACAAACTTCCCTGTGAGGAATTAGGTATGTAAAGTTAAACATGTATAGATGTCTTTGTATAACAGCTTTGCATAGCATTGTAATCTAGCTTAGAAAACTGCTGAAATGCAATTTGAAATATAGATTTGAATCCAACCTAAAATTGTTCATAAATTGTTGAAATGTGTCAACCCTCATGGCCAATAGCACAATAATATTTATTAGCATCCTGGATGTGTCAATTGCTTCTTCCTTCACATTTTGCAGAGGAGCAAATGGCCGAAAGAGCTCCAGCCTCCTGAAGTCCAGAGAAGAATTGTCTCTGAATGAGAGATCATATAGAGATCCTTTATCTCTCTCAGAATGAACAATTCCTGGTGTAGAGCCAAAAGCAAAATAAATAAATAAATAAATAAAAATACAGTTAATATAATGGCACTTTCAAAAGGTCAAATAGATTTTCTGTGCTAATCTTGTTTAAAGTACTTTCAAGTACTAATACTGACTCTATTCTTTTAGTTGCATCTAAAGTTAACATTAAGAAATGAGCTACTGTATACAAATAAACTGGCTTTGCCCTTATGGAAACTAAGTACTAAGTACTTAGTTAATAAGATCTAAAAGCTCAGTATGTATTCTGCCTCAGATGCAAAAAAAAAACAAACAAAAAAAAGAAAGCATCTGGAAATGAATTAAAGATGGCAATCAAATGTAATCTCACCCTCAAAGAAATCACGTGGTAAGTATATCTTACGATACTGTGGGTCATCCTTATCTTTAGGACCATTAAGGATGTGCAGAGCTGCTTCTAATGCACCAGCCATATCCTTTCGAAGTGTTTTTCGCACAGGATCCCTTGTGAGTCCAGGGTCAAGCTGATAGACACTGTGTAGTGTAAAACTCTCAAATGGCACTAAAGCATGCTCATTTGGTATATTTGCACTCCCATCACTTTTCATACGATGCAGCTGCTTGTGAAAGAACACCTCAAGTTCTGAGTTACTCGTGTGTGTTTCCTCCAGCTCCACTGGATGCATTATAGCAGCCTGTTGCATGGACTTTTGTAGATGTCTTTTCTCTCTGAGAGCATATTTCAAATGGAATATCTGCTTTCTTAGCCTTGTAGAATAGTGCTGATATTTCTCCTCATGTTCCTGCAGCAAAGCTTGATATTTCATATCATCCGTTGTCACTTTGGGCAAAATTTGTTTGTTGTGATTTTTAGGATATCTGCAGGCTGGTTTAAATAGGAATAGAGTAAAACAAAGTGCAACCATAATAAGAATTTTTGTTCGGGCCACCATGGCCACAAACCATCTTTTCTGCATGTCTACACTTTTTTGCTAGGCTATTTTATTAGTTAACAAAGCCTGGAGTATTAGAAATGTTTACTTTATCTCATATTTAAAATTCTTTGAGGTCAGGTTTCCATAGTGGATCAGATTTAACACATTATAAAAAGACTTCCTATTGTCAAACTTGTGTCTTAAAGCATCTTTAAGTCTCCATGTTTCTTCAAGTTGATTTAGACTTTCCACATCACGAAGAGAATCCATCCATAATATCACAAATCCATCTATATTGCTAATGAGAAAAAAAGATTGAAAAAAGACAAAGTTGAATAGCTGGTATCAAGCTGTTAATCACTGTAAGGACAAAAATCCTTGGATATATTACCATGTTGAATGATTATTACAGCTTCACTGTGGTTACATAAATCTAAATATTTTTGTCAGCAAGATCTAAAAACATTTTCCTGAAATATAAAAAACATATTTCATGTTATTTACTGGTTAATAGAAATCGACAGTAAATACTTGGTGCTAGATACATTTTTGCAATGATTTTATTGTGACCCTGAAAACTAAATATTCAGTACCAACATAACTAGCCCATTCACAAAAATCGTCTACTTCCCTGCTAATAAAGAAGCAGTTGTAAGAGTACAGTGCAAGTTTATACATGATTCCCATCCAGATATTTGTATGGTCAAATGTATAAAATCTACCATCTGGAGTGTTAGGAATTCTGTCCTACTTTTATATATAAAAAAAAAAACGAGACGTTCGAATATATTCTCTCTTTCAAATTTCCTTTAAAAAAAATGTGATAAAAAAACCACAATAGGATACGGTTCTGTAGGTCAGTACACATTCTGGCATGTATCATAAAATAGCTCACATTTTATAGGCATAACATAAGATAATATATTTAGATAATGTTTAGAATAAAGATGTATAAAATAAGTCACTCAAAAATATAATTAAAGCATTTGCATGTACTCACCTTGTTGAATCTACTGATCAATTCAGTCTACTGACCAGAAAAATTTCCTTACACTTTATTCATGTAAAGTTCTACCTATTTGGCTGACATAGTGCTGGTATTAAGGCCGAACTGACTACGTATCTGTAAGTCTGTATGTGAGCCCTAATTTTCTGTGAGGTACCCTAAAGGCCTCAGTGTGCTACTAAGTGCCTGCTCTGTTCTGCCTTCTACAGCAAACTCCTCCCAAAAAAAAAACACCTATGAAAGCGGAGTTGTTCAGCACATGTATAACACCAAGGAGTTTGACTTTCAAAAGATATGTTAAAATTATGAATAAAAATCAAATCATAGGCCATAAATTAAAACAGTAACAATTTAAGCATATTAAAGCAAAGTTAAAAAAATATGAACACAATGAATAATAATAAACAATAAATGAACACAAATGCAATGGGATATTTGTATAGGATACATTTTATTTATTTTTTTTGTATATATACTCTTTACTCATTATTTATATATTATTATTATTATTATTATATATTATTATTACTTGTATACTGTGTGTGTGTGTGTGTGTGTGTGTGTGTGTGTGTGTGTGTGTGTGTGTGTGTGGAGAGAGAGAGAAAAGCTTCTTTTTAAAGAACATTCATAATATAGCATATAATTAACTTGATTTGACTGCTATTACTTAATTAATACTCTTTATTTTTTCTGGTTCATACATAAGAATAGTAGTAACAACCGTAATTAAAATGAAAATCTAATTAACAAAAACAAGAATTAAATTGAGCTTGCCTGCACATCCACAAGAGAGCAAGCAAGACACCAGCCAATGTCACATGTAATTAATAGGAAAATGACTTTATGACCCCAACGGCAGCGCCTCAACATTCATTTAAGTGTTAACCGAAAAGCTTTCATATACAAAACTTTCACAAAAAACACATTTTAAAAAGAGAGAAAATGTTCACTATCACAAAATGTCTAAAACTCAAACCATGTCATAAACATAGATGTGATAGTCATAATCAAATTTAATAAAGTATACGGATGGCTTAGCCTGAACCTGATGAATAATCGTGCCGGTTCTCTTTGAGCCATTCTCGTTCTCATACTCCACTTGCCTTCCAACAAGACTTTCTTCACCAGCCTCAGTGGGTTCTTCTGTAAAATAGAGAAAGTTAGAGTTAATGTGCATTTTCAAATGACGAGCATGGTTGCACACACACACACACACACACACTTTTAGAATTTATGTTCCCTTGTTTGCTTTAATGACAGTGTGCACTTGGCTTGGCTGAAACCACAATTTTGAACAAAGCCTGGTGATCAATGTGAGATCAAATCCATCAGCATGTCTTCGGAACAAGTGCATGGAAGAGATAAACTCTGAGAAAACATGATGTGAGATTAACAGATGAACAGGAGATACAGAATCAGAATTCAACATTCATTTCCTGATATATTTCACAAATATCAGAACACGTGGCGGACAGGTGTTTCAAATTGTGACGGTTTGCTTATGCACTTATTGAATGTCTACTGATGGTTTAAGCCCTGGGTTTCACCAGTAAGCCATTTTAAGCTGAGCACTGGGCATAGCCAATGAAACAATTTGGAATGTTCTCAAAAAGAAAGAAACCACTGGTGTACTAATAACCAGACATTTAACAGGTCAGCCAAAGAAAACAACTGCAGCTGATGACAGAAATATTGTGAGAGCTGTGAAGAAAAACAAGACAACGAAACCACTAACAATCACAGGGCAGGTAAAGGTATCACAATCCACCGTTCAGGGAAGACTTATATAGGCCATACCACAAGATGAAATCACAAGGCCAGACTGGAATTTGCAAAGAAAAACAAAGATAAGGCACAAATCAGCAACCACCGCCACAGGACAGGGTGAAGGTATAACAATTCACCATGTCAAGAAGACATTAAGAACAGAAATAGAGAAGCCAGACCACAAGATGTAAGCCACTCATCAGCAGTAAGAAGAAGGAGGCCAGACTGGAATTCACAAAGAAATATAGAGATGAACCACAAATGTTCTGGAACCAATATTAACCAAAGTGAGAAGAAAGTAAGGATCTGCTCATGAACCAAAACATATAAGGTTATTAGTCATGGCTCACAATACAAGGTTATTAGGCATGGCTGCTTCTGGAATGCATTCACTAATATTTAATGATGAATTCAGAAGTCTAAAGAAACATTTGCTCTGCCTACCTACTGTACAGATAAATCTAATTGGAAGGAAATTTCGTCATTTACCAACACAAAAAGGTAATCACCAGACCTAAACCTTAAGGTGTTTTTTCTCCTGAAAACACCTGATCAATAACTGAAAAGGCTACTATCCTGGAAAAGCATTTAAAAAAAGAAATTACAGTGTAAGCAAGGGATATGCACCAAATGGTAAGTGTTAATATAAGACTATCTATTCCAATGTTATTCGCTCACCTAGAAATTGGGTGGTCGTGCACCAAAGGTGCCCTATTCAATACATAGAAGATGTAAATATCAGGAAAGGAAAGCTGAAATTCTGATCAATTACCTCACATTCATCTCCTGGTGGCAAATCCACATATCTTCATTATATAGCAAAAAAAAAAAAAAAAAGGATGTAAAATGATTTTAGATGAGCATCTGAAATCTTAATTCAAACCATGCAATCAATGTAATGATTGCTAAACAAGTGCTAAAGAAACAAACTCTTTGAAACACTATCAGTGCCAGAGTCATTTTGCCATGAACAGTGAAACATGAAGCTTCGTTTAATTACACTACCATATAACTGGTTTAGAAACCCCTCCAAATGGCATGCACATAAAAGCAGTGGGATGATTTGCTCAGCTTAGTTATTCTCAAATAAAACCCACTGAGTCATTACACTAATCTAGCAAAGCTAGAAAATGTTTCAGAAATTCCAACTGTGGATGCAGGAAGTTACATAAGAAACCACCCTTTCCAAAACAGAGGAACAGCCCGGTCTGTATCTAAGAAGCTGACATACCCTTTAAGCCATTTTGCACACTACTCATACCAGATATAATGGGAATGGGAATAGTGAACTTTGAATAGAAAGATGCATTTCCATATTAGAACAGCTATGGAATACAATTATTCGAAGTATATTAGCAGAGAAACATACCCTTTGTCTTAGCTCTAGAAACTATACCCCGTGAAACACCAGGGTCTGTGTGTACTCCTTTGTCTGGATGGCAGGTGTCTAGCCAGACAAAGCAACCAGTCTCATACTGTATATGGAAGAATTAGGACAAAAAAAAAATCAATCACACGATAATCACTTGATAGATAAAACTGGGAATGTTTCAGCAGTCTGTGAGGGTGTTAGCTGAGTGCTCCGCTCCTTGAAACGAAAGCTCCGTCGCTAATTTTGCAACATTTTTAGGAGCCCCCTAAGGGTTTCAATACTACTACTGGCAAATCTGGCAGTTGTATTTTACACAATTCAGCACAACCAAATGGACAGATGCTTACCTTCTGTCCTAAAAGCTGTCTACTTCTCAGAATGTTTCTCCTAATCTGATTCACTTATAGCACAGCAGATGTTGAACAGTTCACAAACAAAAAAAATAATTCACTGTTTAGTGAGGTTCATATAAAGGGCAGAGATGAAAGGTTTGCATGCATTCAGTCAGCAGACACAGTCAAACGTCACACTGTGGATGAACCCAACATTTGGTACCAAATGTACATATATTAAGCATTTTGCATGAATACAGCTAATATTACAAAACAGCTGTCTTACTGATATAGCGGCAGAAGTGAAGAAGCATGCCATATAGTATGGCTTAGGCCTTTTACACAGTTTTTGAATGCATATATTTAAAATTAGATTTGCTGGTGCAGGTTAATGGCAGTTTCCTCCCTTTTAGCAATAATGCACACTACTTAAGCTTCATGAGCAACTTCTTTCATTTGTTACATTTCCTTTCACTTGCTAATCATGACTGAGCAACAATTAAGGTGCTTTTCATCTGAGGAAAAACAGTTCTTTAGTATTTTAAAATACATGCTAACTCTGAATCTTTGCTAAATTACACCACAACTGATTGCTTTACATCACATGTGCTTTACCATACAGCAGCAATAACACACCTGTGTCTGGGAGTATTTGAAGGTCACCTTCTTTATAGTCCTCAAGAAGTTGGTACATGTATAGAACTGGGTCTTTCTCATAGGTAATGAAAAACCATGTGGGCATGATGGGAGCTCTGGCAAGCACCAACCCTTTCCAGCCACTCTTTGATCCATCTTCTGTCTCAAACTGGTGCTCCACAGCTCGGCCCAACATCCTCTCAGCTAAATGAGCATCGTTAATTCGATATGGAGCTAGAACACAGGATAATGTGGTTGTTAATACAAGACAGTTATAGTGGTAATCTATTATGGAATGCAATACATAATACCATTTAGAAAAATCTTTTATTATTTTACATTGACAGATATGTTAATGTGTGTATATAACTTACAAAATAAATCATTTTATATAAAAAGAGAGTTCAGAAAACACATATATTAAACAAAAATACATTAAATATACATTATATATTGAAATATGCGATCAATAATATATTTTTTATGTCCAAAGTAAACAGAAATTGTAATTATATGGCTAAGTATGGTGAATTCGTTCTCTGCATTTGACCCATCCAAAGTGCACACACAGCAGTGAACACACACACCGTGAACACACACCCAGAGCAGTGGGCAGCCATTTATGCTGCAGTGCTGGGGAGCAGTTGGGAGGGGTTCGGTGCCTTTGCTCAATTGCATCTCAGTCGTAGCCGGCCCGAGACTCGAACCCACAACCTTAGGATTACGAGTCAGACTCTCTAACCATTAGGCCACGACTTGCCTAATTAACATCTCAAATCATTTTTCTATTCTATTATCAACATTCTTCCATCTGTTTAAGATGACAGTTTATGTTGTTGTGGTACATTCCACTACACATTCCAGTGCTGTCAGCAGTTTAAGATGAACTTGATTTGTACCTGTACCTTCTAGTGCACACAATTTAAAATGACCTAAATGAACAGGCCTTATATAACATACTATATTTCTATAAAAATACATACCGATTCTATCAGGCAAGATCTCAAGACCTTGAACCCTCTCATCTCTGAAAATCTCCAGGCCATATACACAATCAAATCCATCATACTTGATAAGATAGAGGGAAGGGTTTACTGGAATTTGGTCTAGCACCTTCCCAGTCCAATATGATACTGGACTGGAACAATCCTCCTTCCATTTGTGCATTATCCTGCAGCCAATAATGTTTCGCACAGGTGGAATTATTGACTTAGTTAACCCCGCACGGTGCTTGTGCTTATGTCTGTTAACAGAAAGATACAGGTCAGCAAATAAAACAAATAATGTCATTCTTTTTCTCTTCTCAGTATCTGTTCACAAGAGATTTTCTGTGAGATCATTCATAAAACCTTAACAGCTACTTACTTGTGTGAACTTTTTTTCTTCATTTTCAGCCTGCTCACAGATACACCATCTGCTGTAATTGCATATTAAGAATTAGTGATAAGAAAATGTTGCTCTGACGATGAAAATGTGCTCTCGAGCTGGCAAGGACCTTGCAATGGACTAGTACAAAATATTATAATCCATCATAGTGTCATATACACACACATGTTTCAACAGAAAAGCAAAAGTTCTGAGCAGTTACCATGTTCAACAATATAAAACTGCTTAAATTTAAATAGAGACTTTGAAATAGTGCAGAATCTTGAATATTCAGCATTTACTTTCATTTTTTGGTCTTTATTTCTTAACAGCTTTCACATTTACTTATTTATTATTATTATTATTATTATTATTATTATCATCATCATCATCATCATTAACTACTCTTTAATTTCTCACCTTCTCTGGAGCGGAATGGACCTGATGCCGTCCCAAGCATTTAGTCAGAGATGCTAAACCAAATTCTTTTCAGTGATTGTGTCTGAGCTGATTAAGGCAAAAAAATAGATTAGAACCACTTTCACAGAGTATAGTGTATAGCTAATTTATTTACCTCCTTGCAAAGCCTTGAACAACAACAGTTATCTCGGTTAGTGAAAGTCAACATTATTTTAGATTGTTGAGCTTGTTTGATAGAATATTCTTGCTGTGATATAAAACTATTTTAACAACATTTAAAAAAAAGCTCCAGTTATCCTGAGAGCTATTTAGCAACATTTTTATAAAGTATCCCAAACGCACATCAATGTCTCATACAAAAAAAAACACTCAAAATGAACTGGTGGGCTGTTTACAAAGGGAAGAGTTCAGCAATATTTTCATCATGTGTGAAATGTTTATATATATATAAGAAATCACCCGGCCTTGAGTATCCGAGGATTAAATCACAGATAAGCTTTCATGGACACTGAATGTTTTGCACCAAATAGAATAAACCAATTTTGTTATAAGCTTCATTTGTTTTCCATTGATTAATTCTATCATTGGCTTAACTAATTGACATAATGTTAACTATTGACTGATCCACAATGACAGATTCGCCAGTCAATGAAAAAAGTAAAAAACAAACAAACAAACAAACAAATGTTATTCTGGGGACCAATTAATAGCACAACCACACAAACTGATCTGATATGTTTGTTGTGATCTTTTAACGTGTTCAAAAATACTTAATCAGGATTAAAAAAATTAAGCTACTTAACTACATAAAACAATTTACATTTATAAAAATACAGTTTCCAACGTGGTGCATCCAGAGTAATAGACAGACTTGGATGTAATCTAAATGAAATTAAATCGAATTAATCTAATTAAAGTGAAATCCGGTGTGTAGCTAAACTGTGATGGCCAAACAATTTTTACTATGTTTTTTTATTTTGTTATACTACATTATGCACAACAATTTCCAATGTTAGCTATGTGTTTTTACATGCACATATCAGTTGCACTTACAGTTTTACTTACAGGTGATGCGGTCTTTAAATGCAGGATTTAAATAGTCACTGTTTAAAACCAAGCGCCATGCTTCCCGGCGTGTGATAATGCGCATGCGCATTTGAATTAATCTTGTTTTACCCCCCAAGATTTAGGAAGGGTCAAGTCTAGGGCTGCCTTGGTAAAATACACAGACACCAACACACTATAGAAGAAAAGCCAGAGCAGACTCTATTTTTTCATAATAAAGTCAGTTTGTGCAGCAGACTACTGGGGTTGTTATACAGTTCTCTGTATATATATATATATATATATATATATAAAGAGTTTAGAGTTTCAAACTTTCATTTATATTCATAGAAAAGTGTGTAAAACAACACAAAACATTTTGTAGCAGTTAAAAAAATATTGGAGCACATGACTGACAGAAAACAAAACTTGCTACACAGACATGTCCTGTTGGATTAACTGCTTAAACCAAAAAAAATCTCTCAAATACAGCCCCAAAAGTTCTTTAACCAATGTGATCCTCTACCAAAGTGAAGGAAATTCCAAAATGTGGAGGAATAAAGGATCAGCCCATGATCCCAAACATACATGGTCTGATCAAAAGGTTCAATGAAGTCTGGTGTTTAACACATTGTAAATACTAATAAGGCTGAAAGCTGTGTTTGGTGTAGGTTACAAACAATGAATAGGTCTTGTCTACCAATAGTTTCAGATGGGACTGTAGTCAATTGTAGGTTGCAGACTTTTCTATGTTGTACCCTGCAGGGGGAACAGCATGACTACAGGAAATGGCAAACACATTAGACTACTTGGAAGAGGTTGGTCGCAAATCATCGTAAACAGCTCTGCCTACAGTCCCCATGATGCTTTATCCTGGAGCATATTCTGACTTTTACCTCATTCCACTACGGTTTTCTCTGAAGTGGTATTGGCAATTATTTCTACCAGCTGCCATGAGGCATCTTACAGTTACATTTAACATTTATGACATGTGAGATGACATGTGCCCTTATCCAGAGCAGCTTACATTTATTGACTTGAGCAGTTGATGGTTAAGGGCCTTGTTCAGTGGCCCAGCACCTGGCCACCTGGACTAAGGAGAAGAAAAAGTGGAGCAAGTGGTTCACGGTTCTCTTTTCAGATGCAAGTAAATGTTGCATTTCATTTGGAAATCAAGGTCTCAGAGTCAATAGACAGAGAGAATAGCCATAGTATCCAAGCTTCTTGAAGTCTAGAGTGAAATGTCCACAGTGAGTGATGATTTGGGGTGATATGTCATCTGCTGGTGTAGGTCCACTGTGTTTTGTTAAGTCCAAAGTTATTGCAGCCATCTACCAAGAGATTTTAGAGTACTTTATGCTTCCATTTGCTGACAAGCTATATGGAGATGCTGATCTCATTTTCCAGCAGTCCAGGTCCCTGCCCACAGTGCCAAATCTACTTGGAAATGGTTTGTTGACTGTTGTATCACAGTTTCTCATCCTACAGCCTTCTTCAGATGATTCACACCTCTACCTTCCAAAATTAGCTCCCATCCCCCAACAGCCATCCTCAGGGTAATGATAAAATCCAATCCACCCTCACCCCTCTGTCAATACCAGCCACTTGAGGAAATAGAGAAGTTGTTGAGATGTTGGTGTCCATCTTAAAAACAAGCGGGAAACTGGAAGGTCCTTCAGTGTATTAGACATTCTTGACCAGTCTGTCTTAGTTAGTATAGTCTTCTTGGCCGCAGTATTTAAAAAAAATCTGAATAGCTGACGGGCTAATTCTTTTTCTCGGGACAGTTGTGCGGTGGTAAGAAGACACTCAATAAACCCAAAGCCATACTGGACAATAGCATACTGGTTGAACAGCAAAGTCATTCAGCACCACTGTCAAAAGGAGAGGTACAGGAGGTCATTTGTACCAACAGCAATCACACAATATGGTAACACAATAGCGCATCACTGTTCTGGGACACTATTTTGCACTGAGCTAGACTTTAGATGAGCTCAATTGACAATAGTTGACTTGAATTGTTGAACTACCACCATCCACTAATAATATCCATATGCCACTTCCACCAAGTCTGTTTACACCCACTATCCATTATAACAATCCATACATTTATCCATACTATGTTAAATAATGTTAATGTTAAATAACATTTGATTTAATGCTATGCTGATATTAGAGGTGGAATAAAATGATCTCTCTCTCTCTCTCTCTCTCTCTCTCTCTCTCTCTCTCACACACACACTCTCTCTCTCTCTCTCTCTCTCTCTCTCTCTCTCTCTCTCTCTCTCTCTCTCTCTCTCTCTCTCATGAAAATCTTGTGTGAAAATTGGGGAGGGTGGAGACGCCTAAGTGACTTTTATTTTGAAAGCCGGCGTATTGCTCGGGCGTAAGCGGAAGTACCGATGCTTGGAGGTGTAACTTTGGCCACCAAAGTTGACTGTGCGTTTGATGTTGGGTTTCTGCTCACCAGTTTTAAATACCATATTAGCGACCCGTTTCATAAAAGGCACAGAATGGGTTTTTTGCGCAGGTACGTATAGCACACAATGAAATGAACGAGCCACTTCGAGAACAACAAGGCACTGACGGAATTATGCTGGTCAGAAACATTAAAGATGCAGCAACAGTAAGTGCTTTTCCTGTCAGTAGCACTGATTCTATGGCAACGTTGTATCTGTAGTAAACAACAGCGATATAAACATCTAATGAGTGATTCCTGTATGTAAACAGTACACTTACAGCCTTACTAACGCACATAGACATCTAGCTGTAAGAGCAGGCACACAGTAACAAGTACAACATCAGGCTAATCGGACTGAATACGGGGTTAATCGGCCCTCTATATTCTTCATTTATTCATTTTTTGTTGTTATTACATTGCGCAGATTTTTGTTCCGTAGTTAAATGTTTGTGAACGTTTCAGGTGATGTGTTTTGTTTTCCTTCTACTTTCGATTCCTTATCAGCTAACTGCGTTTAGCCAGAGCAGATTTCTGTGACTTGTGTTTAGACTTTTAGCATTTAAACAGCAGCTGCCGTGTGATTATACACTCGATTTTACACGAATATACAGAATTCAGTCAGGACCTTATGTATAATTTATACGCAATATATAGGTGAAGCTAATATAAACATACCGAGTTGTTAATCAAACATTTTAACCCTTGTATGTTGTTCGTATTTTTGTTACTCAGCCAGTGTTCGTGGGTCTGGTGACCCGCTGCATTTTTGGGTTTTTAATTCAACACAATCAAAAATGTTATATTAAAATACCCTATAGATGTTAACTTCATCCCAATTACAAGCAATATAAACAGCACATATGGTTAATATTTGCCCTTTACCTTTATTACATCACATTTTTTAAATTAAGGTTCTACTTGTTTTTTGTTGTTTTTTAATAAAATGTAATAAAAAAAAAAAGAAAATCAAATTTAGTCAAGTTGTGTGGGGAAAAAAAATCAACAAATTTACAAGGAAGCAAAGTTTTTCAAAACTATTGATGTTTATGAATATGGATCAGACCGGAACAACATACAAGGGTTAAATACAAGTCAGCGGCGAAATGAGAGAAAACACTGAATTTAACCACTTAGTAGTACATTATGTAAGCCTGCATAAAGCTAAGTAACAAAATAATTAAATAAATTGCTCAACACCCTAATTGTTCTTTAAAAAAAGCTATATATATATATATATATATATATATATATATAGATATATATATATATATATATATATATATATATATTGTGTGTGTGTGTGGCTTCATATATATATATATATATATATATATATATATATATATATATATATATATATATATATATATATATATAAAGGAACAATTAGGGTGTTGAGCAATTTATTTAATTATTTTGTTACAGATAAACACTGTGTTCAATCACTTTGTACAACAATATGTAGGCCTGCATGAAGATAAATAATGAAATAAATTCAATGCTCAATACCCTAATTGTTCTTTAATATATATATATATATATATATATTATATGCTTTTCCATAAAATCTCAAATAATAATTTCATTATTTATCACGCGGTTGAAACAGTTCTCTTGAGAGGCTTTAACAAAAGGCAGAGCGATGACACCCAAAAAAGCAGAAAAGGAAATTATTTTAGTTATGGTCAACAATACCACTGTCTGCTTCATAAGCATTGTTTCTTTATCAGACAACAGGGGAAATCTAGTAATCTAGGTGTTTACAGCAGTAGTGGATCAAACAGCTGAAAGGTTTTGTGTGCAGTTTAAGGTTGCTGTAAGCTGATGTGGGCTCCAGAGCCCAGAGGGAGAGGGAGTTGGGAGTAGCAGCTGCATACAAAATGATCCATCTGCTAAGCCACATGTTGTGTGTGTTTGTTTATATAGCTATCGAGCTGTATTTCTAAATATTCAGTATTCAGAAATAATCAGAATCCATGTATCTGTGATTTATTCCACATGTTTATACTTTCTGCTGTAATTTCCTTTCTTAATATTGTAATTGAATACTTTTATTTATCTTTTACATATGCAAGTAAAATGTTATATGTAAATTGTATCTAGGTCACTAGACAGTCATTAAAAGCATTACACTGAGCATCATGATGTGTTTTGCTTGTGTGTGAAGAATAAAATAGTGGTTAGCATGGCTACAGGAAAGCACATTATCAGCCAAAGGCCTTTTGTGCTTTGTTCACTGCATGGTTAGTGATTATCATACCAGTTCACTGTGGATTAGCTGCAACAAGGTATTTGGCAAACAATTTGTTTTTTCTGCATTGTGTTTTGTGAAGGTATTTTTTTAAACCTTTTACACTTTATACCATCCAGTCACAATCCAGCTATTTAACTTTATGTGCTGATTGTTTCTGGCCCTGCACTTGTGGTCATGAGCATTCATTTCCTGCTTGCAATACAGAGCTGTGGTTTTAGCAACAGTAGCAAGACATGGTGACAATGACGAGAAACATTTTTATTTGGAATATTTTGAGATTTTTCACAAATTTTAACTGTTCTGAGTAAGGAGACAAATCTAGTTTAACCAGTCATGGTATTACAAGAATATGTGTGTGTGTGCTATACCTGTAGAATACTACTGCTTTATGGTATAACTGGTACTGATTCACAGTAGGGAAACAGTTTGTCTTTTTTGTGTTCTGGCCAGGTTCTCATTTGCATGTGAGAAAGAACAGGAACCTTTTGTTGCCAAACATCAGTAGTTCAATTATGTTGTAGTTTAGGTCAAGCTGTACTCTGTGTTTGCATGCAAGATTTATCAGTCAACAACAAACACCTGTTCATACAAGAATGAATCAGAAAATGTTAAGTCAGGTCCACAGTGTTTTAGTGAATCCCTATTGGGGCCACTATAATAGAGCAGAATGAATACAGGTGAAGAAACATTTCAAATGATGTCTCTTTATTCACAGCGCAGTGTTGGTCGGGCAAAGGTGGCCCACGCAGTGGTGGTCATCTTTTTGGAATTCTTTTCCTGGGGTCTTCTTACAACACCAATGTTGACTGTACGTAAAACACCACATTCAGATGATCTACTTGGAGGTTTGGATTGTTTGGATTGGATGCAGCCATTGTTATGTATACTCATGAAAAGTGTATGCACATGTAAAGGGCTGACACAAGATAAGACTATACGACTCTCGGTTATCTGACTGAGGAAATGCTCCACAAAGTATTTGAAACATTAAAGCGAATTCCCCATAATGTCTTAATTAATTAACTCGTGGAATATGAATGGAATAGCAGAAGAGCACAAAGTTTTCCTTAGTCAGGAAACCTTTTCTTTAACCTTCCTTATTGATTGATTTTTAAGGGAATATTTCTATAATAAAAAATTAGGGAGAAATGCAGTCCATTTTCAGTACTCCAGTAATTTCACATTTCATTCAAATCTTTACATTTCACATTTTAAATTATAAGTATTGCACCAAAATGTAAAAAAAGACTATTTTGTATGGACTTTTAATTAATGTAGAATATTTAGCTTTATTAAATCATTAATGTTCCTTGACATCTGTACAGTATTATTGTTTTTATCAGTATGCTTGCATTTATATTTGTATGTGTCCTTTCTTTAAATGATCAGTCAGATATTTAATATATTTACAAGATGGCATTCTGGCTCTCTAACCTTTCTCAGGTGCTACATGAAACATTTCCACAGCACACATTCCTCATGAATGGACTTATTCAAGGAGTGAAGGTAAAAATGATTTTACTGTTGTTTCATTTACATTTACAGCATTTGGCAGATGCCCTTATCCAGAGCGACGTACATAAGTGCTTAAATCTCTGACATCGAATACATTAATGCTGGTTCACTAGGTTACATACTTAAGATACCATGAGTTTAAAACATTTGTTCAAAGTTACAATGAAAAAGTGTCAAAGGTTTTTTTTTTTTAAATGCGTTTCCTGTTTCCTACCACACGAACTGGTAGATGCATATTTGGTAGATATAAATAAATGTCTTATTTAGAGATTTTGCTCAATCCTTGAACCCCTTTTTGTTAATCACATAATGTGCCAGTATTTTCAGAAATGATTGACTTCATGTTTTTTTTTAAATGTCAAATAATAAAATATGTCCTCATATATGTTTGTGGTTTGTGATAGGGGTTGCTGTCTTTTATGAGTGCCCCACTGATTGGTGCCTTGTCGGACGTATGGGGCAGGAAGTCCTTCCTGCTGTTGACAGTGTTCTTTACCTGTGCCCCCATCCCGCTGATGAGGATAAGCCCATGGTAGGAGTTATGGCTCAGTCAACACTGAGCTCTTTGTGTACTATCACATGCCTCTCATGTGAGCGTATCCCATTGTAGAGATTACTGCCCATTGCAGGTCTGTTCTAGACGAGAGACATGAATGCTGTAATCTCTTAGAGAGAGGATGTTTTAAATAACTCCCTCTAGACAGGATTCATTTAGATCTGCTCAATGTTGTACCAGTCACTGAATATTTTCCCATATGATAATGACCTCTAAACATCAAGGGGAGAAAACCTAGCATTTATTACATGTAAATAAAATTGTTTCTGTATTTCTTTCTAGGTGGTATTTTGCCCTTATCTCTGTATCTGGAGTCTTTTCAGTTACCTTCTCTGTTATATTTGCATATGTAGCAGATATTACAGAGGAGAATGAAAGAAGTACAGCATATGGATTGGTAAGAGAATGCATTACTTAAAAAGCTCACAGAATCCAAAATACCCCTGGAAAACCAAGATTGCATACCCATTACATTTAGACACATCTCTTTTGCAAATGCGAAATCAAAGCCGCTTGAGCCAAACAAAGCAGATCACATGAATATGTATTGGACACGACAGATTGCTTGCAAGTGTTTATCATGATCAGGAGCTTACATTAGTACTACTAGACTTAAATGGCCCTTGCAGTTTAGCATTAACACAGCGTCCTTTAGATGATGTGGGAGAAATTTCCCTTGTCTATCTGGCAAGGATATTTAAATGAACTAAAATATATAATTATTTTATTGTTTAGATTGTTTAGCCAATCAGTATTCTAGTTGTTCACAAAAAAGAAGAATATTATTACTAGCCAGTTGTGACAGTTATGGCTCATAATAATAATAATAATAATAATAATAATAATAATAATGCAGTCTTCACACAGTAGACTTAAAGATGTATCAGTCTATCAGCATGGACAAACTTTTTTTTTAGCCAATGATATTGTCAGAACTACCTGTTGTAAACTAATTTTCTAATATTTCATTGATGCCTCTCTGTGGTACTGCTGTGAATTAAAGCTATGTGTACCAGTGTATACACTATTATTGCTGACTCGTGCTCCATTCATTCCGCTCAGGTATCAGCAACGTTTGCTGCCAGTTTAGTTACAAGTCCTGCTATAGGAGCCTACCTATCTGACCATTATGGAGACAGTCTAGTGGTTCTGGTGGCCACCATCGTAGCTGTAGCTGATATTCTTTTCGTACTCCTCGTTGTACCAGAGTCTCTGCCAGACAAAATGAGACTGTCATCATGGGGGTTTCCAATTTCTTGGGAGCAAGCTGACCCATTTGCTGTGAGTTATATATATTATATATATGTATATGTTATATCTTTTTTTTGTTTGTTTAATTTCCTGATATTTATATCTAGATGTGCACATTTGAGAGTAGACCATTTCATTGGAACAGATAGTCTAAACATAAAACAACACTCATTGGTTTCTTTCTTTTTCATGCTATTCAAAATTGTCCCCCAAATTTTGGTTGTGTTTGGTTTAGCCTCTTCTCTCAGCTTCAAAATGCCTTCCTTTTCTCCTGTAAAGAAAGACTCTATGGTCTTCATATTGGTTTATACTCTTCACAGTATAGAGGATAGAGCAGATATTCATAGCTATCGAGTATTTTGAGCTGTTAATTCTTTAGACAATTCAACTATCAAGGTACATCTGACAGTTATATTTACATACCAGTTACAGTTAGATTTTAAATTAACATATCTAGGTGTAAAGATAAGGAAGCTGACATTCTGATCTAATGCCTTTAGTCTGTAGCAAAACTTAAAGGTTGGCCTTGCCTTTCCATTACGTTCAGACTGTATCATTTGATCATGTGTGGTGTCTGTGGATTTATTGTTCCTACACTTTGCTTTCACAGTCTTTAAGAAAAGTGGGTAAGGACACCACAGTACTTCTCATATGTGTGACAGTTTTTCTATCATACCTTCCTGAGGCAGGACAGTATTCCAGCTTTTTCTTATACCTCAGACAGGTAAGGGGAATTTCAGCTACATGTGAGATTTGTTTAGTGTTTTTAGTATTAATTACAGCTGTTTTGAATATTTTACATGTTATATGTTAAAAGTTCTACTTCCTGCATTTTTTAAATGATTACAAAGTTATATAATGTTTTAAACGTTATGATGTGTATTGAATGTCTGTTTTTGTTTTCAGGTTATTAAGTTCTCATCAGCATCAATTGCAGCATTTATAGCAATGGTTGGAATATTGTCTATAATAGCACAGGTACTGTTGCATTTTGAAGCAGACTTTTTTTAGCTAAAACACATTAGAATAGACACATAAATTACATTCCAGGTTGATTTACTTGAACAAAAAAGTTATTGTCCTATTAAGAGAACTGGGAAAATTAACATTACAGCATGAGATTTTTAACACTTTGCTGAATTAGATTTAGGCATAGATTTGAGCACCGTGCTAAATTTCAATCTACCTATTTCCAGTTTTATGCATGTAGTTGTATGCACTATTCATTATTTGTTATATGATGATAAAAATGACACCGATTAGCACCTGCTAATACACTATAGTATTACCTTTAGCTAGCATTTTATGAAACAAATGCAACATTTGTATGTTGAGTACATAAAAATCAAAAGGTGTGACATGCTCTAAATGATGGATTCTTGGTACTTAATGTTGTTTGTGAGCCCCTTTAGCCTCAATTACAAATTTTACTGACTAGTTTTAAAAATGTGTGAAATACTTTAATGCAGGTAAATGCTTCTGGTGTTTTTATTTTAAACAATGACTCACCAATGCTTTATATTCAAGTTTTGCTGTAGGATATTTGATCACACTGCTTTCTCTGCTGTCTGTGCCTTTTTGTCAACCATGGATGGTTGTAACATGTATTTTAAATTAAATTCAAGCCTGATGATTGATGTAATAAAAGCAAATTGGATATGACAACTGTTATCATTGGGTAAAGCATAATAGCCTATGGGATAAATTCTATAATATTATTATAGTCATACATTTTTATCTTTTTGTAATGATTTTGCGCTAATAATGTACTGACAGTTCACCCATTGTCTTCCTTTCAGACTTTGCTTCTAAGTGTGCTGATGAAAAAAATCGGTAATAAGAATACAGTGTTGTTGGGTCTTGGATTTCAGCTGTTCCAGCTGGCCTGGTATGGCTTTGGGTCAGAAACATGGTATGTTTGATCATGAAAGTGATTATATCTGTTAAATAAAAAACAGTTATCTTATAGCTTTAGATAAAAAAAAAAATCTAATTTCTGTGGCAACTAATTGTAGGATGATGTGGTCAGCCGGCGCCGTGGCTGCCATGTCCAGCATCACCTTCCCTACAATAAGTGCCCTGGTATCCCACATCACAGATCATGGCCAACAGGGTAAGTAAACATCAGCCCATAGCTATCATCATCAGTCATGTGATTGAGTCCTGCATTACAATGCTGCAGGTTGACTTTAACCATCTCCTTATATAAAATGAATACATTTGTTGACTGTTGTCATGCACTTTAAAGATTAAACAGCAGAATGAATTAGTAACTGATTAGTGTTCACAAATACACAACAAAATACCAGAGATGTAAATTAGTCATACAGATTGTTTCTTTTTAGTCAATAATGTTCTATGAAGCTGTGAATTTCAAGGCTTTTCAATGTGTTCAATGTAGGTGCAGTGCAGGGAATGATAACCGGGATTAGGGGCCTGTGCAATGGGCTTGGGCCGGCTCTTTTTGGATTCATCTTTTTTCTCTTCAATGTGGAACTGAATGAGATAGGGCCAATGGACCATGACCCAACTTCAGCTGTCAGTGTTGAGGTATGGATTTATTTATTTATTTTTATCAGTAACTGGATTCTACTAATAAAAAGCTTACTGTAACAGAGAACTCAGTGTGTTAATTATAAAATATATATTACAGAAATAGACACATTTCTCAGTACATTTTTCTATTAATGCAAAGAACAGAATAGGTACATGACATTGTCCTATGACAGCCGCTATCTGTGATCTCTACCACAGGTTTGATACCTACATTATGTGACGTTACTGTTTTTCCATGTCTTTTTCAACATCTTGTATTCCACATCCCTGAATGTAGTGCATCAATAAAAACACAGCTATAACAGTATTGGGACTAACACAAAGGAACCAGTGAAATATTGCATGCACTCTATTTTCAAAGCCCATATTGGTATGAGGCCTTTGTAATACATAGTCTAGTGAAGCACTTGCACAATTAGGCCGAAATGTTTTCAATATTCAAAACAAATTATTATTATACTAATTATTATTAGCCTCAATTGGCACAAAACAGGGGAAATATGTAGGCAAAATGAGTTACTGATTATGATAACAAATTTGTTATATAAGAAATTATCAGCAAAATTAGTCATTATGGGTTGAACTTGTATTTGTTCAAATGGCTATGCATATCTTGTAAGAATAGTTTTTTTGTGTAATGTAGGTGTACAATTATATCACATGTGCCCTGTCCAAAATATTAGTGATTAATGCAGGACTAACAATCAAAACCAGCTTTACAAGTTGAACTGCCCAACAAATGTTTGTGTTATTAATGTCCTGGATTAAAGCAAAATAGAACTACATACACTGGATAAGTCTACACACCCCTGTTGGAATGTTTTTTTGTGATGTTATGAAAAAATAAACCAAGACAAATCCTGTCAGAACCGTTTCCACATTTATTGTGAAGTTGCAAGTGAATAACAATAGAAATTATTTTAGAAAAATAAGCTTAAAATAAAAATGTACAATAACCTGGTCCCATAAGTGTCCACACCCCAGAACTAATACTTAGTTGAAGCAACTGTTGATCTGTGGGTGTGATTCAGGTCATTGTCATGCTCTTATCTTATGTGTTTTAGTAGAAGGTTTTACACCAAAATTGACTGGTATCTGGAGCTATAAATTATTCCCTCCACCCTGATTAAAGCCACTTCCAGGTAATGAAATATAACCTTAAGATAAGGTGCTGCCACCTTCATGCTTCAATGTTTTTCTGGTTCAACTTTGGTTTTATTAGGCCATAACACATTATTCCACATGCTTTTGGGAGATTGGATTAATTTATTTTTTTGCAAAGTTTAGCCAGGCTTGGTTGTTTTGTTTTTTTAATTATTTATCTAATTTAAATTTAAATTTCTTTTAAATGTTTTTGGTTGAGAGCAACCAGTAGTTCCAGGAATTTCTGCAATTCTTTTAATGTAGGCCTCTTAGTAGCCTCCTGAAAAGTTCTCTCCTGGTCTTATCAATTTTAAGTGGAGGTCCGCCACGTCAATGTTTCCATCGCTTTCGGCTAATGTCACATGTGTGCACTGAACACTCTCTCTGCCGCATGTTTACAAGACACACCCCTTTCTGCTCATTGGCTACACTTTTGTTTTGTTTGTTGGCCTGACTCCGTTTTCTGAAGCATTTTTCAAACTTCATGCACCACACCTTTAACAGGGTTTGAAGTAATATTAGGGACACACAATAGTACATAGAATTAAAGGTAAATATTTATGAGAAAGGGACACATGAATATACATGAATATATTTTAATATTGAAACCAATTAATAAAAAATTAAAAGCAGTATAAAACTTTGTTTCTATATAAAGTGATTTTTTTTTATATGAAATGTTGTGGATGTTGATCTTATACAGCTGCTTATCTTAACATCCAACATATTTTCTTTTAGAAACCGGTCATTCCAGGCCCTCCCTTCCTGTTTGGAGCCTGTACTGTTCTTCTAGCTCTGTGTGTGGCCTGCTTCATCCCAGAACGTCACAGTGTGATAGTGAAAACCTGCAGCATACGGGTTTCACCTGTTAATGGAACCCACTGTAACAGTTCTGCTCCCGGGAGTGATGAGGACATCGAGCCTCTCTTGCAGGACAGTAGCATGTAGCTAACTGATACTACCCGAAGCCTCACCTTTTTTTCATTTTGGAACATGTAAGAAATATAGTACAGAGGTGCAAGCAACCATGTGATCTGGAATGACATGAAATGGTTATAGTCTAGTCATATACTTTTTATATAATGTATTTGTTCCAATTCTGTCTCAAAATGAACATTTTTGAACTTTTAAAATGTTTTAACATAAGGTAAGCTTTGCTTATGTTTGCCAGCTGAGATGTATTAATGTTATGCTCTTAGTCGAAAATGTGCCTTCACCTTGCATTTGCTGGCTATTTTTTTTTCATTCACTTTCTGCTGAATGTATATTATATGATGTACCATAGGTCACTGATGATATCACTTTCATTTTTAAATGTGTAGCACTGTAATAGTTGTCTATTAAAGAAACCATGAAAGACAATCTTTATATGGAAACTATAATAATTACATTTCTTATATAAGCTGTTATTTTATTAGATATTGAGCTTTCAGACATATCCATGTCCATAGTTTGGTTTAATTTAACAACCACTATGTGACTAGTTTGACCTATCAACTGAATGCACAAGGTGTTGTCATATCTGCAGTTTATATAATAGTCTATTGTATAGAGATATTGGCAACTAGGAACTGTATATGAAAAGTATATTGTATACAAGCTGGCCTAAATATTTTGTCAGATTGTAAATTCTTGAACTGTTACATGTATATGCAAAAGGGGAGATTTATTCCCCTAGGTAATTCTATTTAACTCTTCTTGTTTACCCTCTGCTTGTGTTCACACCTCAAATAATAACTGCTACCTCAATCTGTAATATTGAGCCTAGCTCAGCTCTATCTCCATTAAAAAAAAAAAGATATTTGAGTGATAAGATACCCAGTAGCATTTCTTATTATTGCTTTTACATATGCAACCTAGACATTCCTGATCAGGTATTTGTTGTTGATGCGTGTTATACCTATTCAAATGCCTACTGTAAGAAGCAACGCTGTCTATTCAGACTTCACAGTATATCAATAAAAACACAATTAGATGTTTTTTCTACAATATTCTCTAATGTACATGCTACTAACAAGCAGTACAAAGTTGTAAAGCAAGTTGTGAAGTCAGTCACAAGATTCCATTTCATAGTTTGTTTTACGTGCTTTTCACTTAGTTATGTTAAATAATCATTGCAATTGTAATGTTTAATACAGTATACGCCTCTTTAACACTGCGGCTCCATGTTCATTTTCACAATGCCATGAAATGTATTTTCCGCTGTTGCATATAAGTTGCATATCGTACCTGTAAAAGCACATTAGTAAAGTTCTGGTAGAATTTTAAGGCTTCAGAATGCACAAACATAATTTTGAACATAGTTATTGTTTGCGCTAATTAAATTATCACATTGGTTTCTGTGAACTGAATATACATATATATTATTAACAAAGAGCAGTGTTTTTTTTTGTTTTTTTTTTAAACTTCGCAACATGTACCAATTTACTTTGTATGCAACATGGGTAATAGTTGTTGTTTACAGATACTCTTGCATTTGAAGTCTTTGCTGAATGTTGTACCTTGACATTTGTTTAATCTGGTTATATAACAAATAATTGCATAAGTAAAACAGTATTGTAGCTGATGATTTGTTCTTATTTAATACCTAGATTGAGGCCTTGTATTGAACTACAAAGCTTCGTTATAGATGAGGTCAGCCCAGAGCCGATCGGCCCTATAAGCTCACTACGCAAGTTGTGTGGGGCCCCGCAAATTACGCAAATGGTTTACATGGTTCACAGGTCAGGTACGAGGGCCTCTTAGAGGAATTTTGCTTAGGGCCCCAGGGAGGTCAGGATCGGCTCTGGGTCTGCATCTTAAATGGGTAGTAATTGTTTACCAATGATGTGGGCTAAAAAGCAGACAATAGCAACGTGCTCCTTTACCATTTATTTATAGAAAGAACATTATCATACAAATTACTGCTAACAATACAATAATCAAATCCATACATGAATATTCACATTTCACAATAACTAACTTTATAAGTATTTATCTTAACTAGACCATTGTCCAGCAATAAGAGTTTGGTCATGTCAGTGCACTAAACTTATGAAGAATGCTGTTTTTCTCAACTAATTTTTGTGACATACAAAACCAATTCAGTATCAATCACTCATGCACACATCAGTTTTCTTTTTTGTTGACCTGCTACTGGGAATAGGAGAATGATTTATTTTCAACTACACCAAATGCAACAAAACATACAGAAATACTTTAACGTCTTCAGTGATTATACATTTGTTCGTTTTGCTCAGTTCCAAGTTGGTGCTGGAATCTTCAGGTTGATCAGAGAAGGCAAGTCAGTGACACTTTGGTGGTGTACGATGGTGCTGTTTCTAGAAAGCAATAATCATTTTTAACATTTGATGAGTTTGTGTAAAACTGCAGTATTATTCAATCTGCCATTAAAAATAAACACATCCGATTTATCAGCACAATACTGAAAAGTGTAGTTAAGTATTTCAGCTTCATCGTAATGATCTGGCCTTCTTATATAACAGCTTTGTCGAAAATGTGTCAAAACTGTTAAGTCTGCTTTCTGCTACCTGGATTTAAATATGATAGTTAAATATTTCTAAAAAGATTTCTAGATAGATTTTGGAGATTTCTATTGAAAGAGTAAGCAGTTAGAAGTTAAGCAAAAAGTTAAACAGAATTTATCTACAGCATTTAGAAGTGAACTAAACTTAAATGCTATATTTTAAGGATTACTGTGGAGGTACAGCTAGATTTAATTTAACATATTAGCACCATTAAATTCTCAGTCAGAAAATGTTTAACGCTTTCCTTACACTGTTTACAATTATTAATAGGGTAAAATTTTTCTTATATGTTTCTTTAATATTTTGGATGAAGACTCCAGCATCAGCACCTTGAAGCAATCAGGGATAAGTTTTTTTTTTTTTTTTTTGTTTTGTTTTTTTGCTACTTTAATTTAAAGAGTGAGGGAACAACTATTTATAGCTGCTATAACAGTAGTGATAACAGGAACCAACTTCATGGACATTCCACAAATGAAACACAATGTAATGCAAATAAATAAAAAGAGGATCTGTTGCTCTTCAGTAAATAAAACATGGTCAATTGCTGTTATGTAAGTGGAATATTACACTTAACACTTAACACATGCTGTTATTGGAAAATAACTTTTCAGGCTAGACTTCAAGTATCCTATAAGAGTATGCTGTGTTCATTTTTATCCCTTAGACAATATCCTTCCTGGATTCTACAACTCAGATATAACTTACCTCTGTCTTTGAGAGTCTCAATATAGGTCTGCATAAATTCCCTGTCATACTCAGTCTGCTCAAGGTCTTTATCTTTCTTATCCTCACTGACATCTGTGCTTACTGGATTATCAAATAATCTTATGAACCTGAAAATGATAGAATAAAAAAAACATTATATATTTATATTTATTATATTATTATTATTATAATTATATTTATTAGCTTCAAGTCAGATGCCTAAAGATTTTCTGGCTAAGCTCATACTTACAATATATCTGGATTCTCTGTGAGGTTGGAAGGGAAAGTGGTGAGTTCATCTCCACTGACAACAAGCATTTTGAGGGTGACAATATTTGCTGTTGCCATTGGAAGGTATTTCAAATTGTTTTTATGCAGGAACATGGTCTGTAACTCTTCCAGCCTAAAATAAAAGTTAAAGTTAACCTCAAGAGCATTGTGAGCATTAAAATAGTATTAAATAAGTATTTTAAAGCTGCATTTACCACATGATAAACATACCTATCAATATCCTCTGGCAAATCACGGAGACTGTTCTTGCTGACATCCAACCACTGAAGGCTTGACATTCGAAGTACACTGACTGGTATAGTGGCAAATTTATTTTCTGCTAGGTCTAGATGTTTAAGTTTTTTTAAGCTGCTCAGCTAACATAAAAACACAGTTATGTTAAACGAATCAACAACAAATGTCTATTATGTTGAAGGCACTTTAATGCAAGATTTTCATTCATAGAGCTTTCATTCCTGTTACCTCAAACGGCAATTCACTCAGGGTTAAATTTGCAGTCAGTTCCAGCTTTTCCAGATTTTCGCAGTCTCCAAGCTCAGGTGGAATGCTTGACAGCTTATTGTAACTCGCATTCAGTTCTTTAAGGTTTGCCAGTTTTCCTGGTGGTGAGGATCAGTTTAGTCACATAAATTTATAAATGAGCAAAAACATATTGCAAAATGCTTTCAGTAGTGCCTGGTTTCCAACAATTGTGTGTAATTTAAAATATGTAAGAATATAGTACTGTACTATAGTGAGGAACTGACCTATCTCAGCTGGAAGCTGTGTGAGTTTGTTTTTAGGTATGTTTAACACACACAAGTCCACAAACTGCTCAATGTATTCAGGCAACTTTTGAATTTGTGTTTTATGAATGTGCCATTCTCGCAGATAAGTCATATACTGAAGATCCTCTGGTAGTTTCTGTAATACAAGTCACAGTGTTTTTCATACGATTGTAGTGACATAACTGCTTGTTTATTTGCAACTGTAAAAATCATGATAATATTTACCCTCCATTTATCTCCACTCAGCTCAAAAATGAATTTCTTGTCTTCATTGTCAGTGCCTGAATGGAAACAAAGGCTCTTATTAATGCTAAATTAATTTAAACCATTGTTTGCAACATTTGTAAAAGTTGAAATATGCTAAGGTTAAGAACACAAGGCTACGCAAAACCAAAGGCTGCAAATGGGACGTTCAAGAAATCATTCCCATCACCATAGCTACAGGTGTTCAACTGGACTTTTAGAGAGGTCAAAGCATCCATTTTTACAACCCCACTTTCTGTATAAATGTCTAAGGTGACTCATGCAAATGCATCTTGATTGGAGGTGTCAGTGAGTCTGTGAGCGAATTATCTTTCAAGGAAAACCCCCTTGATACAAAATCAACTGATGAATAATGGTAACTAATCATTTTGCTTGAGTAAGATATCATATTTCCAGATGTAATGTAAAGTGAGTTCTCTGCTCCTATCTCTGGTACAATAGCTTTCATTGGTACTATAGTATGTCCTTTTGCTAAAGCAGTTATTATTAGTGAACATACAGTACCTGTGTGTACTGTGGGTAAAATTCCCATTTCTGCGAAGGCTGATCTTTCCAGATAGCACTGAAGAGAAGTGACTTCTTTGATCTTCATTTTTCTGCATGCTATACGATACTGCCATTGTTGATTTATCCTAAAAAAAAAAAAAAAAAAAGAAGTCTATAATGGTATTCTCTGTTGATTTATTGGATTTTTCTTAATGGATATTGTTATCTTTTTGGTTATTCAAAACCTTAGATGTTGATGTTGATGTTGACGACAGTGATAGACACATAAAAAGCATACTAAACAATCCGTATACTCGGAGACAACAACACTTTTACTGGTGTGTAAAAGCACAACAGTATTTTAGTTTTCCTAATGACTTGTATTCACTACAAAAGGAATGTCCGGTCTTTCTGTTTACTTGCTCAGGGCACTTTTGTTGATCCTTTCCTGTTCTTTCTTCTGACGCTGCTTGTATTTTTTTGCCCGGCCCTCCCAAAGACTGCGTATCATCGAGATGTCGTACATGGGAATGTCATTTCCAATCCTTTCCACCCTCATGCTTACTATTCCTGAGTAAAAAGAGTTTCTGAAAATAAAAACAGACACCGTACAAGCATCTTTTTAATGTTGACCTTTACTTTCCTTTAGAAATATTTTAAATGGCAATACGACTAGCACCAGCACACTCTAGATTTAAATTCTATGAAATGCATTCTAAAAATATACATAACTATATTAAAAATAAATAGAATTTTGAAAATATAGAATTATTACATACAATGTAATAAATACATCATATAAGTTGTATTAATTAGCACACTGAAGTTTAGATTGCAGAGATATTACATTGTCAGTCATACAAAGAGACAGAAATAACTAAAAAAGCTACTATCTGTCTACAAATCAGCATCCACTACATATTCTCACCTGCAATATGTATTCTTTCTTCTCCTTTCTAGCTTTAGCTGCCTGTTTACCAGAGTGAAACACAATCTACATGTATGAGACATCTATTTTTAGTATGTCTCTGTAAGATTCTATTTTTACTTTGGCAGATATTATTTCCCAATGTCATACTCACTGAGATGTCACATGTCAGCAGCCTCACACATACCTATTCCCCAAGTGGCTATTGATTTCAATGCAACAGTAGAGTTAATAATACACATGGGAAGTACAACAATTGCACAGGAATCCAATAAAATATTTGTTCAGTTGTGAAAATATGAAATGTGATATTATTAAGTTTCCTAACATTAACAAGTTACACTCCACTTTCCCAGCTGAGCATAGGTTAGACTATGTCCCCAATTAAAGTCACAGTAGAATAGAAGCCTATCACATATCCCAACTTCAGGGTCAGAATGCAGGTTCAGCCATGATACAGCATCCCTGGAGCAGTGAGGGTCTAAGGGCATTAAGGGCTTTGCTCAAGGGCTCAACAGTCAAACACTATAAGAAATTATGCAGCCGAGATTTCCGCATTTGGGGAATTCACAAAGGTCAGCACAGCCTGAGTGCAATGGCCTAAGAGAGCATAAGTTTTGGGCCAGGTAAGCTTTTAGATAAAGTATATTTAATGTTACTGTTCATAAGAAAACTAAACTAAACTAAATTAATCACTAAAGTCAAGGGTACAAACACAATAAACACAGTGTTCTATATTTTTCACTGGTTCTAAATTAGAGGTCATTTTACTGTGAGGTTAAGAACTATTACCACCCTCTGACATACCAGAAATACACTGAGATTCAAAGTCAGTTGTTATAACATTCTAATGAAGGGAAGTAAAGAAAGTGATGTCACTTCACATAAAAACATTTATGCATATCTTTATATCTGGGAGCACAGAACATTTTAAATTTCTTAGAACTAACACAGACACTTTAACTCAGGAAGGGCTCGTAACTATCTAATTATGTGAAGTAGGGGTATTAAAACAAGGAAAACACTAAAATGTTCCACAGGATTTGAAGCCTGTTAACTAAGCAATGGTACATGGATAGAGGAGATTATGCTTCAGACTTTCTTGATACCAGATCAGAATTCATTTGTTTTAGTGATAGTCTAAAACAAATGAATTAGTGAATAAGTCAACAGAAAGTGAGGGAACAACTGATTATATTATATTTTATTGCTATAAAATGAGTGATAACAGAAGTATAACTCATCTTCCTTAACCTTAAATGTATAATCTATAAATAGATCAAAAGTCCACTACATTCTTTATTAAATAAGAAACTGTCTTCTATCTTTGGCAAACTGATTTGGTATAAAAAGAATAAAACACGTTGGGATGTGCTCTTATAAGAAAACAAACAACTAACAACTCACAACACATGTTTTTGATGCCTTTTGAAATAAGAAATTGTAAATAGTTTGCAGGTTTAATTCAGGTGTCAGAGATTGGTTATGTGGGTGTCATGTAGCCCCATTAACAGCCTATTATGGAGAATATTACCACATTCTGTAATTTATTTATTGCCACAAAAGGTTAAAAAATATCACAATTAGTTGTTAAATGTTAAAACTCACAATTAAAAAGTTTATTAAATGTAGACATTTGTAATTACTCCATAAATTTTTCTCCAGTTGCTGCGATATTATAGTTGTATAAGCTTTTAAAAACCTCTGTTGTTTACTTACAGTCTTCTTGTAGCTGAGTTGTGGGTCTAGTTTTCATTTTATTGTACATTCATTGACATATACAGATAGACTATATGGCCAATGGACACCCCACCAGCGCTTCTGAATGTGGTTCTCCTGCCAGAAGTTTGGGAGCACACAAGTGTGTAGAATATCTTCGTATGCAGTAATATTACAATTTTTGTGGTTTGCCAAGGTTGGAATAGAAGAACTTGGGTGTCCTGCACAGAGCCTGACTTCACTGAACATTTTTGAGATTAACTGCACCCCAGACAAAAAGCCTTCCTAGAATAGTAAAGGGTATTATAATAGATAAAAAAAATCAATAAATCTGCAAAAGGATGTTAAACAGCACATATGGTGTGAAGGTAAGATCTCCACAAAGTTTTGCCCATATAGTGTACATACTGTACAGGCATACTCACGTGAATTTTTATACAGTCTTGATTTGTCTCTGCCCTCTCTCTCACTTACTCATTGTGTCATCATTTTTATTGTCTTTTTATTGCTCTTGCTGTGAACATACATAGGATTTGCTCTTGTGGCTGCACATTTGTACTCACTAAACAGATTCAAATCACACACATTTGACTGAGTTTCTGTCAAAATTGCAGGTAGAATATGTGCAGCTAAGACTTTGGAGCCAGAATATATACAGTAGATATGGCCTATTGGACAGTGGCTCTAACACTTGCCCACCCATATTGGTTATGGACACACCCCTGCTTTAAACTGCTAGTGCACAGGCTGAGAGAAGTGCAACTTAAGATGGTGCATCGAAAAACAGGTAAGTACAGCCTTATTAAATAATGAATGAATTAATTTGTTAATTAAAGTTCAATGAATTGTTGTGTAATTTGCACAAATATATTAAGCTTTAAATCCTTACAGAATATTTGCCTACTAGCTGACACTGGCAAATCCATCATGTTGTTCTAATTTATATGTAGCTAATTGACTATACCAGTTGAATATATACTGGTAAACAGCACATAACATTGTCTAACAACTGTCTGATGTTGATTTATGCTCCACTTGTTCTATTGGCGTATTAAGATTGGTGTCAAGAACCAACTTTGTCAAGTTCCTTCGAGTGTTAGCTAAGGTCATACAGTCAATAATACATTGTTAAGCAATTTACAGTGGATATAAAAAAAATCGACACACCCCTGATGAAATTGCAGGATTTTGTGATGACGTCAGGAAAAATCATATCAGACCTTTTTCAACCTTGATAAAGCATTATTCAAGTGATTATATTATAGATTATTATATTATTAGATTATATATAATATTTTTTCCATTATAGGGAAAAAAAGAAAAAGCATAAAAACATACGAGCTGGTTGAAAAAGTGTGCAGAATGCAGAAGTCCAGTACCAGCTTTGCACATCATGATATTTTTTCTATTCTTCTTTTCAAAAATGCTACAGATGTGTAAATGTAATGGGCTTTATTTGTGGGCTTTGACTATTCCAAAATCTAGATCTTTTTCTTCTGAATACATTGTCCAGAACGGATTCTTAATTATGAACAAATTACTTGAAGAAAAAGTAAAGAAAAATTTAGAAAAGGCATTGAGAGACAATTCAAGGTCAAATTAACTGACCTTAAAAATGTTTCAAAAATCTAATTTAAAATCTAAGTTACTGTGAAATTAAATATTGTTCTACAGTCAACCACTAGAGGGCCCTAGAGATTTTTTGGCTTCTCCTTTTAAGCATGTTAAGCATCTAAAAGTTCAGCCAAAAAAAATTACTCAAGTAAATGTAAAATAGTTTTAAAGTCTTAAAAGTAAAATGATATAAAGATTAAAAAGTAAAAAATGTAAAAAGAAATGTTTTTAACAGATAGAATTGTGTTTTATGTGAAAATATTCTTTAGCAATTATGATAGAATTATTTACAGCTATAATCTGATACTTGCTTTTACACTGAATTTGATTTAGTTTTATACTTGTGATTTGTATTAAGTATTTGAAAGGTCTAAATAAAAAAATTAAGCTTTTTTTTTTAGAAATTAAATTGAGCAAGTATTCAATTCAAAATTTCAGAATCTCTCAGGAATTGCTCATTTATTTAGTGCCGTGTAGTGTCTTATTCTTCTGTGTGTTTGCCTCTTTATGAAGAAAGTAGGTGCCATTTCCTATCTGTTTAATGTTTTTTTTTAACCTAAAAGAAGACGACTCAGTGTTTGCCCTAAGAGGCCAGGACATATGAGGACACAGGAAGCACTTCAATTCTTGATTAACTAGATCAACATCTTGCTGCTTGGCAAGCCACATGGCAGCCAGTGAAATCATAAATCAGGACTCACGCTAAGCACTGAAATGACAAGATCCTAATAATGCAGAGTATCAAAAATATGGCATGGTTTTGCCAAGTCATAAAACTTCGAAACATTGATCCAGCCAAAACAAAACAATGTCTCACAAAAAAAATCCCAAATACAAATGGAAGCAATTCTCGTGATATAATCATTCCTGCCTACTTTTAAGACCTGAAGATTGTAGATAGAATTAGAGTTTAGTTTATACCTATATAAGACAAGATTAAAACTCTGGTCTCTTGTTCTCATTCTTTTTAATAATTTCCATTAAAACACCTTAGCATCTTCAGAGCCCATTGGCAGTACAGATTTAGGATTATAATACTTGAACTGTAAGGTTTAAGAGATATCAGAAGTTACATTTGAACCACTATTTAATGTTTAAGAGGATTGGCTCTTACTCAAGAGTAAAAGACAATGATGCTGCTTGGGTTGCAAAGCCCTGGCAGCTCCTATTGGAAATAGATCCCTGGACAGACCCAGAATGTGCTGGAGAGAACTTAACAGTTGGATAAATATAATACATTATTCAGAGTGTGAAACAGAAACAAATACAGTTTACATACAGTATATAGGAGGAGCACTACTGGTGTGTTTTATTTTATTCTGCAGGATGCAAAAGAACAGTCATATCAGTTGCAGATTTAAAGCTCTTGGGACAATGAATTTGTATGCATGTATTGCAGAGATCCATTTACAGTGTTCATTCATTTTTAGTAACTGCTTGATTAGGCCACTGATGGTGTAAATTATGTAACTAGAATAGAATAGAAGCCTTTATTTCGTCACATATACATTACAGCACAGTGAAACAAGTTGGGGTCAGAGCACAGGGTCAGCCATGATACAGCACCCCAGGAGCAGTGAGAGTTAAGGGCCTCACTTAAGGGCCCAAAAGTAGTTTGTTTACACTTACATTTTGGAAAGTTGAACCAACTATTCATTAGAAAGTGCTGCAGCCTGAACAAACAAAATTAATAACTGTATAAGCAGGGCTTTATAAATTGGTCACATAGACAGAAATAATAGCACTATTTCAAATCTTTCTATTTAAAAAAATCTCCCTAAAAAGGTCATGGTTTAATTCTGAATATAACGTGTTATATCCCTACTTTATCTATATACAACCAGACAATTTAATTTCACCACAAAAAGTAGATGTATATAATTGAACCTCTGCTGCTGACACACCATTCCACTTGTGTGGCTAATGCAGGTTAGAGGTTCTTTTTTTCAGTATCAGTCAGATTTCCAGCACAGAATATTTTACAGGCAAGGCTTAACATGGCATGGCATGCTAGAAGGGGTGACTGGAAGCCATGGAATCCGATGAAGCTGACTATTTGTACTCTGTATTATTAATATTAATTGAAGTGAAGCTTTATCTGGGTTTGAAGTCCATGAAACAAAGAAAGTGTAAGATTTTTAAAGGTCTAACTAACTAACTAACTAATTCAAAACCTTTACAAATATATTTTATACTTGTCCAAAATGTTAAGGAAAAAAGAAAAGTGATGATTTTAGGATGATTTTCTTCATCTTATGGTCTGAATATTAACAGTACAGTACACATTTCTGATTAGCAGAATCTGCAGCATATGGATATTGTATGCAGAACCCTGTAACCCTACAGTAGCCCCAGTAATATAATCTGAGCTCCAAAAAAACTCATTTTATTTTGAATTGAAAACATATTAATTTGTGTGTTTGTGGCATATGCGTTTGTCATTCTTGAAGATTCTCCATCATTTTCCATTATCATGAAAAATCCTAATCATTATAATAAGATGTTGCTTAAAGGACCTGAGAAGAAAGCAGTGTGTTCACCTCTATAGAAGATTCTAACAGTGTGTCGAGTGAACCTCTGATCTTTACTGTACCCACAGACTATAATAAATATATTTAGATTTCTATTGTTGTATACATTTTTGACTATGTTCATGTTTTGATGCTCCATATTGTATGGTACTAAGAAACTGTCTAATGTCTGCATAGTGGCATGAACTAGTGACAAAACCTTGGAGTGTTTAATGGACAAACAAATCGTGCATAATAATAATAACAATAACAATAACAACAACAACAACAACAACAACAATAATAATAATAATAATAATAATAATGAAATATGTATCTATTGTTAGTAGTAGTACATTTTGATCTTTATGGTCTGTATATCAAAACAATGTCACTTGGGTACCCACCCCAAAAGGCACTTACAAATACAAAAAAAAAGTTCCTAAAGTAATAAATCATTTTAAGACATATTATGTATTATGACTTATACAAAACAAAAGCTCACAAGTCTTCACCTCAGTGTTGACTTGTGTTCTAATTAATATTAGTATCATTTGATAGCATAGCTCAAGATTTGTAAAAATAGACTATGATAATCTCAGCTGACCTCTGCTTAATGCCCTGGACTTATGACATATCATGCTCTAAAGAAATGAAATGTCAAGCACGTGCTAACAGATTTGTATGGCACTCCATATTTTCCAGGATACCGATGGTCCTTTCCACTGAGATGATCCTAGTGATAATGTGATTTAGCCCAATGTCAAATAAAAAAGCAGGCACTTGCCTGCTGGGTTTGCCTACTGCTTGAATGTATTTACAGTTGATTTAAGTTCTTGTTAATAATTATTGCTGTAATTCTATATATTGTAAACCTGTTAGGAGAAAAAAATAGATTTAAATAGCTTCTATAATATATTTTTTAAAATCTTTAAAAAAAAGTTGCATCCTCAAAATGACAAATTTGTCTCATGAAAGAAATACCATAGGTTCAGGAAGTGGTCATATAGTGCATATTTGGCTGTAGACCATAACCTGATATAGACATCAGTTGTTCAGCCTTAGTAATAAGATCCATGGCCACCAGAGTTGCTTTGCTGCTTATGTATTCTCATTTGTCCTGCCAGGTTCTTTTAACATGATGTGTGTGTACATTAAAAGCTGATGCTGAAAATCTCCTGTGACACTTAGCAGAACATGCGATGCTATCACCCTGATACTGTACAGTGAACATAACTTTGTGGCACCTGTTGAGTACCATAATACTGTTATGGGCTTTTGCTAAACTAAGTGTCAATGGATGGGACACATTGCACATTGGGAATTGTAGCACAATTCCACTGAGGCGTCTGAACGTATCACAGTCAATAAATAAACTTCCTTGGGCAAAGAGCTTAAAAAGGCAATCTTCAATTTTAGAGATACTACTAGAAACATTTGTGATAATACAGGAGAACGAGAGACAGAAACTCAAGATTAATCTCATTATTCTAACTCAGCAATACAGTTTTGCATTAATAATATTTGGATCTCCACTGGAATATAATATTACCAGATTATAAGGCTTTGACTTATTCTAGGAAATTTAACTTAACTATGCATGTGTTAGTGCTTTATATAGCTTAGTTTATATAGTGAATTTTTAACTGATTTCAAATTTTGTCATCAGTGCCTTAGGACTGCAAGAGCTATAAAGTGAACATGAATGCAGCACTAATCCATGACAAATTGTTTATAAAAGGATTCTGGGAGAAAAGAATTACAAACCACTCCCAGATCAAAGAGAATGAGGAATTAAGACTGAAGAACAGTGCTATGTCAAAGTAAGAAACTTTTTTCTTTTATTGTAAAAAAATATTTAAAAAAGTTACTTTCATAGTGACATAAAGCTAATTAGAAAACAATCAAAGCATTTCACTGGGCTATAAGAAAGGATTTGGAAATGGTCATTAAGTTTGCTCATCTGAGAATGTTATTCTTTTGTAACGGTTTTGAAACTTTTTTGGAAAGCAACCTTAGCTATAATAAAGGGTCAATAATAATAATAATAATAATAATAATAATGATAATGATAATAATAATAATAATAATAATAATAAAAAGCAATAATAAAAAACAACAGCACATTATTATTATTAATAATAATAATCTATTCCTAGTTTCTGTCTGTGTCACTGGTGAACATCATGTCCTTAAATGTGACCCCATGACATAAATATTTATTTTAATTTGTGTTTATTTAGGCTCCGTGCTGAATGGCTAATAAGACTCGAAAGTCGAACAAAACATATCAAGAACTTCAATGACATGCGTGCCGTTATGCCAACAGAGGTCAACCACGCTGATCGGGAATAATTCAAGACATGCTTCCCAATACATAAAATTTGGGATGTTTTGCTACAGAGAAGATAAAATACAAAATAAAAAGAAATATATAAATACAGAAAATGTTAAGTATATATTATTTATTTCATATTTATCTGTGTCTACATATATTGTTGTTTACATTGTTTATCCATTTATTTTATTTCTGCGTATTTCACATTGTTTATTAATTTCTTGACTTCTTGCACAAATGAGGGTCTGTCAATCAAATGTGTCACTTGCCTTGTGTACATGCCAGATGTCAACACCAGACTATACACTACAGTAGAAGGGATACACAGTCTTGGCTTTGAGGACACTAGGACACAAGCAGCTGCACTGTCTATCCTGCCAATATATCTGTGGCTCCTTGGCTTTATCTGAAATCACATTCTGCATAAATCTCCAACATAATGTATTACAGTTTCACATAATGAAAGAGTACACAATTAAATTAGTCAGACTCAAATATTTCATTTAAAAAATGGATTGATAATGTGCTTTAGGTACAGTTACCTTTGACCTATAAACAGTTTAATATATAGGAAACTCACCACTTAGGTCATTTTTTAAAAATGGAATTTTACTAATTTGGGAATAAAAAAGGAGCACTGCTTTGGGTTTGGGATTAGTTCTGCTATAATAGAGCCAAAAACACCAACCCATGAGACAGAGGGATGAAGGGATAGATTACACACAAATAACTTGAATTTCTTACTGTATATGTAGGATGTACAAAAACTAAGAAGATGTGCTTAGTAATGTGGTCGGTACAGATACAGTTTATACCCCAAACACACACAAAGACACACACAGAGAGAGAGAACCACACACACACACACACACAGAGAGAGACAGAGGCACACAATGGTAAGCCAACTTGATAAAAAGGTCGAAGATGGCAGGTGGGTATTCCTGATAAACTGTGTTTAAGTGTTTGGAAATTAATTGATGATGAACTCCATGTTTAAGTGAGTTTGAAAATTTAACAGACATTCAAAAAGGCAGAATTGCACCTCAGTCTATAAGCATTACACCTCCAGTCTCGACTGTTTCACCTGAACACACAATAAATTAAATGAATCAATGAGGCAATAAATGCAGCTCTAAATGACAGAAATCCTTTAGAGTGAAATTAATGGGAAATAAATGCTAAACTACAAGATTTTATTCCCTTTTATCCCCCTTTCTGGTCTTCCATATTTTCAATGCATCTGTACCTTTACTCAAATAAAAACACCAATCCCAATTCCAGTGGCATTAAACCACCTTACATCTCACACTTTTTATAATATTGTTAACACAGACGCTGCTCATCTGGAACATTTCATTTTGACTCACTGCACCACTGTTTAACTTAGCAAAAAGAGAATGGCGCATAAAACGATGACAGAAAATCAGTCAGACCAACTAAGCAGGTAAACTGCTTACCAGAGGAATAAATAATAAATAGAAGATATACTTAACCAAAAGAATTGCTGATGTATTTCATGTTTATTTGCTGTTGTATGAAAAAATACTCTACAACTTCTGAAAAACAACCAAAGTGCAACTGACTCCAATTATTACATCAACAAAATGTTTAACAATTTGCATTCATTTGAGATGTTTAATATAACAAACAATACAAACATCAGAAATGAGGAGGTTTAAAATAAAAATGTGTTGCCGCTTGCATTTTACATTCGATTTAACGATGAACATTGATCATATACGTAAAACTTGAACGTTGAAAAGTGGCAGATCTGTTAAGGCCTGGTGTAGGTTTCTTTATTGTCAAGACATGCAAAAGAATCATAAGCAACCGTAAAGATCAATATAATGTTTGTATGAGTAAACTAACTTCGGGGGCATATAGTTACTTCTTCTTCTTCTTCCCTTTCTTCCCTCCTTCTCCTTGTTGCGCTCCTGTGTCACTTCCTCCACTCTTCTGTGTTCTTGTCTTTAGCTTTGGAATCATTTCGGCCACATAGAGCATGACATCTTTTTCTACAATAAATAAATAAATAAATAAATATTACATCACCACAATGCTCTGTTTTTTTTTGTTTGTTTGTTTTTATGTTGTTGTTTAGCACAGATAGTGAGAGATCAAATTTACAATTAAACTACTGTTATGCTAAAGTACCTCAACATTTTCCACTGGCTAAAAAAGCAAAACAAAACAATTTAATGTCAGATAATCAGTAAGACTTTTGTGTTTGATGATCAGCTGTAAAAGAGTTTTGTAGCAGATGTGCACTAAATAAAGCTCCATACAAAACACTACATCTGACTAGGACCACACTTTGTTCTCAAACCATCTTAAATACTTATGGCATTAATTCCACATGATATTTTAAACATTTCTTGAAGATTCTGGTCCATGTTGAGGTCATTGCATCATGTCTTGAGATCTATTTAAATCCAGTGTTTGGGAAGTACACTGAAGTCTTCTCATCTTCATGGAACTAATCTGAGATGACTTGTGCATTAAGGCATCATGCTATGAAGGGATACACACAGTCAGCAACAAAACTCAAATAGGCCGTGTTGTTCAAACAATGCTAAACTCGTGTTAAGGGCCACAATGTTTGCCAAGAAAACATTCCCCACACCATTAGACAGTCACACCACCAGCCATCCAGACTGTTGACACAAGAGAGGCTGGATCCATAGATTCTTGCCGTTGATGCCAAATTCCTGGCCTACAGCAGAAATTGATATCCATTGGAGCAGATGATGACATATGCATTCTGAGATGCTGTTCTTCTCACCACACTTGTAAAGAGACAATGTGTACTCTGTAATCAAAATCTGTTGTGTTTCCCGTTCAAGCAGTTTGTACACAATTCACTGTAATCACTCCAAAATTAAGAAATAAAATGAGTCATATTTTACTTTTTCCATGTTTTGTGAGTTAGAACTAGATGTATTAAACCAGCATCAGGATTATGCCATCATCAGCCTGTCGTTAGCACCGGATGTTTGGAACCAAGGCCACGGTTGAGAATCTGCTCCAGATGGAAAATACAGTTGGATTGAAACATGAGATACGTTGACACTTACTAGAGGTAAATTTGTCTTGACACAAACTTCCATCGTCTCGTTTGATTTGAACTCGCACTCTTCCTCTGAACTGTACATCTCTATTCCATTCCCTTGGATACAGCTTGTTCTGGATGGGGAAAGCCAAATGAAAGTCAAATTGAAGCTCTGCTATATTAGATTACAGAACACATATTAGGAAGTCAACAATCAGCACAGGCTTTTCAAAAATACAATTGAAACCAAAAAGTAAAAGCTTAGTGACTTGAAGCAAAGATGTTAAAACAAGCAACAGTACCTCAAGTCTGACGTTCAATCCAGCTGCAGTGAGTACATCCTTGATTTCAGCACACGAAGGATTATCCACACCCTAGGAGGGAATTTGGACTGATTTACATAACAATTGTGTACATTGATAAAGTATAAGAACATACAGTACAATAAAAGATAGGTCAAAAATAGTAACAGAAAAGTGTGTGCAGTTAATTAGCCTCAACTCTCAGGAAGATCTAACCATGACTTATACAAAATATTTTTAACAAGATCGGTCTTTGTCCCAGACAGTCTAAGAAACAGAACATCTTGTTTCAGTTGCTTGAGTTAAGTGGTCAATAAAACGCACATTGATAAAACAAAAGCATGTTGAACACCAATCAGGCAATGAATTACCATATCTGGAAATGCCCATGTCTACTGTAAGGGCAATAATAAAGCTGCATAAGTCAAGTCAAGAAGCTTTTATTGTTATTTCAAACACATATCTGACGCTGTACACAGTGAAATGACAACGTCTCTCCAGGACCATGGTGATACATAGAACATAAACAGAGCTACAAAGAACTACACAGAGCTAAGTAAGTGAAGAGGAGGACAAGAGTATTAAACCCTGTGCACAGTGTGAAGGATGGCCAGAGAGGCAAAATGTTTCCTAAGAATATGGTTGTGATTTTGCAATTCTCTCAACACACAAGATTAGCCGCGGATTACAGCCTCAGATTACAGCCTCAGAGCTTAGCTCCTCAGTGTTTTCTCTGTTTTTGTTAGTTTTTCCTGTTCTGTGTCAAGAAAATCCGATCAGTTTCACCTGAACATTCGGCAGTACACACCACAAGATCTTTTACCGGTTTTTGAAAATTCCGACATTTTGCTGAATATCGTAGTTGGCAGAAAGGCTGTGCTATTTAAACAGTTCAGGACGCGCAGACGGGGGAAGTGTGCTGGCGCGCTCATGAAGCTCAGACAGCGCAGGTTAAGAACACCGCTGCCTAGCATCCATCTGGTGAATCTCCACTCTCTACCCAACAAAACGGACAAACTCCTTCTGCTCACCCAGGCAAATAAGGACTTTTCGAACTCTGCTGCTCTCTGCTTCACAGAAACCTGGCTGAACAACTCCATTCCGGACAGCGCGTTAAGTCTGCCGGGCTTTCAGCTCTTTAAAGCAGATGGCAACGCAGAATCAACGGGGAAATCGCGCGGCTTTAATAAAGCGATTCTCTCACATGAACTGCCTAAATACAGACAGCATGTTACATGTCCCACTAGAGACAGTAATCCACTGGATCACTGTTACACAACAATAAAGGATGCATATCACTCTGTCCCACGGGCAGCTCTGGGGCTCTCTGATCACTGTTTAGTTCATCTCATACCAACCTACAGGAAGAAACTGAAATCAGCTAACCCTGTATTAAGGACTGTAAAAAGATGGACTAAGGAAGCGAAGCAGGATTTACAAGCCTGTTTCTCGCTCACTGATTGGACTGTTTTTGAAGCTGCTCCCACGACCTGGACAAGCTCACAGAGACTGTAACATCATATATCAGTTTCTGTGAGGATTTGTGTATTCCTACCAGGACTCACTTAACTTACAACAATGATAAACCATGGTTCACAGCAAAACTCAGCCAGCTCCATCAGGCGGATGCTCACAGAAATGGGGATAGAGTCCTGTAAAAACAGGCCAAATACACACTGGAAAAGGATATCAGAGTGGCACTATTCCTCTAATGACTCAGCTTCAGTGTGGAAAGGTCTGAGAGCTATCACTACATGACACCATCCCCCCGAACTGTGGTCAATCAATCGGTGCTGATCAGCTGGCCCCCATCTTCACACGGATCTTCAACAGATCACCAGAGCTGTGTGAAGTCTCCTCATGCTTCAAAAGCTCCACCAGCATTCCCATCCCAAAGAAACCCAAAATTACCAGACTAAATGACTACAGGCCTGTGGCTCTAAAGTCTGAGGTCATGAAATCATTTGAAAGACTGGTTTTAGCTTATCTGAAGGACATCACTGGACCCCCTGCAGTTTGCCTACAGAGCAAACAGGTCTGTGAATGATGCAGTCAATATGGGACTGCATTATGTTCTGCAGCATCTGGACTGACCAGGGACTTATGTGAGGATCCTGTTTGTGGACTTCAGCTCTGCCTTTAACACCATCATCCCATCACTTATCCAGCCCAAATTAACCCAGCTCTCCCAGCCCTCCTCTGTATATCTGTAGATCACCAGCTTTCTGACAGGCAGCAGCTAGTGCGACGGGGAAAACTAAAATCCAGCACTCACACCATCAGCACTGGCACCACTCAGGGTTGTGACTTTCACATTGACCCCATTGTAAAAAAGGCTCAGCAGAGGTTGTATGTCCTTTGCCAACTGAGGAAGTTCAACCTGCCACAGGATCTGCTGAAACAGTTCTACACTGCCATCATCAAATCCATCCTCTGCATTCAGAAACTGTTTGGTTCAGCTCAGCTACCAAATCTGACCTCAGAAGACTACAGAAGGTAGTCCGGACTGCTGAGCGAATCATTGGCACAACTTTCCCCACTCTCCAAGATCTGTACTACTCCAGAGTGAGCAAAAGGGCTAAGACAATCACTCTGGACCCCTCACATCCAGCACACTCACTCTTCGAACTATTGCCATCTGGTCGACGCTACAGAGCCCTGAGTACTAGAACGACCAGATATAGGAACAGTTTCTTCCCCTTAGGCCATCCATCTCATGAACACTTGACATACACGAAACACACAACACTACTCTTACATTACTTACTTATATTTCAATTTGCACATTTTCCACTATACATACAAACTGTCTATATAATGTGTGTTCATGTCTTGTCATTCTGTTACACTGTGGAGCTTCTGTACTAAAACAAATTCCTTGTATGTGGAAACATACCTGGCAATCAAGATCTTTCTGATTCTGATAAAACTGTAGTATTTTAGGGCCAAAATTTAAATATCCAATTTGATAGCACTTACATGATTAATTAGTTGAATGGAATGTTAGAACAATTCAATCTCCTTCATCTAATGTGGGATTCTATATAGTAAAGCAGTTACTTAAACTAATTAAATACACAGACAAAAACATGTTTCAAATCACTTTGTTTATACCCATCTTAATAAGGATGACTATAATTCTGGAGTTGAGTATATTATCTGTTTGCCTCACCTTTGCTTGTGGTATTCTTCGACCCTCTGCTAAGCTCTTTTTACTGTTAATGTAGGCTGGATATATACACAGAAACCTGTAAGAAAGAGAACAATTTTGCTGAGATCATTCATCTTAGGTAACTGCTTTAACCGAAGCCTGACAATCAACAGACACAGTGTTACACGACGTTACAGACACACACACACACACAGTTACACGACGTTACAGACACACACACACACACAGTTACACGACGTTACAGACACACACACACACACAGTTACACGACGTTACAGACACACACACACACACAGTTACACGACGTTACAGACACACACACACACAGTTACACGACGTTACAGACACACACACACACAGTTACACGACGTTACAGACACACACACAGTTACACGACGTTACAGACACACACACAGTTACACGACGTTACAGACACACACACAGTTACACGACGTTACAGACACACACACACACACACAGTTACACGACGTTACAGACACACACACACAGTTACACGACGTTACAGACACACACACACAGTTACACGACGTTACAGACACACACACACAGTTACACGACGTTACAGACACACACACAGTTACACGACGTTACAGACACACACACACAGTTACACGACGTTACAGACACACACACACAGTTACACGACGTTACAGACACACACACACACAGTTACACGACGTTACAGACACACACACACACAGTTACACGACGTTACAGACACACACACACAGTTACACGACGTTACAAACACACACACACACAGTTACACGACGTTACAGACACACACACACAGTTACACGACGTTACAGACACACACACACAGTTACACGACGTTACAGACACACACACACAGTTACACGACGTTACAGACACACACACACACACACAGTTACACGACGTTACAGACACACACACACACACACAGTTACACGACGTTACAGACACACACAGTTACACGACGTTACAGACACACACAGTTACACGACGTTACAGACACACACAGTTACACGACGTTACAGACACACACAGTTACACGACGTTACAGACACACACAGTTACACGACGTTACAGACACACACAGTTACACGACGTTACAGACACACACAGTTACACGACGTTACAGACACACACAGTTACACGACGTTACAGACACACACAGTTACACGACGTTACAGACACACACACAGTTACACGACGTTACAGACACACACACAGTTACACGACGTTACAGACACACACACAGTTACACGACGTTACAGACACACACACACACACACAGTTACACGACGTTACAGACACACACAGTTACACGACGTTACAGACACACACACAGTTACACGACGTTACAGACACACACACACACACACAGTTACACGACGTTACAGACACACACAGTTACACGACGTTACAGACACACACAGTTACACGACGTTACAGACACACACAGTTACACGACGTTACAGACACACACAGTTACACGACGTTACAGACACACACAGTTACACGACGTTACAGACACACACAGTTACACGACGTTACAGACACACACAGTTACACGACGTTACAGACACACACAGTTACACGACGTTACAGACACACACAGTTACACGACGTTACAGACACACACACAGTTACACGACGTTACAGACACACACACAGTTACACGACGTTACAGACACACACACAGTTACACGACGTTACAGACACACACACACACACACAGTTACACGACGTTACAGACACACACAGTTACACGACGTTACAGACACACACAGTTACACGACGTTACAGACACACACAGTTACACGACGTTACAGACACACACAGTTACACGACGTTACAGACACACACAGTTACACGACGTTACAGACACACACACACACACAGTTACACGACGTTACAGACACACAGTGTTACACAACGTTACACAGACACACACCTTATACCTAATTGTTGTACGTGAACACTTAATGTTCCATGTTCATTCATTGAACGTCTTTAAAAACATTACGAACCTCACTGTGTACTTTATCATTTTTTACCATTTACCAACGTTTTCCGAATAAACTAACCTGCATGTTACCATAATAACTTTTCTCTGGGGGGAAAAAAACAACAGCCCGATAATAAATTCACCTGGTTTCATCAGCAGGGTTGTTTGTTAAGTAAGCCATCTTCCGTTTAATGTGTTTTCTAAAACAACATCAAGTGAAACTGGACAAATGTGTGTCTAAAGGGACACGCTCACATTTCCCAAAAGCTACATATACCTCATCATTACAGAGACAGGAAGCTCCGCTTTTTACTGCGCTCAGGCCACAGCGCCACTACTGGTGAGGAGGTGGTATCGCACTAGTGTATAGGGCAAGTCTGTCGCTAGCTATGTAAAGCTAACACAGACGCCGGGGCTGGCAAAAATAAATAAAAAACACAAACATACTGTAAGTTGAAATCAAAATATTCTTAGTGCTGTTGTTGTGTAAGCAATATGTGATTAGGAAACCAGAATTAACAGCTTAAAACCTCTGTATGTAGCTAGCTAGCTACCATGCTAGCTAAACTAGTGTAATGAGACTGGAATACTTTAGAATTCTTCACTAAATAGAACGTTCTGTATTACTCTTATGTTACTTATGTTTGTTTGTTTTTTTTTACAAAACTCTGATGTCTGTTCCTTTGTTTTTTTGTTTTTTTTTTAAAGCAGAAACGTCCAAATTTAAGAAGAAGAGAGGAGCACGGAAATTGCATGGATGTTTGTTTACACTATAAAAGTGACCAAGATAAATCGGATGATTTGGTGTCTGTATCCGCAAAGGCCTTAGAGGACTTTCCTCTTCGTGTTTTACCAATATTTACACCATGGTTTCCTTCTGGCATTGAGAGATCTTGTCCAATCAAACCTAAAAAGGCTCCTCCAGTCATTTCATTCAATCAGCAGAAAAGTTCTGAATGTTTCCCTCAACAACCAGAGTTTGTTTTTTCAAGTCGTTGTACAGATGATCAAGAGAAATTTGTAAATACCAGTAAGAGGAATTTAATATCAATTCAAACACCTGCTGATGAAAATGAAAAGGCAGAATTTGATAATGTTGCGAAGAAATGCAAACGCTCATGGAGTGTCGTACCACCAAGAACTCAAACACCTCAGAGGACACAGTATATCTCTGGACATTTCCACAAAACTGTACAAAGATATGGACTGGACTTGCACCAGAGAGCAAAATGGATCATTTCTGAGCTTAACTGTGCACCACAGAGCATTGAGGAGGTTTGGTCTAAACTCAGCCATGCTATTAAGCATGCCAAGCTCCCAACATGCAATGCCAATTATCAGAGCAATTTGATCCAAATCTGGGTGTACTGTGACATATCTTACTGTGAATATATAGGGAATTTCTTGCGGGAAACTTTCCAGCTCTCTGGGGAGCTCACTTTAGCTGTCCATAAATTAGGAGACATCTTTAAATTATAAGTAGTACAGTGTCAAGAGTCAATATTAATATACGATGTGATAACCTGTAATAGTTTGGTGGGTTGTATGATCATCACATCTCTTGTTAAACCATTTTTTAAATTTCTGATTCCAGATTTCTGTATTTCCAGTCTGTCCATGAAATGTAAAGCATTTTTATTAAAAAAAAAAAGTTTTATGTATCATGTCTATCTAGTGACATTTTGAAAAACACATGCCACAATTCACAAATGAGTTGAATAATAATTATATTTGTGGGAGTTTCTACTGTAGCTGTGAGAGAAAGAATGTTTGAAAATCATGTTACACAATTTGAATGTACTGGTTGAGGTTATACCAAAATTAATTTTGTTTCTTCTTCCATGCATTAACTGCGTTAAACTACAAGGCATAATCTGTATTTTAATGGGATATGATTATTTGGATATTCTGATGGCTTATTTATGCCCTGTAAAATGGCTTAATTATGGATCAAGGTGGCATTAGTAAGGAAACACAGAAGAGTCACTGTTTTCTTCAGGTGATTGAGAATGTGAACAGACTGTCAGCAAGAACAGAGCAACAGCTAAACAGACCATGTTGCAGTGTATAAACCACTCATATACTTTTGAGAATTCTGTGATACAAAGTGAAAGACATCCTTTATTGTACTTATGACAAGTAAGCAAGTGTAAGTTTGATGTACAATAAGAGAACGGTACAGGACAGAATGCTTCACTACTACAGCGAGGAGTTTGAAGTAAAGGTTGAGGGTAGTACAACAGTTTCTAGAGAAACAGGGCTCTGTATCTCTTCAATTCAATTACAGTTTTATTTGTATAGAACTTTTAACAAAGGACGATGTCTCAAAGCAGATTTAAAATGAAATTTATATTTATACATAATAAGCAAGGCTGTAGCAAAAGCGGCAAGGGCAAACTCCTTAAGATATTATGAGGAAGGAGCCTTGAGCAAAACCTGACTGAAAATGAAAGGAAATTGTCATCGGAGAGACCCCAGTGTGATTGTGTAACCAGGAGCTTTTGAAGACCATATAAATCAGCATACTTTCTGAATTCATTATAGATTTAACACTAATTCCTACCAATGCCATCAAATGTTCAATGACAGAGCAGTTCAAAGCTGGCACCATAGTGTCCAAGTGGTTCATAAGTTTTTTGAGTTGGTGGGGAAAGTGCTTGTTTTTAATATTTTTACTTTATTTCTCTTGAATTGTTATAAATAAATAAAATAAAAGTCTGTGTATTTTTTGCTGAAATTGATGCAAAAGGTCTTTGTAGGTAACAGTTAGAGGGTTGCTTAGTCACAGTGAATAACATGTTTTGAAGGAATATTTGAATAGTCTCATGATCTGTCTTTTTAGAATTCTTTTGCTTTTGTAGATTTCAGTTCATACATTTATTTTGTAACAGTAAAGTAACTATGTCTTAACTGTGCTGTCATTCAACTGACTGTTGACCTGCAATACTTTTTCCAGTCATGATAATTGCCAGTTGCTTGTTACAGGAATTGAACAGTAGAATGAAATGTCATGGACTTGATGCAAAATAGTCTCTCATGTTATGTGTATTTCACTGTGATTGGGCAACTCTCTAACTGTGTTAACCACAGGAAACTTTTCAGGCACTATTTCAACAACTGGCTCATTACTGTTGCTCATTTCATGGTTTTGCCACCCCAGATGCTGGGTTATAACAATAAGGGTAAGTAGTAGTAGTTTTCTTCCCTTACCATTTACATTAGATTCTGTAAAACATACATACATTATTCATTCATTCATTCATTCATTCATTCATTCATTCATTCATTCATTCATTTATTTATTACACATTTGTACAGTACATTGTAATGTAGTAGTTCTTCCCATTTGTATATTATAAAGGTCTGTGTTATATACATAATCCTTTCAATGTTTTTCAATCTAAATGCATTTTTATTCTTACTCATTTATTATTGTAATGTTTGTGACAAAATGACTTTTCTTTAAGGTTGTTTTCAATGCCCAGGATGTTAAGCAAATGCATTTTCAGCATACTTTTGGGTATCTCTCTTTATCATTGTAAGTAGTATAGTACTAAAAGTGGAAAACAATTCCAGAAAAAGATAGATTTTAATTCTAATTCTTGGACTTTTTTTTATTAAGTAGATGGCATCCCTGTAAAGTGGCATGGAAAGGAACGTACAGGAAGCTACATTTACAAAGGTAAACACATGTAACAAGAAAGTTTATCTGTATTGACAACTTTTTTGATTAGAATGCAGGTCAAAAGCTGAAACAATGTTCTGAAAACTGAAGCTCAGTTTAAATAGTCAGTTAGATTTCTGTTATCTCGCAAATGTACTGTGATGAAGTGTGGCGTCTCAGGGATGACGATGCAACAAAAAAAAACACAAGTGCTAATTTACACATGTACACTGAGAGAAAAGCAGTGTAACAGACTACGTGCAAAACAACACAATACACATAAATGACACATAAGCGAGGGAGCAGTAGCGCAGCATTATCATCAACCAGACAACATTTCTGCTGGGCAATGCTTATTCAGGTCAAGTCTGACGCTATGGACAGTTATTTTATCTTTCGTTTACTTAATGATTTCTATCTGTAATGTATGCAGAACATTTAGAAACTATTTCCAGGCATTTTAAATAATTTAAAACAAAAGAGCAGCAAATCTTGTAATACAAATAACACATAGAGAAGATAATAACAACCCTGTATAATCACTTGAAGATGGTCAGTTCAGTTTTCAAGCCTGCCGGATATCCAATATCAGGTTCGCAAACAAGGTCTTTAACTCTGACAAAAAAGACTACAAAAGCTTCCTGTATACTATGACTATATATTGTTCCTCATTTAAATTTACTTTGAGGGAAAATGATCTGACTAATGAATTAAAGCAGCTGTTGTTTTACAGTAGGCTAAAAATTTGTTATTAATTCTTATCAATTTTATGTTCTGTATGTTTTCAAAATTGTAACTAATTATATGAGAAATAAGTGTGTCTATTTTCTGTGAAAGTATCTTATTTTTAATGCAAGTACTATCCAATTCTTACTGTACATGTTATATTTGTATTGTTAAAAGAACTTTCTGTGAGAGGTGAGGACCTGGAAAAATGTCCAAACAACAAAAAATTGTGTGCCATGAATATAAAAGATTGTACCTCTATACCATCACATGGCCAGGGTAATGACCTTCATCATTCTTATTTATTAGTATAATTTTGCATCATTTTGTGTGTGTGTGTGTGTGTGTGTGTGTGTGTGTGTGTGTGTGTGTGTGTGTGTGTGTGTGTGAAGGAGAGAGAGAGAGAGAGAGATATCGAGAGAGATCAGCCATAACATTAAAACCAGCTGTCTAATTTTGCGTAGATGGTCAACAAGAAATTTTGCAGATCCTTGTAACCTTTAAGCTTCGAGGTGAAGCCTCTATCCTCAAACCTTTCTTGAATCATTTTCGCTGTTTAACAGGGAGCATTATCCGGCTGAAGAGGCTACTGCCATTACAGTTACCATAAAGAGGTGTAACAGCTGTGGCCAAAAACTTTGTGAATGACAAATATTCATTTTTACAAATTCTGCGTTTTTAGATATTTTTGTCAGATGTTACTGTGTTATACTAAAGTATAATTACATGAATTTCATAAGAGTCAAAGGCTTTTATTGACAATTACATTAAGTTTATGCAAAGAGTCAATATTTAAAGTGTTGAAGTTGAAGTTGTGTCTTTTTCAAGACCTCTGCAATCCACCCTGGCATGCTGTCAATCAACTTCTGGCCTATACCCTGACTGATGGCAGCCTATTCTTGCACAAGAATTCAGCCCATTCTTGGAGTTTTCCAGAATTTGTGGGTTTTTGTTTGTCTACCCACCTGTTGAGGATTGACCACAAGTTCTCAATGGGATTAAGGTCTGAGAAGTTTCCTGTCCATGAAAAAAAATATCGATGTTTTCTTCCCCCAGCCACTTTTGCCCTATGGCAACGTGTTCCATCATGTTGGAAAAGGCATTGTCCATCACCAAACTGTTCTTAGATGGTTGGGAGAAGTTCCTCTTGATGTTTTTGTACCATTCTTATTCATGACAGTGTTCTTTGAGCCCATTCCCTTGGCCGAGAAGCAACACCACACGTGAATGGTCTCAGGATGCTTTACTGTCGGCATGACAGGACTAATGGTAGCACTCACCTTTTCTTCTCCAAACAGGGTTTCTGTCATCAGTTCACTGGTGGCTTTTTGGTAGGTACTAACTAATGCATACCAGACGAAGACCTGCTGTTTTTTAGATGCTCTTTCCCAGCCGTCTGTCCATCATAAATTAGCGCTGGTTAAAGTCTTTCAAATCTTTACGCTTACCTATTTTTCCTGCTTTCAACAAATCAACTCAGAGAACTGAATGTTCACTTGCTAAAATATCCTAACTATTGACAAGTGCCATTGTAACAAGAGTAACAAATGGTATTCATATCAGTGGTTATAAAGTTATGGCTGATCAGTGTGTCTGACAAATCTCATCAATACATCAATACATCAGACGCCCTTATCATCTCTCTGGATAAGGGCATCTGCCAAAGGCTGTAAATGTAAATGTAAACATTAGATATAATTCCTCTTGTGATTAATTCAGTTAAGAGTACTGTAGTTAAAAAGGTCTGGATTTTATAATCTCTCTCGGTAATCACTAAAATCATAATATTGCATTACTTCATTTTAAGTGTATGACCTTAATTACGTTTTCACTCCACTACAGAAAGGTTTTTGAACATCTCATGCAGTTATAATGTCCTACAGAGATTGTTTGCCTGCAAATGGATTTATTTAAATAATGTCAAAGCCAAAACAACAAATTCATTCATTTTCAGTCAGTAAGTATGAATTTTGTTGTTTAGCACTTGAATATGAATGACAGATCTTTAGTAATAATTAGCTGTGCGTTTTACTTGGATAAGTTTTCCATTTCAATTTAATTTTTAATATTATGGACATGAACCTCCATCCAGAGTTTTTATATAAAACAGTTTATGTTCAGAAGTTTCTTTTTACTAACTGATCCATATCAATATCAGCACAATTACAACCATGTTATAATAAAGCTGAACAAAATCTGAGCACAAATTGGGTGGCTTGTTTCAGACGTGAATACTTCCAACGTTGTCAAAGCATTTTTAATCCAGTTGCTGCCTTTAATATAAATATAATATCAAAGGATATCATCAACAAAGTTGAGTTCATCTCAGAAGCCTACATGGTATCCCTCATAGAAATAAGTAAGTTCACAATTTCTATAGTTGCACCATTTTTTATGTATGTATTTATATACGTATGTATGTACGTCAAATAAATGTATAACAAATTTGTTTTTGTAGCCCAAGCTCCACATCCTTTTATTACATCAGTGAATGCAACCGCAACAACGCTAAACCTAACATGGAACAAAGGTCACTGGCACAGCACGAAATGTCAAATCCGTTACAGATGCTCCACTACAGAACCATGGACAGTGGTAAAACATTTACTAGAAGATATTTTAGAAGAGAAAATACTGTATACTAGCTGCTCAGCTTTTGCAAAGAATGCTCAGTACAACTTTAATACTACTGCTATTTTTATCTAATCAAAGCATATACAAATACCTTACCACTTGGGGCTGAAAAACAGAGCAGCATTACAATAACAAAATATTAATCTTACTCACACATTTACTCCGCTCAATATTCAGGATTCACTGATTGTCACTGATCAAGAGGAATTAGAAGTTTCACATTTAATTGATGGCCTGCAGCCTTTTAGCCGGTACAGTCTTACTGTTGCCTGTAGCGGGGATTATGGATTATGGAGTGTCTGGAGTGAAGAATTTCAAAGAATGACATTAGAGGCTAGTAAGTAGAAAATGACAGTCTGAAACCAAAATTCAATATGGCTAAAGTGCTTTGATAAATTTTTTCAACCCGTTTTCTGTTTTAAGATCCCACTGCAGCACCTTATGTCAGTTTTTATGTTGAGCCTTCTGGCAATAGATCCAAAAGAACTCAAAAGCTGATAGTTATCTGGAAGGTAAGTTCAAGGTACATTGGACCTCATTTATAAGCTGAATATGAACCAACTTGGATGTAAAGTCTGTTTCTTTTAAAAGAAAGCATGCTAATTCTACGAGAGTCCCTGAATTTGTAGAAATTTACGTATATGAAGATTTAAATGTGAATCCACTGGGTTTTCAATTCACATAGTCAGATTTAAATAGCTTATTTATTTGAACCGCACAAATTTAATTGAATTTAAAAAATGTAAAACACAGTTAAAACCGGTAATACAAACATGTTTGTAACTAAAGCATGTATTTAACTATCCATCTACATTAGGCTTTGGAGATAAAGGAGGCCAGAGGGGTCATTCTTGGATATGAGGTGACCTACACACCTACCAAACAACCTGGTTTGAAGAGAATAATTTATACTAAAGATCAGAAAGTTAACTTAGAGGTGACTGCGGAGGACTATGATCTGAACATAACAGCCTATAATGCTGCTGGACATTCTCCCTCAACTAATCTTCGAGTCAATGCTGGTGTTTTTCAAAGTGAGCTTTTCTCTCTTATAACAGTTTTATAACAGTATTATATTTTAGAATGAAGAAGGATGTTAGATAAGATCTTTTAACTGTTTTTCAGACTTAACAGCCCTTTCCTGTTTATGCAATGCTCTTCACAAATGTCAGCATTATGTGCCTTTCACATGGGAAAGAAATATCTTACTATGTTTAAATTATGGTACATCATCCACTGTTGTAATCAAAGCTCAAGTTTCTAGTCATGGGAAGCACATAAAAAGTGCTTCAAGGGTCCACATATCTATAACAAAATTCTCCTACCCACACATGATGACAAGTGGCAAAGCAGTATTGAGATCTTGTACATGCAGCACAATAATTACATAATATGGCAAGTACAAAAAAAGTTGTTATTCTTAAGTAGTGCAAACATTTTATGCAGCCCAAAAGTGTCATTGTGGGAGATATTGCACATACAAGTTGTTTTGCTTAAATAAACATATTTAAGTGAAAATGAATGAAACCAAGCATGAAGAGAATCAAACTTGTGATTGATCTGATAGTTTGATTACATTTATATTTATTGGTGTGTCAAGTTTTGTTTTAAGATGGATGCAGAATAATATCTATATAAGTATAGAACTGTTAAATAAGCCATGTTTTATCTATCAATTAATAAAGCATGTAAAATATTTGTAGGAACAGACACAAATTTGTAATAAAAGGCAAACACAACAGGGCAGGATTTTTAGAATATGTTAAACATATGAAAATGCGCTAAAAGGTAAGACATAAGAAGCAATGATCAAAACACATGTACAGGATTAAATGTTACATTTTCAACAATATTACTGATAGGTCTTCCAAAGGTAAAAGGACTATGGGCCAGCAGTGAAGTATCATCACTGAGGATTCGATGGGAGCCAGCAGCTGTGAATGTTAGCGAATTTGCCATTGAGTGGTTCTCTTTTGATGATGTTGCTTCTAAACAGTGGAAAAGAGTAAATGGCTCAACATTTTCAACTGTTCTCAAAGGTAAATCCTGCAAGTGTTCAGTACATTTACATTACATTTCTGGCATTTATCAGACACCCTTATCCAGAGTGACTTACATTTTTATTTCAATTTATACAACCAAGCATTTGGGGGTTAAGGGCCTTCCTCGGGGGCCCAGCAGTGGCAGCTCGGTGGACCTGGAATTCAAACTCACAACCTTCCAAGCAGTAGTCCAACACTTTAACCACTGAGTTACCACATCCCCACAGTACATAAAAAATGATGTGTGAGGAACATTTTTGTGATTACACCATAAATAATCAGAACATTTTCATGCTTTAGGCATAATTGGGTGTAGCTAAGCTAGCTGCTGCAATCAGCTCCTACAAATTACATCCACTCCCTTTAAATCCTATGACCTGCCACTTCACATGCTTAAGTACAGGTGCTCATGGAAAAAAATACTTACACCCAACAAGATCAATACACTAGCATTATGAGACAATTGTTCTTGATTGAGCATAAACTACTATTACAAAACTGTCACAAATTACATACTGTGATTTGTTTCACTAAAAGCTGGTGGTAATGAGTTCAAATCTGTTTCTGCCTTAAACACTGTCAGGTCAAATCAAGCCGCTTAAGATCTACAGCATCGCTGTGTATTCTGTTTATGGTACTCTGTGTGCACCCGCAGAAACAATTCAAGCCAGTCTAGATTATGGCAGTAAGTATATACAGTACATACATATCCCAATTGTGGGTTTCTCTATATTGTAGTTTTACATGTTACTTTTTTATAGACGAATAAACATGTTTTATTTGATTATACTGTTTCATATTTTAATAAAATAAAATTTTATTCATAAAATTAAAAAAAGTTTATTCAATGAATGTATGAGATAACAATATCTTAATATTTTACCAAATATTTTGTCATACACGATTATTTGGTGAAAATAAGGCTTAGTAGATACAGTACCAACATTTGCTATATTTTTCAGCCCATTTAGACATTGTTCAGCTGCAACCTGTAAACATGACAAAAACATCTGTGACAGTTCAATGGTTATGGCAAAAACAATCCCCAACCACAAATGTTCTTCAATACAGACTTGTGTTACGTGGTGCCAACGAAACAAGTTGTAAGTCTTAAGATGCAATGCTTAGTTTAAACTTTCTTTTATTGCATTTTTAGAATTTCCTTTCAGAATGTGATTTTTACTCTTTTATTTAACATTAGTGCTTTTCCCACATCAGTGGCAGCACACATTCCACAACCTACAGGCAAACATCAAGTACACCGTAACTATTTATGGAGAGACTACATCTGGTAACTTTTCAAGGGCAAACATTGAATTTACTACACCTCATCTTGGTAAGTAATCCTCTATAAAAATGGAGCAATGTTAGTAACAAGAAGTCCTTTCATTATTTCAATAGGAGTTTTATGTTTTGTTTTTATTTTTTTTTAGAAACTAATGAAATAATAAACACTGCTGTTCCAATAGTACTTCTTATTCTTGCATTCAGTATTTTCTCAGTTCTCTCCAGAACTGTGTAAGTATCATATTTACCCATTTATTTTCAGTTAATTCATGCTCATTCTTGTTTTTTTTATTTTGTCTGTAGGTTCTATAATAATAATTGCCAATTAGGATGTTGAACATTACATATTATAATGCCTGTAAATAATTAGTGTAGTGTATTATTATTTAAATTTTTATTTATCAATGATTTATACTCTGTATAAACACACTTTCTGTCTCCCAGCTATAAGGACTACTTTTTCCCTACCATCGCCAACCCTGGGCAGAGTCATATTGGACACTGGCTGCTAAATCCTCCATACGAGGTAATGATTAAAAGGTCTTGATCTTTTGTGTCAGCAGATTTTTAACTTCTGAATTTTTTATATATTTTTCTTGAGTGGAATGGCTCAGCATTTGATATTGGCCAAACCATCGGGAGGTGAACATGGCTGTTAAAAAATAACAGAAAGTCACTTGTGCAAACACTGACTTTTGGATTTGATAATGGAAAAAATATATTCAAGACAATATGTCTAGTTTACAACAAAGTTAATGTTCTTTTTTCAAGCAACCAGAGTTCTTTGAGGTGACTTTACTTATTACAAATGCCTATTCAATTGATATTTTTGTTTGACAGAGGGAGGATGTGATGAACGTGCTAAAATTGGAGGATCGACTCACTGAAACGAGTCTCATTCATATAGAACCCAGAACATCCTTAGATACAGAGTGTTTTGATGAAGACATGACCATGTCAAAGATGTCCCTTCCTGATAATGACCCAATGGAAAATTCAGACAATTTTGAGAATTCTATAACGTTACCAGGTTTTAGTGAGTATTTTGTCCTGCCTTTGCTTAATGATCATTTTGGTTACGTTGAAAATTGTGACATACAAAATTGGGCAAAAAAGTAATCAGCAGTTCAGAAACCCAACAACCATTATCACACTCATTACTGATGTTTACTCACTGTTTATAATATATAGCATCTCCTACTCTTGTTTCCCATTCTAATATGTATAACATTCGATTGTGCTCAGACGTTGTTGATATTATTTTGATGCAGTTACCTCATGCTTGTAATTGAGATGCAACTGGATGTGCTGTGTAGTAAAGCAATCAGTGACCAAGTGATTTGATGCAGTGTTCATCAGTACATCCCAAAGTGCTTTATTCAGTTATACCATAGCAATTTACTAACTATATACATTTAGATTAGCAGTTTTGGATAAGATTACCAGCATACTGTTTGTGGGACATACTTCCTATAAACACTTACATTACAGCAGCTCCAAATTGATCCTTTCTTTACAGACAAAAATTAATTGCTGAATAACACAAAGTTTCTATATAAATATATTAATGATTTTTACTAGAGTGCTGTTGAGTTCAAGTATAAAACAAAAATTGTGCTACTCTTTAATAAATAAATAAAAACATTCAAATCACTGCTGTGGTAAAAAAGGAATAAACACTTTGAGACACAGTCATGTTTTATTCCACACTTAAAAGTGTATAAAATATATGTCTCAATTAAACACGCACATATTTTAGCTTCTTTTATGATTTATCTTTACACATTCAATGATGTTTAACACACTGTATAGAGTGAAAACATTTATATTCAACAATTATATTCACTTTTTTGCAAAAAAAAAAAAAAAGTAATTCATTGTGAAAATAATTGAATATCAATGAAAAATTATTTAGTTTGAGTTTAGATTGAAACATAAGGATTGGCTGTGAGAGACAATGATGTATTGCCATTTTCTCACATTTATTGGCTAAATGCCAGATGTAGTCATATTGACCCCATGGTAGTCTATAAAAGGTCCTCACAACATGAGTCTAAACATGAGTCTCACTTAAAAGCTGAAGATCCAGTCACATGGATAACCTTCTGATCTACAATTTCTTTTTGAAGGACACATCTTAGTTCTGCCCAGGAATGAGCCGTTCTTTGCATCAAATAACATTCATATACCATGTAAGTATATGAATGTTAAATGTATAAGTATATGAATGATAAATAAGACCTTTCCACTGACTCTGGGCACATTCCTCTGTACAAGATTATACAAGGTTATAATAAAAATGACAGGTGTATTATTATACCGTAACATCAATTCTTTTGGCAGGAATGTTGGATTAGGCTACAACATAAAATGCTGTATCTTAGTGTAGTTTAAAAAAAGAAAAAACATCTAAATTTAGCAAAAACTGTTTGAGTAAACACTTAATTTACCTGCACATATTCACCAGGTAGATGGAGCATGCACACTTAGAAGAGTGTGTGACAAACATATAGTGAGTAAAACATATATGGGGTAACATTTGCAGTCTGATAGGTAGAGGACACAGAGGGCAGTAACAAGTAGAAACATTGCCAGAATGTAGCAACACTTGTTGCATAAGCTGCAGTATCTCGTTTTGCCTACATTATCTCTTTAAACATCAAGAGCACATATTAGAAATACAAATTTCACTTGACAGTTTATGTGCTTTGTAAACTAGTGTATTAGCCCTCTTATATCCTGCACCTGCCACTGCAGTCTCAGTACATGCACTATTATAAAAATTCAGCTTCAGTTTGCTCAAATACTCAAGCACTTATTAATGAAATAATTCGCTTGAAAGGATGTACCACAGAGCCACTTGCCTTGTTTGGTAAAACACAAAGTAGATGTATGTGGTGACAATGTCTTCTACTCCTTACTATTTCTGCTGGGGCAACTTGGGGATGTAGCTCATAATTTTCATTTCAATTTAATTTTATCTGTATAGCACTTTTAACAGTAGATATTGTCACAAATCAGCTTTTCAGAAAGGTATAAATTCAGGATATAATTCCTCAACAAAATAAGCCAGGAAAAGAAGAATACCAGGAAACAATTGGACCTTTTATAGGCTACCCAGTCATAAACACAAGGAGATTTCAGATTTTCTTTAGGTACTTTGCAAGAAAACAAGCAAAAACAATACACCAACAACTCTGAATGAACGAAAAGAAGTAGAACGTACAGTTATAGTCATTTATAAGCTTATTAGAATGTCAGTCTGGTCACTCGTAGCTATATCTATATAGCAATAATACAATTTATTTGTAATTACATTTATTAAAGGTTTTGGTGAAAGGTGCACTTTTGGGTCTCTTCTCTAGTGAAAACACCTCAGTAATGCAAATACACCCTGGTAACATTCAGTTCAAAGGTTTGAGTTTATTCCAATCCAGTGCTTTACAAGATAATGGGCAATAGCTTGTCTTGGAGGCATGGAAAAAACTGCTTGGTGTCCTTTGACAAGAGCATCTATTACCTACCAAATGTATGAAGGTGTTAGGTTTGGCAAAGTTATACAAACAATACACTGCATGGACAGAATTCTCCAATTGATTTCATGCACTGTTTTACATTTTACTGTGCACTATTTTTTATAGTGTGTACAAAATGTTTTTTTTTAAAGTGAATTCATTTGAGTTGTGTTATGCTATTTCATTAAAAATTGTTAATTTCTCGTATAAATAGTTACCTATGCAATAAATAAGAGTATTTTAAAAATGTGCTTTATTCATTTTTATTACCATTTAATTGCAGCTTAAAGGCAGGGTCTCCAATTTTTGAAAGCCAATGTCGACATATGAAATCACTAAAACAAACACGCCCCTAACCCAAATGGGTCCCACCCCTGTATCGATAGCTCCGCCCACACATACATACATACGTAACCCAGGCAAACTAATGGAAAGAAATGTGTCTATCAAAGCTGAAGGGAAGAACAATACGATTACAGATAAACAAACAAGCAAAAATGACACACAAGAATAATCATGCAAAGGACGGCACATATTAGTTCTGTGAAACAAAACAAAACCAACCTTACTCACCTATCGAGAAGGAAAAAAGCGCCTCCGAGTCTTAAGTAAAGTTGGCCGCATATTCACAGATTGGAGTTTCCCAAGTCAATAACCCCTAAACTAAACACTGTTACTAGCAAAACGCGGTTGTAGCTGCCTCTCTACATCACTACGATAGAAAAGAGGTGTTATTTGTGTAGTAACAGCGTTTAGCTGTTGTGAATATGTGGCCAACTTCCCACTCCTTCAGTTCTCTCCAGCGCTGGAAAGCTGATCCTATATTAACACGGTCCTACTTCTTGACTTATCGTAAGCCTTTCTTTGCTTTCTTTCTTTGTTTTTATCCTCCATGTCAATGTTAAAACTGCTTACTACTAATGTCATACATGCACACTGAACACTCTCTCCGCCGCATACTGACAAGCCCCGCCCCTTTCTGCTCATTGGCTACACGTTTGTTTTGATTTTTGTTTTGATTTTTCTATAATATTCGGCCCGAATCAGGTTTTTTTGAAGCATTTCTCAAAAATCGGAGACTCTGCCTTTAACTTAGCCCACTCATTTGTAGAAACAGTACAACAGTAAAAATTCAGACACTTACCTCTTGCCTTGTGAACCAGCGAGCATCTTCAATTTCATTTTCATCAACCTTTATATCTGTAGACACTGCTACTGCAAAGCAACCAATCATGAGCGATGAAGGCATTGGCCATGGCTGGCAAGAGACATACTGAACAGGGCCAATAGTAACTCCACTCTCTTCTAAAACTTCTCTCCTTACTGCATTTTCAATGGTCTCCCCTGTTCCAAAAAGCACAAACATTCGCTCATTTACAAGACACTGAAGATGCTGGCAGTATAAAAGCTAGCATAAATGAAAGCACAGATATGCAGTGTTTCTAATTATCTACAGAAAGTTCCTCATTGGTTCTCTGTATGGCTGCTCATTCCAGCATTCTTGGAATCCCTTTTAATGCCTTTTTTTCCTTATTTTTTTCATTCATTCATCCTCAGTAATTGGTGTTGCCATAGATCCACAGACAGTCCTGGAAAATCATACACTCTGGATGGTATACCACTCCATCACAGAGCTCCAGTTGCACACATGTTTACCTACATGCATGTATGTATTTAGCAAGGTTGGAGGAAACCCTCACAGACATTTGGATAACATCTATTGCTTCAACCTTTTAACCTTTGAAAAATGTACAAATTGTCCTGTTGCACCAAAGAAACGACTTAAAAGAAAACCAATAATATTTACTCTCACAAAAAAACCCAGAATCCTACATTTTGTAAAAAAACAAAAAAACAACAACAACAAAAACAACTGCTTTTTGTCTACCTGGTTCAATGAATCCAGCAAGACATGAAAACATTCCTGGAGGAAATGACTTCTTTCTTCCAAGTAGGCACTGATTTCCATCTGGATGAAGAACCAGCATGATCACAACAGGATCTGTAATATAAAAAGCCCATAAATTTGGTGATTCAAATCACAGCTGAATCTTATACATAAAAATTACATACCAACTCTAGGGTAACAGGTATTGTGGATTCCCTGGAGACTCCTGCAGCCATCTGTCAAGCAGCTTCTCTTGTAACCTCCTTCATCCACTTTGGTCTTACCACCACAGGTTGGGCAGAAACTGTACCGGCTGTGCCATGCAAGAACAGACCTGGCTTGTGCAACGATACCTGTGTATATCAAAGAAAAACCTTTGTCTATGCTAAGTGAGTAGATTCATAACCACTGGAATGGAAATTTTATTCAGAAAGTACTGTTTCTATCAAGTTACCCTTAAACATCATATATAAAATATGCAAAAGATGGAACACACTAAATAATACACTGCTTATACCTAATCAAAAGGATGTCCCACCTGCTTCATCTTCATTTAGCATTAGGAGCATTGGCATTGGCTTTGTAAGGAAGAAGCTGTTTGAAGCTGTGATCTTAAGACTTTCTGTAGGATTCTTCTTGGTGTTTAAAGCAAACCATGCAATAAGTTCATCCTCCATTGACACCAGTGAAGAAGGTGAACATTCCTGCTTTTCTACTCCCAGAAAAACAACCACTGTGTCACTGTTTTCAAGAACCTCTTTAACAGAGTCCCTTCCAAACCTGTACAGTTTTAACTTATTCTGCATATCGTTCATTACCTCTGGTTCTGTTGTAACAAAAGGATCCAAGTTATGAAACACAATGAATACTGTTTCAGGAGAAGACTGTTTTGCTGAAAGCCATTCTGAATCAGTCCTTTTTTCACTCATTCTGTTGAGATATTCTTTACTGAAGTAAGTTCCATTGTCTGTAGATTTATTTCTTGGTTGAATCCCAGGAAGTGTGACATCCCCACTGCTAGCTAAGACACGGGCAATGTGTCTGTGTCCCCAGAATTTTGCTATGTCATAAGCAGTTTGGCCTGATTTATTCACCAAGTATTTATTACACCTGTTAACAAGGAAAGTTCATGTTAATTAAGGGAGTTTACAATTGATGGAGACATCAAATCAAAAGTTTAAATCCACTGTATGTTATTTTATTTAACATTTTTATTGCGACAATGAGAGAGAGAGACAGAGAGAGAGACAGAGAGAGAGAGAGAGAAAGACACAGTGAGAGAGAGAGACGGACAGACAGACATAGAGAGAGAGGCCCAGAGAGAGAGAGAGAGAGAGAGAGAGAGAGAGAGAGAGAGAGAGAGAGAGAGAGAGAGACAGGGAGCGAGAGAGAGAAAGACACAGTGTGAGAGAGAGAGACACAGACAGTGAGAGAGAGAGTGAGAGAGAGAGAGGCACAGAGAGAAACAGACACACACACACACACACACACAGAGAGAGAGAGAGAGAGAGAGAGAGAGAGAGAGAGAGAGAGAGAGAGAGAGATCCACACACATTGGAGAGCAGGTGATGTTTACTGCCTTGTTTATAGGCCACGGTCTCTCTTATAATGCTGCATGTTTCATGTAAATAACTTTAACATGTCATTATTACACAACAACCTTCTATTACACAACTTTATTACACAACTACCATCTAGTTAAACTCTCACAGACTTACCCATTTAAAAGTAACGTTTTTACGACATCAAAGTGTCCGTTTCTCGCAGCCAACATTAATCCTGTCCATCCTTGTCTCCCACTTTCATTCAGCAGCTGACTGGAGTGAGAGATCATAGTGGACACGTTGGCCAGGTCTCCCCTGGAAGCAGAATCCAGGAATCTTTCAACCATTTCTTCCTTAGCAATCATCTGAACACTTGTCATATCTCTCAAGTACTGAAATAAAACCATAACATCATACAGAAAGGCATTCATTACGTGGACGTTAAAATGGGAAAATATGTAGATATCTAGTCTCTAGCACGCAATAACAAACAACCTATTGTGCACTTTAACGTCAGCTTCTGACGGGATTACTTACTTTAAGGTGATAGTATGTAGTAGAGCTTTCGGTTAGCAGAACTCTGACTAGTCTAAGTGGGTCTGTATTTCTAATAAAACGCGTTTAAAACTAATAAAACAAACTTGGCACCTTCAAATCTCACACCAAAGTCACAGAGAAAGCAAGACGCTACAGGATATACAGTATGCTTGTAGAAGTAGGGTAGGAGTCAATCATTAACAGTCTTCTTCCTGCCCTACTCCCTAGTCCCTAAAGAGCAGTATATCTTATATGTTTTGTTGAAAGTCTAGGTTTTCTCATTTGCACTCTTAATTTATTGTATTGCGTTGTAGAATTTCATGTATAAACCAGATATTCCACACTGTTTGTTTTATACATGAACCCAAATTGGCAACACTCCCTAAATAGTGCACTATGTAGCAAATAGGATGTGATGTGCACAACAGGGTCAGCTGCAGCATGTTGATGATGTTTAGATCACGTGCATACATCACGTGCATACATCACGTGACACAGCAGCACGCTGAGACTCTGTTTCTTGGTTCAAACGCGCACTCTGGTGGTTATAGAAGACAGCAATTCTAACAAGTTCTTCGTGTAGCATCAAGTCAAGAGAATCTCAGAAGAAAAAAAATAGACAATTTCTCCCAGAGGTTCTCAGATCAAGGAGGAGATGCAGGATCATATGCACCAGAACCAGCAGGAACAGGGACAGTTTTTCCCCATCCACCATCACACTACTGAACTTAACACAGTAAAAAAAAAAATACTGTATATAACTTCTGTACTATTATACATACAATGTACATATTACATATTGTATTGTTTATACTCCTCATTCTCTACACATATTGTGCCTTACATACACCATACATCAGCACTAATTTATTTATGTGTATCTATATATACCTTACTGTGCAGTCTAATATTTCACATTCAGATATATATTAATTGCCCATATATATATATATATATATATATATATATATATATATATATATATATATATATATATATATATATATAGTGAACTTGTTTATTCAGCTCGCACATTTTTATGCCACAACCTTATACTTCTTGTTCCTTTACAACAGTGTCTACATACTTTTTTTCAATGTCATAGCCTTAGAACCATTTACTTGTACTTTTCAACAATGTCCACACATCTCTTCACTGCTATAGCCTTTATATTTATTCACTGTACACATGTTTACATATATACCTATATATCACATGCTGTACATATGACACATATTTATTTGCACTTGTCTATTTGCACAATTGCTACTCTTTGCACTCTGGTAGATGCCAAATTTCGTTGCTGTGTACCAGTACTATGCAATGACAATAAAGTTGTATTTTTTTTTTAAAGTTAATTATTTAAAACACCTGGCATAATCTTGAACACAAGCACATTGTATCTCACACGATTTCAATGTGTGGGTTAAACACTTTTTGTGGTTTAGGAAAAACAGCTTTTCTAGAATCAGATGTTTTTATCAATTGACATACTGTATAACAGATGGTAAACGGCCTTGTTGACTTATGTATGATGTGATTTGCACTGTTCAAAGGTTTGCAGAAAATTATGGAAATCCTCCAAGAGGTAAACATTTTCCATCTTGGAGAACGTAATAATTGTTTATATCTCTACGAATGTAATGGAACATCAACAACATTAAGAATTGTAACCTTTACCCACAGTAGCCACATCAGTGTTTGTAGTTTTAGAGAAGCAAACAAATCACTTATTAACTGACTGTGTTTGGGTCAGAGACCTCCTCGATGACTAAAATCTGACAATACAGACGAAGCTTTGCAAATAGTTTTGTCAAGGGACAAGAATTATTTTAGACATTTTTAGATGGAAAAACCTTTTGGTTGTGATGACGCTGTCCTCAGAAGCAGCAGCAATACTGACAGACCAACATGTCCTGTTTTACCCAGTCAACTTAACGAGCATGTGCTGCAATGGTAAGTTCATGTTGTGTTTACTTTTACATGCCTATATTTTTATAGATGTATTATAGGTAAAATTAATAGATTTCACAAGAAAAAGCTAACATAATTAACAACAATGTCATTCTGATCAAGTCACTACAATTTATTAGATTCCTGAGAGCTAATTTGAAATGGGGAGCAGATACTAGGAGCAGATACTACAAGACATTTAAACATAAATGTAATAAAATTAATAATTAATATGCAAAGTTACGTTTAATGCAAGCTGTTACTTTTCCATTTTTAAACATGATTTTATTAATTTTTTTTACTATTATTTTTATTTGTTACAATTTCTGGTGGGGTTTTTTTGTAAGTCATAATACTGAAAATGGGAGAGAGGAGAACTCAAGGAGAATAATGAAATCAAACATGTCCCTATCAATGGACAGTCCATCTGAAATCTTGGAAAGAAGAGGAAAACCAACACTAATTAGGTAAAGTCTGCATGACTATACTATTTTCAATAAGCAACTATTTTAATCTAATGTAGTTGACTGGTTATGTGACATAATGTTTAAAACTTTATATATCATGACTTGTAACAACACATATACAATTATTTGTTTTATTTTCTTTTTGATTTTTTGGTGCAGGTCCAAAACATTTGATCCCTCATTATTGTCACATGTCCAATGTGACATTGAGTCAAAGACTGAAAGGAAGAAGCAGCACAGCTGCCATGTTAGTGACTATTTGTATAAATTATGGTGAACATGGTTTAATTAAGTTTAATTAAGTTTTTTTAATTATAATAAACAAGCAGATGCACTTTTTTGTCAAAGTAAGTTGTGTTGGTTGATGGTATTTTCCTCTGTTTCAGTTTCATCGAACAAATGCCCAATACCACAAACTTTTCAAAGATATTAGTGAAAATGAGTTGCTGAAACAAAGTAAGCAAACAGTATTAACAATTAATAGTATGAATAAGTACAAAGTAAACGACTTGCTTTGTTTTCATGTTGTCTGTGATATTCAGATCATTTTAGCACTTAAATAAATATAAATATCTATTTTTAACCTAGTAAAATTTTTTTATGTAAAATTGTTTATATTCAGTGTTTAGCATGTATTTTGTCCATAGGTTACACATGTGCATTGCAGAAAGATATTCTTTACCAAGGGAGACTTTTTGTGTCTGATAACTGGATCTGTTTCTACTCCAAAGTTTTTGGTAAAGACACAAAGGTATTCAAATACCATTTACAGATATGTAAAAATACTGAAACAAATGTTATCATAATGTTCGTTTGTTTTACATTTAGTTTACCGAAAGAAATGTGACCATTTTTAACCCTGTGTTATTTTTTTCTTATTGTATACTGTACGTCAATATTTTTAACTATAACCTAACTCGATAACCTAATAACCTAACCTATAACCTAATAACCTAATAACCTATAACCTAATCTGTTCCAGATTGCCATTCCAGTTATATCTGTATCAGTAATAAAGAAAACTAAAACTGCAATCTTGGTACCAAATGCATTGATTATTGCCACAGCACTTGAAAGGGTAAGATTGATTTCATTTGAGTATTAAACAGCCAGTGCGCACTGAATTTTAATGAAGGTTTTAATGGTTTTACAGTATGTTTTTGTGTCATTCCTGTCCCGAGACACAACATACAAGATTTTGATGTCAGTGTGCTCCAATTTGGATGTGAGTGCCTGACACAGTATAGTTTAAAATTAATTTTAGTCATTGCATGTAATACACCGCAAGTTAATTTAATCATAAAAACGGCTTACATCTTGTGTTTATTTTGTCACAGGACAAGTGTCTGGGAAACAACCCTGTTCCCCATTCCTCTGCAGATGGCAATTATACAGTGTCACCTTCCACACTTCCCATGGTAACTAAGCACCACTTTTTCTAGAAGTCTTAAATTTCACTCTGTATTTGTCATATTTAAGATCACACAGTTGATCTTGCTTTTGGAACTGGCAGAATTATGCAGCAGATTTGTCAGATTTGGATGGCCCAGTGGATCAAAGAAGACAAGAAATCGGATATAGCAGTAGCTCAGACTCTCCAGAATCACCGTTATATAAGAAAATTGCAGGTTAGTTTATTTCCTTAGGTCTCTTTAAAATATTGATGGAATATGTAGTCTGTGACTATATTTTTTATTATATAACAACATTACTCGATTGACAAAAAGTATTTTTGTCCATCCTAAAGAACACAAACGGAATGTTTTTGACAGTAAAACACAGAGACCAAGCTTGTTTAATGTTCTTCTGATGGTGTACCTATTTCTGTGAGTAATTTATCTTTGTTATTCTGTGTTGTTCAAATATATAAAGTTGACAAAAATATTTAAAAAAATACAAAAAAAAGGTTAGTTTTTGGTTCTAATTTCTTACAGAATCTGCATTTTGATTATGTCTTCATGTTACATGGCTTACAAGATCATATATTTGGAAAAGAGACTGAATTCTATAGGCTCTATGGCTGAATTGACACATTCTAGGTAAGAAAATTCCATCAATGCCCGGTTCTTTTATTAGGATGAAATAAAAATTTCTTGATCCATTGGTATATGTCAATTACAGAGATGAATATAACTGTATATTCTCTGAGGATACTTCTAGCATCTACTCTGCTGTGTCCATTAATCTTGTGAAGCTGGAAAAGGTACTGTACTTACTGGACCATCTGAAAGAGACTGCTTCTCCTTAAACCGCATGGTGTGTGCTAATATGAGTAATCTTTCTTTGCTCTACAGATTCAGAGAGGCCTAAAGAAACTATTGGATGAAACTAAGTGATGTATGTTTATTCCTCAGATCTAAGTCACCACAAGGGGTTGAGATCTTTACCTTGTGTACCAGTCACTGTTTTGTACAAGTTTTAGCCAAGATAGGACTATAGATCATGGGCAGTGTTTCCCTGGACATAATAAAATAAGGCTCAGTTTTAATTCTTAACAAGCCTGGAATACTCTGTACTCTCAGAATACCACCTAAGTAGCAATTCTGTTGTGTTATTATTCATTTCCTATTCTCTCATGGAAAACATGGCAGAAGTGGGTTAAATTCTGTACTTCAACAAAAATGGTTTGAAACGCTTAGGTTGAAACAACAAAAAACATTTATTTTATCCTTGCATGTGCTAGAAAAGCACAATGATAAACCAGAGTGACCAGAAATTAAAATGCATCATCAAATTTAAAATATCTCACCTCTTAGCTGAGCCACTTCGTTCATCTCAGTGAAGTCTCAGTTCTGAACATGATAATGGCAACTGGGTGGAAAACTAAAACTGTAAAACAAATGCATCCATATATATCTACAAATACAAACTGAGCTTGCTAGTAACTTTAAAGTAAAGTTAAATTGGTCACTATATGAAAAATTGTAGATGCCACATTAAAATACATTAGTGAATCTAACGCTATTGTCGAGGTTCAGTTATAAAGCATTACAGATGTATGGAGAAATGCTAATATAATGTAGTATAAAATGCTGATATTATTGCCTGTAACTTTTTTTTTTCCATTTAATCACTTATCATAAAATGTGCATGTTGAAGACATCATATATTTTTGTACTATGTCACAGCTTCTGTAAATACCTTATAATTTTATCTGTAATGCCAATATTTTAATTCTGTCAGGTCAAAGCCAGAAACAGGGCCACACTATCAGAAGGAACACAACCCACCTACAAACATGGTCACCACAACACAACTCCCAGCACACATGGACTTTCACCATCCTTCTAATCATGTTCTAACTGAACTCAGTCATGAACCACACAAAAGTACACACACAACCCAACAGTTCACTGTGAAGTATATACTGTACTCTGTCTCCTTGTTACTAGTCATTAACAAGCCTTTAGATATATTAATACTGATATGCTGAATTTTTCTGTTTTTTTTTTTCCTGGTTTTTGATCCTTGTCTTAAATTTGTTCACACTGTTTGTCACCTGACTATTGCCTGTTTCCTGTTTTGTGTTTTGTGATTTGAAGCTTATTAATTGAAGCTGTTTATACCTGCTCTTGTGTCCATCCCTGCTGCCGGACAGATTAAGCCTAATTTTTCAAAGAAATACAGTAGTTTATTGCCTAAAATTTTATACATTTTAAAAATAACACATAATAAAATATTATTTTATACAATTATATGTGGTTACATTATAAACCCACCAGTTCAAAAACAAACCCAGAAAGCTGATTGTTGGAGGCTGCATTGAAATTCTTTGGAGAGACACTTTGTAGGTACTTCCATATTACATCCTATTTACTTGGCACAACCATTTATGGTTGTCACAAATGCCTCTGAATACACAAGGAAACAATGTAAAAAGGCACATGGACTGCTAGCCATCAAAATGATGGACAAAATATATACACAAGCCACTTCAGTAGAACCTGCTCTTAAATGTTGCTCTCTAGAACAGGTATATTTACCTGCAACAAGAGTACTGCAATGGCATTACCTTGCTGACATCTGGGCACCCTGGAATGTAAAGAATACAGATGGACAGATGGTGTTAAGAACAAGTTCTGGTGGCCAACATTAAATCAAAATGGTGAGAGAAATGACAAATTCCTGTGCTCAATCTAAAACACTTCCTGTGACTAGAACACATCTTACAGACTTAGCCCTTTACTCCAATTACCTACAGTAGCTGCCTTTAAACAGAAGCGTTTTTCAGCAAATATTCAGTCACTAAGGACTACCTGAATCCAACTTACTGTAACTCTTTTGTCATGCATCTAAGTTACTTAATATTAATGTATGCTTGATCATATGTGGAATGCTTTAATTATGGGTTCAAATGTGCATCCTTGGTTATCAGACATGATGCTTCTATGTTTGAGGGACAAGTTGTACAAACTGTATATTAGTGAATAATGCACAGTAAGCAGACAGGCAGCAGCACATGTATGCGTTCAGCAAGTCGTCAGGCATCAGAAGGCCCACACTGATTGTTGACGTTGTCTTCACTTGTGACCAGAACAAAGAGGTTGTTTGTATACATGTAAGCAGTGACTGAAACTCCATTCAGAGAATTTAGTCTGAAGTTTATTGATCAAAATACTGAAACTCTCCTAAAAACCTATTCTTTACCCATGACAAGCCTATTTTCCTGTGAAAGTGAAATTACCTTTACTATTTGGAGGTCTAGGACAGCTAATTGCCTTGAGAAATGTTCTGGTTGGCATCAGCTGACATTCTCAACCATGCAGGACTTTCTCTGAGAGCACCCTCAGTTAGCTGGACTGGCTAGACTTTGTGATTGTCACACCTGACAATTGCAAAGACAACTGTCTTGCCTTCTTCATGATTGCAATTTTATTGATGCCTTTTTCCTGTTTGTCTATTTTTGTTGCTGATTGCCTGTCTGTTTAGTTTTGATGATTGTATTTATGTCTACTTTTTTCCCCAAGTCTGCACTTGAATTCTACCTCTCTCTCACTGTGCCGTCTATTTCAAGAATCCATTGTTTTGTCACAAATCAAAGCAGTATATATTAATATTTATTCATATACATTACAATATATCTATCAAGGATCTGTTTCAATTCTGTTTTGCACACAGTGAAAGGGAGTGTTGTGCTCTATGGTAATGGGGATCTGTGCCATCATCCCTCTGTACAAAAAACAATTGTTTTTCTGTGACTTGCGAATGCAAAGGTTAGAGAATGTGGGAAACATTTAACGGATCTCATTTTTCTTTCTTTAGCCATTTCAATATAGAAATATCTTTGAAGATGTTCATATAGTTCACACCAGTGAAGTGAGCACAGCATTAAGCTTGTGCTCAGTGCCTCGAGATTAGGCTTGTGCTCAGTACCTTTGTGGGGAAAAGGTGTGTTTAATAATTGAATAAATCCTGCTATATAAATTCCATTTATTTGTCCTGTGATCACTTTTAAGACGTTTAAGCTGCACAGTCTGGCTAATAAGGACAGCTAAATTTTCTAGATAAAGTGTTTAACATGTAAAAAACAACAACTTTATGTTACTTTGGGTTCTGTTTAAGTAATATGGTGATTACATTTAGTTGAATTTGGAATTTAAAGTTATGGGGTAATGTTGCCGTTTGTGCACTTGTTGAAATGTTCACTTTGAATCTGCAGTCTGTAGATGAGTGCAAGCTTGATGAGTCACGAGCTCATGAATTACGTCCTTCGCAGCGTGAGGATGCGCGCGCGAGTAAACGCGTTCCACCAAATCCCTGCGTTTAGGTCATTCAGCACAGCGTGCGCCAGAAGTAACCACTAGTGCAATCTAAACAGACTGCATCACGATGTCAGATGCACCATCATCACCTCCGCCAGGCCAGAAACCTTCTCTGAAGTCCACTGGAACTTCTCAGAGCCGGTTTCAGGTGGATCGCGTAGCAGAGGCGGCTGCTGCTGCGAGTGGAGCACCAAAAACTCCACCAGTACCGAGATCTGGTAGAACATCGGAGGGATCTGCTGGAAGTGGAGATGAGGCTAAAGGTCGATTTCGCGTCGTGAACTTTTTGGATCCATCAGGCGCTTCTGCAGATGGAGCATCAGATGTGCCGTTTGATGGCGACACGGTGCGCAGCGAAGCCTCAGCAGGAGGTCTTAGCCATTTTTCTGACACACACTCCAGCACATATTATCTGCGAACCTTCGGCCATAACACCATCGATGCGGTACCAAATATCGATTTTTACCGGCAAACCCAGGCGACTCTTGGAGAGAAGCTTATTCGGCCATCGCTATCCGAACTTCATGATGAGCTTGATAAAGTAAGAAATTTGACCTGCTCAAAGTCTCTAATTTGTTTTCATCAACTTTATTTACTTTCTTATTATTGATTTCATTTATGATTGGTATAAAGTAACCTTCAGAAACTTGCCTTTATTGTCTTCCTCTTATTTCATTAGTCTAATGAAAAATAATATCTGCTGTTATATATACACACCTATATACCTATTATGTATATACCTACACATAAATAAATCTAAATATGACCACTTCAGGATTTCAGTTATGTAGGTGTTTTCTTTCTTATATTGCCCGGCATGTTTGTTCCTAACTGAATGGGCTGTGTGATGTCAGAGACCTTACCCACACACTTGTCTTTAGACAATGGTCTTTCTTCCCAAGCCCACTCCATGCAGCACCATGGATGTTTGGCCAGAACACAGGGACCCATTACAATAACCCTATGTTTAACCATCGTCCATGTCAATGGCCTAGTGTCTCCTTGCTTTGGCCAGCTGCAGTGCCCTCCTGGGGAGATAATGTGACTTGTTTAGGGTGGCATGTTATCACATGACTTGACTTGATGTGACATATTCTACACATACAAGGCAAGCACATACTGTTTAGTAAACAGCACAAAACACTGATGTAAGATTTATACACAATATTGTTGTTGGCATACAGATTATCCTGTAAAACATTTTTTGTCTCTAAACTCATAATAATTGCACTTGATGTCAAGAACAAACTGCATTTGGCATAACTTAATAATGCTTCTATTTTATTAGAGCTATTTTCATTTCAAGCTATATTAAACTGGTGTTTAAAGTTTCCTTTCCTTATCCACAGGAACCCTTTGAGGATGGCTTAGCATATGGGGAAGAGCTGGCAGCTGCAGATGCTGCTGCATTAAAGGATGCGACTGAGTCAAAGGGCGGCACAGTGAAGTTTGGTTGGATAAAGGGTGTCCTCGTTAGTAGCAATTATAGTAATTATATCCTGGATATAATTTGCACTCCGAAGATTCCATCTTCAAAGTTAAAGAATAGGCTTCAGAATAACCATAGTTTGCAGACACTTTAGCCAGCTAAACATACACGTGAAGCAAAGTACAGCCCATTCAAGGGCCCAGCAATGGCTGTCTGACCGTCCTTGCAGTTAAACTCACAGCATTCTTGTCACTAGTACACAGCCATACATGCCGAGCTTCCAGTGCATATAACAGTGCCAGCAAGCAATAATGAGTGAAGAAATACTAATGTAGTATTAGTAATCAACAAATGATGTATTACACTTTTATTTTTGTTGCGTAAATACATGGGACATTTATCTGTGATCTCCACAGGTACGATGTATGCTGAACATCTGGGGAGTGATGCTCTTCATTCGTATGTCATGGATTGTTGGCCAAGCTGGCATTGGTAACCTTTTGAAAGACTAAAGGCATTCAGTCTATAATTATTAAATGTCAAATTACAAAAAGCCAAATCTGAAAAACATTTTTTCTTCTATCCCTAGCTCTGTCATGTGCTATCATTTTAATAGCAGTTTTGGTGACTACTATCACTGGTCTTTCCACTTCAGCAATAGCCACCAATGGCTTTGTGCGAGGAGGTTAGAATAGTTTTGCCTTAGACATGTTTATACATATACAGTTAGTGTGAAATATGTAAATGATTCTGTATGTATATTCTAGATGTTATACGTTAACATGAGCTGGAGTCTTATAAATTATCGTCTTTACAGGTGGGGCATATTACTTGATATCTAGGAGTTTGGGTCCAGAGTTTGGTGGATCCATTGGCCTCATTTTTGCCTTTGCAAATGCTGTTGCTGTTGCCATGTATGTTGTGGGTTTTGCTGAAACTGTGGTAGAGCTCCTTGATGTGAGTATGCTACAATATTGAGATAGATGAATGCAGTGGTTAGTAATTCCCCTGATTAGTCTAGTGATGAATGTTATGATGAATGCATCTGTGATTATTTAATGATCAATTTGTTTTGGCAGAGTGTAGATGCTCTCATCACAGATGAGATCAATGACATCCGTATAGTTGGCACCCTTACCATCATCTTGCTGCTTGGCATATCTATGGCAGGAATGGAATGGGAGGCTAAGGTACTGATGAGCATACTACAGGTTTTTAATGGCATTATAAAATTGGGTCTATCACAAAACTGTATCTGAGCAGTCATGGCATTCTATTTTCATTTAGTCATCACATAATCTGACCCAAATCTAGTAAGCATCTTAAAGATTTTAATCATAGCTTGATTGATGGTTATTTTCACAGGCCCAGATTGTGCTGTTGATAATTCTTGTGGCAGCAGTGTTTAACTACTTCATTGGTTCATTCATCCCCATGGAATCAAAAGAGCCCAAAGGCTTTTTTGGTTATAATGGTTAGGACAATTTTACTTTGATTATAATTGGTAAACTGATATATGGCATAATTTTCATGCCACTTTAAATAGAAGTTAGATTTGTACAATGCAAAAAATATTACAAAAGCTCAGCTAATTTTTTTTTCATATTTCTCTCAGCTGCAATTATGATGGAGAACATTGGACCAGATTTCAGAGATGAGGAAACATTTTTCTCTGTTTTTGCCATCTTCTTTCCTGCTGCAACTGGCATATTAGCAGGAGCTAATATCTCAGGGGATCTATTAGTAAGCTTGGGTTTCCTTTGATGTTATAGAAAAGTGGGTAGTAAAAAGGAATCATGGCTACTTGTATCCTTGCGTATTCACACCTTCAAGAACAAACGCACAATTAATTAGTAAAATTTGACAATAGATTTCTTCTTTAATTTTATATATGAAGATCCAAAGAGACAAAAATAAGGACAAAGCAAACATAGAATTTCATTAAACAAACAAGAAAATCTTTAATTACAAATGTCGTATACAGTGTGTAATCAAGTACCCATAGGATCTATTTTTGGTACAGGTAGAATTTAATGAGAAAAACAGCAGACAAACAAATCCAAAACAGTAGTTAAGACAGGGTCAAAAACAGGCAAGATGTCAGGCACAGAAAGAAAAGCAGTCAGCATAACAAACAGACCAGCAAAGGGGCAAATCCAAAAAGGACAAATTTCAGAGTACAAATGTGGCAATCAATACAATAGCAAGGGTCGGTATGTAGCATAAACGAATGCTACTTAGAGCATTAGAGCAATGGTGTGCTGTGCTTATGAAGCCAAAACCCAAAGTGAAAACTGGAAGCGAACCCTGCAACCCAGAACTATATTTGTTTTAGTCATTTCTTATTTTGGGGGAAAAAAAGAAAAAGTCAGAAGTTATAATACATGGTCTCCATAGAAAGACTAGTGTCTCTGATTAGTGATAACTGCTAACTGCCAGCAAATTCCGGTAATAAATATTTCTTGGATTGGAAATACTGTGTGACTAGGATAAGGAGCATAAGAACATTCTTTAATGCCTTTGGATCTTACAATACAATGAAACAACCTGTTTGGATCAGTAATAGTCAGCAGTTTGCTTTTAAAGGATTTGTTAAATCAACAACAAAAAACAAAGCTACAAATTAATGCACTGACAGGAATTAGTCAGGGATTGCAATATATATATATAATACAATTTTTTAATTAACTCTACTACCACTGTGAGAAAAGTGATTTTAAGTGGGAAAAGTGATTTTAACTTGTTATTGGAATTGTTGTGCCTTTATAGGATCCACAAACTGCCATTCCAAAGGGAACCTTACTGGCTATTCTCATTACTGGGATTGTGTATATTGGAATTGCTGTGTCTAATGGTAATATATATTAGGATTTTTTCTCTTAATAGCTACTGGTTATGTTTTTTTAAAAAAAAAAAAAACCCTTGTTATATTTTGACCTTTGTTAATCTCTCTTTTGAGGTTCGTGCATTGTACGCGATGCAACAGGTGATGCTAATGACACCATCGTAGGCTCTCTTGAGAACTGCACAGATGCAGCTTGTACACTTGGCTATGACTTCTCCATTTGCAAGGAAGGGGGCTGCAAGTACGGGTTACAAAATGATTTCCAGGTACAATTGTATTTACCTGTCTATACCAATTCACTAAATAAGGAAAAAATATTTTTATTTTTATATTTATTTGCTTTATTAAGTGATATAATCAGTAGGAAATAAATAATGGTTGTTTATAAGGTAGTCACAATCCACATACAAATATGAATTTATCTAGTGATAGGCATCTTCATTGAGGCTAGTGATAGCAGTACCAAAAACTGGTGATCTGTGTATGTCTAGACCAAACGTCAAATGCCAATTGCTTTTCACCGACAATATATGAGATGTGTATAAACAGTTATGGTTTACTGTTTATTATAGACTGCCTATAATTAGATTGTAGTCAGAACCACTTTGTTCATTTACTTAATAAATGTTTCTGTTACACTGTTTTGTTTTGAATAGGTAATGAGTTTGGTGTCTGTTTTTGGACCACTTATCAGTGCTGGAATCTTCTCTGCAACTCTCTCATCTGCTCTTGCATCTTTAGTCAGTGCTCCAAAAGTGTTTCAGGTGACATCATCTTTCATCGTGTATACACACACCTGCAAATATACACACAACATTATTTAGGTGCACTTTGTGAGATATGAAACATTTTCATGGCAAGATATTTATGTTAGTTATTAACAAGCAGGGAAATGACTAGATAAGTAGTATGTACTGGCAGCTGCAACCCTTGAATAGAGCCTTGACATCCCAACTTTGATTTTACTTCACATCTTTTTCAGGTCCTTCAGTCCATGTAGATCAATAAAACAATAATAATAACACTCAGAATTGTTGTCTTGTACATATTGTTACAAACTACAGAGCAACTATGAAACTAATACAGTCATGGTATTATGTGGGCATTCATTTTGTGGCAAAGAACACATTCGATTAAAACTGATTCTGCAAAAGCAGTAATATCCCATGCATAGTAAGATGGTGTCACCATGTAGTTATGCTTTTCCAAGCCTGCTTGTTAAAAATGTAAACACATGACATGTTTTTTTTGTTTTGTTTTGTTTTTTTAAAACAACCTTTCTGATTTTCTTTAAATTAAGATTATGGAATTATATGTTCCCTTGTAGGCTTTGTGTAAGGATAACATCTACCCAGGCTTACAGGTTTTTGCCAAAGGCTATGGAAAGAACAATGAACCCCTGCGTGGCTATGTCCTAACATTCATCATTGGTCTGGCTTTTATACTAATTGGTAAGCTCAAATATATTGGTGTAATATTATTGTTTATGGTTCATGATGGACTAATTGATCTGACTGTTGTGTGTCACTGTTTATTTAGCTGAGCTAAATGTTATCGCTCCCATCATTTCCAACTTTTTCTTGGCCTCTTATGCCTTGATCAATTTCTCTGTCTTCCATGCATCTTTGGCTAACTCCCCAGGTGAGTGCAATAAAGGAAATATCTTAAGGATATCTTCTAAAAATTTGTAATTAAAATGCTGTCCTAGGACTAGTTTTAAGTACTAGTTAAATGTTAAGTTTAGGTTTATAGTATGTGAAAGTACATATGTGGTCTTTTAGCATTAAAGGCTATGTTGTAGCACCTGTCAAAAAACAGATTAGGGTTTAAACACCCTTTTCACTTTTATTATGACTGTGACTTATTTCCGTGTTCTTTTACCCTTAACATAAATCAATCAGGATGGCGTCCGAGTTTTAAATACTACAATAAGTGGGTATCAATGGCTGGAGCTGTGCTGTGCTGTGTGGTTATGTTTGTAATCAACTGGTGGGCTGCACTCCTTACCAATGTCATTGTCCTGGCACTCTACATTTATGTCAGCTACAAGAAACCAGGTATTCCTCCTGCCATTAGTGGCCATTATGAAGGCATTCTATAAAAGCTAGGAAATGTATGCAACTCTTTTATATATCTCATCAGATGAATGTTAATATTAATTTATGTATCTAAATATAAAATAGTCAGATATTTAATAAGGCTTTCTCTACCATAGATGTAAACTGGGGCTCATCCACACAAGCTCTCATGTACAACCAGGCACTGTCACACTCTCTGCATCTTACTGGTGTAGAGGATCATATTAAGAACTTCAGGTGATCATATTTCTATATACAGTATCTCACAGAAGTGAGTACACCCCTGACATTTTTGTAAATATTTTATTATATCTTTTTATTTCACAAAACTGAAGAAATGACACTTTGTGAATGTCCCATCAAAATAACTCAGTGCATTTTCACTTAGGGGTGTACTCACTTTTGTGGCCAGCGGTTTAGACATTATTGACTGTGTGTAGTTATTTTAGATACTGTATGTTAAGTTTTAGGTTGTATATTGTTTGTGATAAAATAAATAGTAAAGACACACCAACAATTATGTTTTCATAAATTTTCCACTAGACCTCAGTGTCTTGTAATGATTGGTGCCCCAAATTCAAGGCCAGCACTACTTCATCTAGTACATGCTTTCACCAAAAAAATGGGCCTAATGGTCTGTGGCCACATTCGTACGGTAGGCACCAAAAATAATTTGAAACCTTGATTTTGTTAACTTGTTAATTGTTAACTTTTTCATTTTATTAATTGTTACTCTCAATGTTTAATGTTACTCATAGACATACAGTATCTTCCTCATAGATTGAAGCACATTAAGATTTCCTTCTTTTGGTTGCTGTTAAGGCTTCCCGAAGGCCAAACTATAAGGAGATTATGAATGACCAGGTGCGTTATCAACGTTGGCTTCTTAAAAAACAGATCAAGGCTTTTTATACTCCGGTGTTTGCTGAGGACCTTAGACAAGGAGCCCAACATCTGTTACAAGTATGTTTTTATGTTGATCGGAAATTTAAATGTTATTGCTGAACAGCTCAGAATTGATCACTGTCCACAGGTCCCCAGGCACTAGAAATGTTATATTCTACCTACACAAACTGTTCCTGTTCACTGAGTAATTATAAAGCAACTTTGTTTTTATTCTAAGGCTTCTGGTTTGGGTCGTCTAAAGCCAAACACAATGATACTTGGATTTAAAAACAACTGGAGGGATGGTGACATGAAAGATGTAGAAATATATATCAACACAATTCAGTAAGTAATTACATTTTTTTTTAGTTTGCTTTATTTTGTTGTTTATTTGGAATTTAGATAAAGGCTTTAATAGAAGATCAAAATCAATGAAACGATTTATGATGACGATTGATGAAAAGATTTACTGATACAATTCATCTGTAAATATTTCATTTATATGTCTTTAAATAATTGATATTTTCCTTATTTGTTTTAGTGATGCTTTTGACCTACAGTTTGGTGTGGTCATTTTAAGGCTGAAGGAGGGTTTAGACATTTCCCATATTCAAAGCCAAGGTACACACCTTACTTAACTAATAATATTTATAGACACAAAAACATTGAATATTTTAATCCAATTCCTTTAACATTGGTTTATTCTGACCTTCAAACAGATGAATTTCTGTCTTCAACTGAGAAAGCTCCTGGGATGAAGGAGATGTTGGTGGCTATTAACATCGGAAAAGATGCAGATGATTCGTTGCAACTATCATCTAGGACTACCAGTGGTCAAAGCAGTCCCCTTATTATCAGAGGTCAACTCTCACTGAAATGCCTATCGATCTTTATTAGACTTTTTGACAGTTACTTTCTCAACTGCAGTAAAAGAAATTCTCAGTTACAAAAAAAAAAAAAGATGTGGATGATCTTGATGAACCTGTTTATAGCTGTCAAATATCTGTTTATTTCTTGTAAGTATATTTAACTTTCATATTATTCGTTATTCATTCAGACACCAAGAGTACGCCAATGCAGCTTAGCATTGCAGATGAAAAGCTGCTGGCTGCTAGTCAGCAGTTCAAAAAGAAACAGTGCAAGGGCACCATCGATGTCTGGTGGTTGTTTGATGATGGAGGTAGGTTTAAGAAACATGTTAAGGTATTGAATTACTTAAAATAATAGATATTAACAGCTAAAAAGCTAAAAAAAAAATAGTGCTTATTAAATTCTTTAATACTGGTTTATTTATTTGGCATTGTTAAGAGAAAATGAACTTGTTATTTTAGGGTTGACGTTGCTGATACCATATTTGCTAACTAACAAGAAAAAATGGAACGATTGCAAGATTCGTGTCTTCATTGGTGGAAAGATTAACAGGATCGATCATGACCGCAGAGCGTAAGTTGCAATAATATGTATAATAAGAAGCTATACCTATTGCAGTGTTGTATCTGTTATGCATATATTATGTTATCAGTGTTATAAAAGCTATTATTTAGTTAACCCCATGATTATTGGCACACTTCATATATATAAGCAAGTCTCACTATTCAGTCATCTTCAGTAACTGGCCAGGGTTGCAGTGGATTTGGAGAACATTCTGGGAACACGTTGTGCAAAGTGCAAACATAGACTTAATAGGGTGCTAGTCCTGTAAGCACAACTATACATAATGATTCATAAATTACCTGAAACAACAGAAGAATCAAATCTAATAAAATGATTTTCATGTAAATTTCTCCCAATAATATATGAAGAAAATAGAAGAAAACTGATCAAATCCATCAACTATCTAAGAATCACTGGTAAATACCTTCTATCCTGCTTCCTTTAAAATAGTGGAGACTGATTATTAAAAAGGATTCTGCTCAGTACCACATCTTTTTTTTTGAGAGTGAGTTACTTTACATTTACAACAGTTGGCAGACACCCTTATCCATAGAAACTTACATTTATCTAATTTACTGCATACAGCTGAGCAATTAGCGATTTAAGGGCCTTGCTCAAGGGCCCAGGAATGGCAGCTTGGTGGCCATGAGATTCAAACTCATAACCTTCCAATCAGTAGTCCTGTTGAGGATGAGAATCTAAAGAGACTATGTAATGTGATATCTATAATGCTTACAGTTAATCATTTTCCACTGAATTATAAAAAACAGTGTATTATGTAGTTGCTGGCTCACAGTTACTGAGTCCAGAGTTTGATCCTGAGCTCAGGTATGGAGTTTCTTTGCATATTCTCCCTGTTACCCCTAGGTATGATTTTATGTGAGGATTGGTGTCCCGTTTAGGGTATACTTCAACTTTGCACAAACTGTGTGGTGGCATCTTATTTATGTTAACAAACCCAATGTTTAACTCTAATAATTTATTTCTAACAGTGCTCGCTGTTGGATGATTGTATTTAACAATATATTGGATTTTCCATTATGGGCATTGCTTCAATCGACACACAAAAAGCTCACCATTCTGCCCAGATTTTGAGAATTTTTAATATTTTCAGAAAATTAAAAAAACAAAGAAAAGGAAAAGTGTTGTGTATTTACCAATACCATTAGACCTATTAGGCATAAACAATTTTTATACAAAGCTTTCTTTTTATCAAGATATAGATTACCATTATAATATAGCATTTCTGGTTATTCCTGTCACATACTTGAACATTGTAACTTATTTCAACTTGGTTAATAACACTGTTTCTGATTCCAGAATGGCTACATTACTGAGCAAGTTCAGGATTGACTTCTCTGACATTAATGTACTTGGAGATATCAACATAAAGCCACAGAAACACAAGTAAGCTGAGACTGAATCAGTGATGCAGAACAAACAATTGTACTGTTTGTAGCTTCCAGTCAGTGGTCTAATGACACTTTCATTTCAGTAAAGAAAAATTTTTGGAGATGATTGAGCCGTACAGACTGAAGGAGGATGATATGGAGCAGGAGGATGCTGAGAGGTTGAAGATTGAGGAACCGTGGAGGATTACTGATAACGAACTGGAATTGTACAAGGCCAAGGTAAGGCTGAATGATACGACTTATTTATTACGATTTATTTATTCTGTATTTCTTCTTGTTTGTTTAAATCCTGCTGTTGTTAATCATTATAATACCTAATCATTTGTTATTAAGCCATTTCAGATTTCAATAAATGTTACATGGCCATATCTGTATTTCTGTACATTTATATATTTATAAATTTGCTTTTAAATTAGACAAATCGCCAAATAAGATTGAATGAATTGCTAAAGGAGCACTCAAGCACAGCAAACCTCATCGTCATGTAAGTAATTGTTTATATATATATATATATATATATATATATATATATATATATATGTATATATATACATATATACATATATATATATATATATATATATATATATATATATATATATATATATATATATATATATATATAATGTAATATTTGTCAGTATGTGTCTAAGTTGCCAGTTGCTATAAAGTATTTTTAATTTGCATCAAATTTTAAGTAAATTTTAGAGCCAGAAATTTATATAATCCAGAATGACCAACCCCAAATGGAGCAGACTAAAAACAAATCCTCCACTCAAGATATTCAATTACATAGATCATGCCAAAAAATTAAAACATGTTGTTACCTGAATAAAGACACGATCTTTAAATACTTCAATCAAATATTATGCATGTTCATCCTTACACATTATTCCATTCTGAATGTGTTGATTCTGAAAAAAGGAATTACAAATTACCCTCATCTTCTTTATTTATTGAATAGGCAGTATTGTCTGTTGCTGTGGCTGTTGTTCCGAAACATTGTCATATACATAAAGCTGTGTAAATAGTGTTAAAACAAAATCAGTAATTAGGCTGAATACTAAAATTAAACTTCAGTCAATTTAAATATCTAAGCAGACAATACTCCCAGAAAAAAAGCTGTATCCACATGTACAGTATAGAGGTTCACATTAAAAGGAATGTGACAGGGGACAAACTAAATCAAAGAGTTGATGAAACAAAGAAAAAGAGCAGTCTGTAAATATTACACTGTTTCTAAAATGTATATACAAATTGTGTAAAAATTATATACAAATTGTCTAATTTGTGTAATAAAGGACCCTTGCTAAAGTGAATGCAATGTTTTGGAAAGATTGAAAGATACATGCTTATACACTGGTTCTCCTGGGGCAGTGTCAAACACATAGGCGACATATACCAACATGGTTGGTAAGAACTGCTGTGAATATTGCACAGATAACTCTGTTAACCTTTGGAAGAGCTTAGTATTGTAGAATCTAGAGACTTCCTGAAGCAGTGCATTTCTAAATAAGGCTTAGGAGGAGGAGATCGTAGAGATTGTCAATTCTTAAGATAAAGCTGACATTTTTGCTGTATGCTTAAGATATTTGGATCAGAATTTCAGCTTTCATTTTCTGTTATTCATATCTATTCATGTGTGTTAAACAACTTACTGTAGAACATGACACATTTGAACAAACAATTCAATATATAATCATGTGTATAATGCATGTATAGATAGATAGATAGATAGATAGATAGATAGATAGATAGATAGATAGATAGATAGATAGATAGATAGATAGATAGATAGATAGATAGATAGATAGTTATTTCTTTACTCATCTTATTATGTTCTCAAATAAGGCCACTGTTTAAGAAAAACAGCAAAACAAACAAACAACAAACAAACAAACAAACAAACAAACAAACAAACAAACAAACAAACAAACAAACAAACAAACAAATAAATAAATAAATAAATAAATAAATAAATAGGGATCTCTTGGAAACCATAGCAAATACAGATCACAAACGTAACTTTCCAGCAGCTAACAAAATTAACCTTAATTTGGAAGAAAATCCTTTTTTAGGGTTTCTATTATCTTAATCATTTGTAACAATAGAATGGTTAAAAAACTTGAAAAGCCTTCATTGTGCACTTGTTCCCAAACTTTTAATATTGGTAATATTAAAAGTTTGTCAAAGGCATCACACGTTATTTGTGTTTTATCAATCGGTAAAGGGCCCATGTTTTCAAGCCAGAGATTTAACAGATTCATTTGTAAATTCTTCATAGGAGCATTTACACAGAAAACTTGCCAGTTATTACCTGTAATTCAGTAAGTGTACATGCACACACACAGAGGGAGAGAGAGACACAGAGAGGGAGAGAGAGACACAGAGAGAGAGAGAGAGAGAGAGAGAGAGAGAGAGAGAGAGAGAGAGAGAGAGAGAGAGAGAGAGAGAGAGAAAACCTTTGTTGAGGCCAAGGGTTCAAAGGTTTTTCCCATTTTCAAGTATGCATATTGACTATTGCAAAATTGGTAGAAATTGGAGTTTACATTCAGAGTACATGGCTCTTTTACTACATATATAAAAGAGCCTACAGTTCCCCAGACCTGAAGCAGACAAATGTTCAAAATTATTTTACTGTCTTTGTCAGCTATTTCTTTACTTAGCCATTAGCTCCTTTCCAGACTTCATGCCATATTTTAATCGGAAGCATGGTCTAGGAAGTATTTATTTTTATTTTATTTAAATTCAGTCTTTTCTAAATAATGTGACAAGAAAATGGTGAAGATATTGCAAAACAATCCTGATACATCTCAAAATATGCTTTGGATATTAAGCAAATTATCAAAAATGTGAGTGGGTTTTTAAATTAAAAAGGTTTCACTGTACACTGTATATGCTTGTTTTAAGGGTAAACTCATTAATAACACCCCAGAGGCTATTACTAAGACTGTATCAATTAATAGAGAGTATTTTTTGTGAATATCTCTCAGTGATAACCCTGATTATCCATTAGCAGGCATGTTTATTAATTAGGCTTATCAAAAAAAGCTTACAGATTAACAAGTGTATGCAGTGCAATGCAATGTTTTAAATTTCAACTTGGCTTATGGCTCTTGTAAAACAGATCTGAATTTATGTCCACCATATTATCACCTTCGAATGCTATATGCTCTTCATGGTGTGTTGAAATCAGTGCAAGCAATTAAGATTAACAGCTGTAGAATATGTAGAAAATATTTCTATATATTATAAACAAAACAGTTAATTATTGTATACCTTTTTTTTTTTTCACAGGAGCATGCCACTTGCCAGGAAAGGAACAGTCTCTAGTGCCCTATACATGTGCTGGCTGGAAACCCTGTCTAATGGTCTTCCACCAATTCTGCTTGTAAGAGGAAACCATCAAAGTGTCCTTACTTTCTACTCATAAAATTACCATTACACAAAGAGAGGATACCATCACAATCAGTAGTGTTGTAGTATGGTGCATGCTGACTATGTCCAGTGTTGCAAAATCTTTATTTGATTAAAATGTGAAGTCAGTTCAACAAACCTATATGACATTTGGAGTGTTTTTCTTATTTTTTCTTTGGTGGCATTTGAAAGGTTTTTGGTAAGAGCTGATCAGTATCCTGTCTTGAAGCAATTTTAAGACCCATACTGGCATAAGAGTACTACAAAGGACATCTATTGACACTAATGCAATTTTGAACAAAAAATATTATTTTTATTTGTTTATACTCTCTCCAGGTTGATATGTAGAAAATAGTCTGCATTCTTGTAATAATTTATATTATTCAATTGCTACATTAATAGTTTTCACACAGTTCCTGATACCTACAATGGCACTTGACAGTAAGTTGACAGTTATAACAGATTCACCTATTTTGTACTGACTAGGCATAACAAATATCTATCATGGTTTCTTTCCAAGACAGAGCACAGCTGTATGGATATTGCTTTGTGTTTGCAACAATGAACTGATTAAATAATTGTGTTTATTTTAACAAAATTTCTGCCTCTGTGTGATGTTGTAGTTTTACTGCATAATTTAAAGGTCATGTTTAATGTCTAACAGTGTTTAGAATTTAATCTATAGTCAATAGTACAGTCTTAAAGAGCAGTGAGGATTCTAGAAATAATCATGTCTTAACAGACAAAACACCTTTGCACATCCTAAATATAAATTATATGTGAAAGCTTCAGTAAATATTTACATGCACTGTGCCATTAGGTTACATTTATTAGATAATACGCATAGATTTTTCTTATTTAATGATAGTGGGCACACAAAGTCATTAATTCACATAGTTGTTTGACTCCTTTTTTAAAAACTAATGTAATCACTGGAAGAACCTAAAGTTTACATATTCTTGAATGTTTGGCCACATTATAAACACACAGGTTGATACACAGAGGTTTAAATGGCTAAAGGGAAGTTTCCACACTTGTGACTCATTGTAATTGTAATTAGTGTCTGAGCATAAATAATCAGTGAGCTTCTCAGCTCATTAGGTGATGCACTGACTGGCTGGATACTGCACCATGGGGAAGACAAAAGAACTGTTGATGGACCTGCGTAATAAGGTAGTTGAACTTTATAAAGCAGGCAAAGAATATAAAAAGATATCTTAACACTTGAAAATGAAAGTCAGTATTGTTGAAACTGTGATAAATAGGTTCTGTTGATACTAAGCCATGGCCAGGTAGAGCAAGAACAATTTCACCCACTACTGCCAGAAGAATTGTTTGGACTGAAAACAAAAACCTACAAATTACTTAGAAGGTGCTTAAGCACAAATGAACTTTATAGTCACAACCATAAAAACATCTCAAACGTGCAGTTTGTGCAAGACGACCAAAATATTTACAGAAGTTGGAAGCATTTTGCAAAAAATAATGTGCAGCTATACCACTTGGGAGAATTAAGGAACTCATGCACAATTATTACAAAAGACTGCATGCCATCATTGAAGCTAAAGGGGGCAATAAACAAATATTAAGAACTAAAGGTATGCAAACCTTTGAACATGGATTATTTTCTTATTTTCTTATTTGTTATGATTTGTTTGATGATTGTGCCATCCTGTTATGCATTGTCAGGGATCAGCGCAGATCCGTTAGGGATCAGCGCAGACTTGTGGCCATGTGCGTTTGTGTTTGTTTGTGTCACGTGATTGCCCTGTCCACGTCTGTTCCTCCCCGGTCATCACACCTGTTCCCCATTGTGTATGATTGTCCCTGTCTCGTATATATGTGAGCCGCGTTGCCTTAGGCCGTGCGGCTTCATTGATTATATTGTGTATTCCCTGTGTAGCGTGGTTTATGCTTGTTCTTCCTCATGTATTAAACCCCTTTCATTTGAAGCTATCCTGTGTACGGGTCTGTCTCCAATCCACCTCTGCCAGGGTCCTGACAGAATGAAGCCACCTCGACCATGCAGACCCAGCAGGATAGCCTCCAGCTCGGACCGGCTTTTTTCTTTCTTTTTCCCCCTGGACCGCTCCGTTTCCTGTTTCTCCGAGGAGGACGTCGCTTCACCACTTCTGCGGGGGGTGCTGCAGGCCCGAGGCAGGGCTCTTTCCCGCCCTCCTGCCCTATTCCTCAGCTCGCCGAGGCGCGGGTTTGGCCGCGGTGCGTTGGGGGATGTTGCTCAGCCCTACAGCTCAGCGGTGGACGTCGCTCGGCCCTTCAGCTCAGCTGTGGACTTCGCTCTGCCCCTCAGCCCGGATGCGGACGTCGCCTCAGCCCTTCAGCTCGGCTGTGGACGTCGCTCAGCCCTTTCCGCCGCCGTGTGCCCTGCTCCCCCCACCTACCTCGCCGTGGTCCTTGGCTCCCCTCGCCTACCTCACCGTGGTCCTTGCTCCCCCCACTAGCCTCGCCGTCGTCCTTGCCCCCCTTACCTGCCGCACCTGAAGGGGGGGGGGGTTCTGTCAGGGATCAGCGCAGATCCGTTAGGGGTCAGCGCTGACTTGTGGCCATGTGCGTTTGTGTTTGTTTGTGTCAAGTGATTGCCCCGTCCACATCTGTTCCTCCCCGGTCATCACACCTGTCCCCCATTGTGTGTGATTGTGTGATTGTCCCTGTCTCGTATATATGTAAGCCGCGTTGCCTTAGGCCGCGCGGCTTCATTGATTATATTGTGTATTCCCTGTGTAGCGTGGTTTGTTTGTTCTTCCTCATGTATTAAACCCCTTTCATTTGAAGCTATCCTGCGTACGGGTCTGTCTCCAATCCACCTCTGCCAGGGTCCTGACATGCATATACATCTCCGACATTTAGCAGACACCCTTATCCAGAGTGACTTACTTTTTTTTATTTCCATTTATACAGCTGAGCAATTGAGGGTCTTGCTCAGAGGGCCAGTAGTGGCAGCTTGGTGGACCTGGGATTCGACCTTAAGACATTCTGATCAGTAGACCAATGTCTTGACCAGGCCTTAACTACTAGGCCACCACATCCCCATACAACATCAACAGCCTTCTCACTCATGTTTTCTCTTGCAAATTATAAATTATATATATATATATATATATATATATATATATATATATATATATATATATATATATATATATATATAGGGGGGTGGCTTAGTGGTTAGCACGTTCGCCTCACACCTCAAGGGTCAGGGTTCGATTCCTGCCTCCGCCTTGAGTGTGCATGTTCTCCCCGTGCCTCGGGGGTTTCCTCCGGGTACTCCGGTTCCCTCCCCCGGTCCAAAGACATGCATGGTAGGTTGATTGGCATCTCTAGTGTGTGATTGCGTGAGTGAATGAGAGTGTGTGTGCCCTGCGATGGGTTGGCACTCCATCCAGGGTGTATCCTGCCTCGATGCCCGATGACGCCTGAGATAGGCACAGGCTCCCAGTGACCCGAGGTAGTTTGGATAAGCGGTAGAAAATGAGTGTGAATATATATATACGTATATATATAGTGTGTGTGTGTGTGTGTCACAACCGGAAGCGGACGGAGACAGACCCGTATGCAGGATAGCTTCAAAGGAAAGGGGTTTAATAAATGATAAAGACAACGACATAAAGATGATAACAAAAGCAATACAAATGAAGACACTTAACAAAGACTAGACATGACGAGGGGTAAACGTAACTAATGATTCCGCGCTGCACTCGGCAACGCGGCTCACTTAAATATAAAAAGACACGATGACACAATAAGGATCAGGTGTGAAGACAGGGAGGGGCAGACGAAGGCGGGGCAGACACGTGACGAAGAAGATAAACAAAAACAGCACGTGGCCAAAAGTCCGGGTTGAGTCCTGACAGTTACCCCCCCCCCCTCGAGGCGCGGCTCCCGAAGCGCCAAACCCCGACAAGGTCCGGGGGGGGGGGGGGCGAGGCACACGGCGAAGGCAGATGGGGGAGCAAGGAACACGGCGAAGGCAGATGGGGGAGCAAGGAACACGGCGAAGGCAGATGGGGGAGCGAGGAACACGGCGAAGGCAGATGGGGGGAGCAAGGTCCACAGCGAGGCCGGTGGGGGGAGCAAGGCTCACGGCGAGGCAGATGGGGGGAGCAAGGCACACGGCGAGGTAGGTGGAGGGAACAAGGCACACGGCGGGCACAGCCAGCGAGGGCCGAGCGACGTCCACAGCCGAGCAGAAGCGCCGAGTGACGTCCACAGCCGAGCAGAAGGGCCACGCGACTTCCATAGCCGAGCTGAAGGGCCGAGCGACATCCACAGCCGAGCTGGAGGGCCGAGTGACGTCTACAGCCGAGCTGGAGGGCTGAGCGACGTCCACAGCCGAGCTGGAGGGCCGCACATAACCCCCGACGCACCGCTGCCAGATCCACGTCCCGATGACCAGAATATGAAGGGTGTGAGGGTGGGAAAAGTCCTTCGCCCTGGGCCTGCAGCACCCCCCGCGGAAGAAGTGAAGCGACGCCCTCCTCGGAACGGAACCGAAAGTGGAGCGACGTCCTTCACCGAAAAAAATGTGGGGCGATGCCGCAGGGCACCAAAAAATAAAAAAGGGGCAAAAACGGTATGGTGACATCCTCCGCGAAGGAAGTGAGGCGACGACAGCTTCGGACGGAACCGAAAGTGTAGCGGCGTCCCTCACCGGAAAAAGTGTGGAGCGATGCCACCGAAAAAAGAAAAAAGGGTCAGAAGGACTGCCGGAACAGTCCAGGGGGAGTAGAAAAAAAACCGGTTCGAGCTGGAAGCTATCCTGCTGGGTCTCAGTTCGTAGGCGGAATCATTCTGTCACAACCGGAAGAGGAAGGAGACAGACCCGTATGCAGGATAGCTTCAAAGGAAAGGGGTTTAATAAATGATAAAGACAACGACATAAAGATGATAACAAAAGCAATACAAATGAAGACACTTAACAAAGACTAGACATGACGAGGGGTAAACGTAACTAATGATTCCGCGCTGCACTCGGCAACGCGGCTCACTTAAATATAAAAAGTGACACATGGTGTTACCAATAATATTTCCAGAACAAGACACAGTATCCTATTCCAGTAAACAGCAGGCATTGTGCATACTATGAAAAAAATGTATATGTATATTTTTTACTCTATGTGATTATATATTATAACAGCATAAAACCAGCAATAGTAGGAGACAAACATTTATTTTTATTTAGAGTGAGAAGCTTGGCAGAGAGCACCAAGATCAGCCATGAACATATAAATGATGCTACTTTTTTACTATCTTTACATTTTTTGGTGTATTGCTATCCCATATATCCCTTTATCCAAACTCTCTCTCTCTCTCTCTCTCTCTCTCTCTCTCTCTCTCTCTCTCTCTCTCTCTGTGTGTGTGTGTGTGTGTGTGTGTGTGTGTGTGTGTGTGTGTGTGTGTGTGTGTGAGTGTATATATATATATATATATATATATATATATATATATATATATATATATATATATATATATATATATATATATATATATATATATACACACACACACACGCCAGGTGTATACCGCCGCCTTGTGTCCCGGAGTGCATGAGCAGTGATTGACAATTGAAAAAAAAATAAAACAAATCTCCTGGCAGGGGCACCTGGGGTGGTTCATTAGATTTTTAGGGGCCATTGCCACCCCTTGGCGTTCTTAATAAAGTGACTAAATATACACACTGTGTTAAACACGCGTCAAATGACCATTAATCTGAAATGTATAAAACTTTACTACCATCAGGTAAACACTTGGTCAGGTGTGCCAAGAAATTTGGCGCACGCTGTTTACCATGAAATAACAATGAGTCATTAATATCTAATACCCTCCCATCCTGTTGATTTAGGGCTCATCACCGTATCTGTCAGATATTCAATGTGGAGAATGTCAGTCACTTCCTCCGCTGGACAGAGAACTAAGGCAAACGGAGTTGATGCGTACGACAGCGGCGATGATTGGGAGATTGGACTCGGCAATCTGATCATCGACCTGGAAGCCGATTTGGAAAAGGACCGCAGGAAATCAGAGATGAATCGCATTCTGACCGTAAAAAGTCCCGCGGAGGAGCTGCCGTTCGGTGTTGCAGCGGAAAGCACCAGCGCCGCGTACGATGGTCTCGCGAGTCCCGCCGCCAATTTCTGCACCGAGGTGAGAAGATTCAAAGAGAAGCGGCGCAATTCATGCGCGAGCGACGGCGGCGACAAATTACGGTCCTTCGACCCGCCGCCGCGCGCGGTTCCCAAAGTGTGCATCACTAAGCGGCGTGAAGCTCAAGGACGCCCCGGAGAGGCATTCGCAATGAATTCGAGTGATGCAAACGCTTCTTGCGCCAAAGGCAAAGAGGGCAAGAGAGGAAAACATCAGAGCAAAGGACTTAGAAAAGAAAAGGACTGTGTGAGGACGCGTAAAGAGAAGCACGGAGAAGGATTTGAATTGGAGAATGGTCGTTCTTTCGGGAGGACCGAAGAGAGCTCGCGCTATTGTGCACACGGAGGAACGGCGGTCATGGAAAGGGACGAAATGGACGCAAAGGGGATAAGGGCTAGTGCTTTTGTTGTGGAGGAGGATGGAGGGAGCTGTGAGCGAGAGCACAACCACAAAACGGTAAGACAGCCAGTGATCCTTGTTAGGTTGCTTTCTTTGCGCCAATCTCCGCTCGTTCAACATGAATGGCGCCTGTTTGTTGACAGTCAGAGACAAACGTTAGGGTTTAAAATTGTGCTGTCTGTCACATCACATCACATCACATCACATCATATCACATGCTGTTAATGAGTGGAATCGATCATTCAAACTGGCAGTCTGATATATGGCCAAATATGTGATCGTTACTCCTGAGCGACATCATAATAAAATCTGCCATGAGGAATTTCAATGTGAAATACACTGCAGGTTTTAAAGGATGTAAGGGTGTGTGTGTATGTGTGTGTGTGTGTGTGTGTGTGTGTGTGTGTGTGTGTGTGTGTGTGTGTGTGTGTGTGTGTGTGTGTGTGTGTGTGTGTGTGTGTGTGTGTAAACTGCGATAAAGGACCTCTCATCAGCAAAAAGAAAATGCTTTTTGTTTCCCAAAAAAGGAGAGATGTAGTCCTTTATTTGTTCTTTTATGTATGACTTTATTGAGAAAAAGAAATAAACACGGGTTTGTTGGTTATAAACACATCACTTCTAGGTATTGAATTGTTGTCAGCCATTTCCTCTGTATTTTGTTAGACATCCCTTTGATTTTTTTTTTCATGGCTGTTGCTATTGGAAACCTGAGCAGCATCACTCCTTCTTATTTGGACAAAAGCACTGTGTGTGTTTGAGTGTGTGTGTGTGTGTGTGTGTGTGTGTGTGTGTGTGTGTGTGTGTGTGTGTGTGTGTGTTTGATATGATTTCAAGTGGTATTTACTGTTTTAATATAGAGAGGAGTGAAACACCCCAACACCCCACCACCACCACCACCCTTTAGTCATTGTTTTCTATTGTCCCTATATGACTACATTGTTCTAATGGATATTCATTTGATGTCATTTATCAAATTCAGTATTGAATGTATTTACTCATATAGTATAGAGAAGGATTTTAGTTAAGCATACTGCAATATCTATTGTGTGCCTGCTCTTTTCTCTTCTTATCAGTTAAGTATAAAAACCAGGTCAGTGGGGACCAATACACAAGAAGCTGAAAGAGCTGTTGAGTCAAACTACATGGAGCCATGTCAACCAGGAACAAGCGTAAATCTGGAAGGGATTGTTTGGCATGAAACAGAGGAGGGTAAGGACAAGTACTTGAGCTACTGGTTTACAGAAACCTGCAGCATTGTTACTTTAAAGGTACTGCATAATAAGCAATTGATTTTACTTCCCTAATTTGGTGGCCCTGTGGAGTATATGCTATATCAGAGACATGTATAATATACCTTTCATATTTCATAAGATAGGTGTAAACAGAAATTGATGGAACAATGTGATTAATTAATTTATACTGTGCATACTGTGTGACAAATACATGTGAAATGACAATGCTCAAGTCTTGCCAAGATACATACCACTGTGCTCCATTTACAAAGCAGCTGGGAGACTGAATTACCTACTAAAGCGTTTAAGCATTTGAGGGCAGTGGAGACACTGGTTGAATATTGATTAAGCAAATTAAAATTTTAGAACACCATCTTAACAAGTCTGACTGAGATCAATCACATAGTGAATCCAGGCGAAACAATTTACTAGATATTGCTTATATTGCAGGCTATGCATCAAAATATGATGAAAACAAGTCAGGTTATAGAATTGCAATATGTGTGAAAGTTATAATAACGCAGGTTTAAATTAATATGTTGTGTATTAACAATATTTTCTGTGGACGATTTTGTCCACTCATTATAAAACATAACCATTTTGATGGAGAAAGGACACTTAAGGCATAGAATAATGATGAATTATTTTTTGAACATTTATGTAAGCCATTTATGACTCATAGCTGGTTATTATTTCTACCTTGATTGATTGTTTTCAGGGGTTCTTGTTGTGAATGTGACATGGAGAAAAAGGACCTATGTTGGAACTCTCTTAGATTGTACCAAGCATGACTGGGCTCCCCCTCGGTAACACTACAGTATTTTCATATATATATATATATATATATATATATATATATATATATATATATATATATATATATATATATATATATATAAGAAATCTCTGATATAATACACTTTCTTTTTAGACTAAGGTTAAACAAATATGTTTTGTATGGTTTAAATTATTAATACAGACATTCTAATCTTAATTTTTGTTCAATAGGTTTTGTGAGTCTCCAATAAGTGATTCTGAAATGACATGTGGTCGGGGACGTGGTAAACGGATGAGACTGGCAGTGTCAGATCAGTCTGTGACAGAACCTGGCCTCTCCAAGATAAGAGGACTGACACATAAGAGACGTGGCGTGGGCATAGGCAACAAAGGGAGACGAGGCAGTCTAAACTTTAGTACTTGTAGGACCCCTACCTACTTTTCAGTAGAGGACATTAAGTCAAGTTCACTCATGTGTGGCAAACGGATAAGCAAAGCTCCACCTGATCTAGATTTGACCTTGCTTTCTGAGGACATTAGGAATGGAAATGGGAAAAGAATTCGCACCAAATCTAGGAGTGCTCCATCTACTCCACAAGGGAAATCTGATCCATTGTTTTTGGAGCAGGTTTGTGCCTCACCAATATTAATTGACTGTCCACACCCTAATTGCAACAAGAAATACAAGCATATTAATGGGCTTCGCTATCACCAATCACATGCACACTTGGACAGCAACAGCAAACAAGAGTTTGAGGCAGAGAGTGAGGACCGGCTTTCTGATTATGATGAACCACTCAGCAGCATGCCTCTTGATTCTAGTGAGAATCTTGATATTATTTCAAAAAAGCCACGAACCATGTATAAGCTTAATTCTGGTGGATCTTTAAAGAACAGAAAGTTATTACTCAGCACTGATCACAGTCCCCCAGCAAACTCTAAGCAGAGAAGAAATGTAATAGGCAAAGAGGGACCAACTGATGACCTAAACAACCTGCCACTTATTTCAAACATGTCTGTAGTCCTTGAGAACTGCCTTATTACAGATCGTAACTCATCTATAGAAATGCCCAAACTTGAAGCAGAGGGTGTCATTGATAAGAGGGAAGTTAAAAAGGAAAATGGAGTAGCTGAAAGGTGCTCAGCCAAAACTAGGACCAACAGGTTTATTGTTACTACCCCTGCACCCCCAAAGCTTATTGCTATTCCTACATTTCCTAATAAAATCACAGATGGTTCCTCTCATCAACCTTCACCATCTGTAGCTATCACAAAAACTAAGAATCTTTCACTGAAACCCATCAAGCCAAAATTGGATATTGTAGCACAAGTTAATATGTCAAATGCAGCCATAGTGGTAAGCAAGGAAAATAAGAGAAAGGAAAAGCACAGGCTAAAGGACAGAAATTATAAAGATTCACGAAGTCCAAAAACTGATCCTGCTTTCATAAAGGCTGATGACATAAAAAGTATAGGAAAGGACTTACCAGTAAGCTTATTAAAAGAGCATCTGAGCAAGCAGGATGTTGTTAATGGTCTTAGTGAAACTCAAGAAAGTCGAATGGCAAGTATCAGAGCTGAGGCTGACAAGGTGTACACTTTTACTGACAATGCACCAAGTCCCTCAATTGGAAGCTCTGCAAGAATGGACTCGGGCACACTTTCAAACTGTGACAGTAGTACCACCAAGACCAACAGTCCAGCATACTCAGACATATCAGACGTGGCAGAGGATGGTGGATTAAATTCTAGATCAAGGAGAAACTCAGCTCCTGATTCAAATTTAAATGGAAATATCAATCCTAAGATCCAAATTTCTTCTGTCACTACAGCCATGGGAAAAGAAACTCAGGCATCAACTCATGGTCATGCGTATGAATCTTATGGTCTTCCAGGCTACATGCACTCTGGACAAGGAAACTCTGCTGCTTACTTAAAGGTTTCTACCCCTTATTCTAGAACTAAGGAGGATGTTCGAGAGTTAAGCGAGGACCTGAAAACCTCAGAAACAATTGCTGATTCCAGCTCTCAGTCACAGCTTCAATTAGCTATGACACAAACACAGACTGCTTTAGCTCAGTCCCTGTACTATGGACAGTATACTCGTAATGCCCCTATAGACCAGAAGGTTTTGATAGTTCCAAACAATCACAGACAGCAGAATGAGGCATGCTGTGATGATGTGCAATGCAGCAAACAAAGCCGAGTTCAAGCAAGACGTGGACCTGAACAGAAAGAACGAGCAAAAGAGGATACGAAACAGATTATAACATCATCTGTGGCCATTCATAAGGGAACAAACTCGGTTAAAATCAGCTGTGCAAAACCTGGTTTCATCTATGTAGAGTTGGACAAACAGTTACCTCTTCAGCAGCCCCAGGTGAAATCTTCTATTATGTCAATAACAAAAGACCAGGGGCTTAACAAGGAGTCGGAAGACTTCAACTCAGAATGTCAAAATGCAAAAACAATAGTGGATACAAATGTAACATATCTAAATGTAAGTCGCTGACATTACTACACATTTTCTGAAAATGTGCTTGTAAAACATTTTTAGAAATGTCTTTGATTTAGGTATACCTTTATAGAATTTATTTATATATGATGTAATAAGTATAATATTGGGCCCTGAGGAGCCTAACTGATGTTGACGTAACTAATATTAAATTCAAGTTGTTAGATTTACCCCTGTATTCTTTAAAACTAACAATCACTTCTGTTGTATATCAATGGACTTCCCGTTGTAGATGTATGATTGCGTTGTAAAACCCTAAACTGTTTGACGTTAGATGTTCCTCTGGGTTTAGGCTTCAGAATCACAGTCCTGGAACCACTCATTTCAGTCCAAATATGTGAAGCATCAAAATCAAGAGGTAAACAAGGTCTCTCAGGAAATAGGCCCAGACAAGGGGAAAGACTGGCATGTGCCTCCTGAGCCACAGCCCAGACTGGAGGCTGAACTTCAAAATGTACATTGTGAGACAACTTCTGAGGACATCGAGGAGAATACTAGAGCAGAAGTAGAAAAGACACCTAGTGAAACCTCTGAAAACCCACAGAGCACAAGAGTCGCTGTGTCATCTTCTCAACAATCTTACATCCAGTACCAGCACTCTTACCCATACTTACATCTGTGTGAGACAAATAACACATCATTTAGTGTGATGTCACCAGCATTGGTGCACAACTATCCAGGTAATGTTGGATAGATTTCTCAAAAATTCTGTTTGTATCTTGTTATATGTTTTTACATTCTTAACATCAATCATTCAGCAAGGTTTATATTTGCCAGGCTACCATTACCCTCTATATGGGAAGACACCTGAGAGAGAGGAATCAAGTGGGATGCAACACAGCAAGTCAGTTTCTGATCCAACAGACCTTGAGCTGCTGCCACCTCACAGTCATCCATACCATGGGAAATGTCCTGTGGTGAGTGTCTTCTGAAAGTTCCTAATCACACAACGTATGTTGTAATGTTGATTCAATTGAGGTTTCATCTAGAGCTTTTTTTCACCTCCTTAAGCCTGGGGACCCAGGAGGTACTGAACAGGAGGACAGGGACACAGAGCGTGAGAGAGAATCATTTGCTCACCACCTTCACACACATCATCACACTCATCTGGGCATGAGCTACTCTCTTGTGTCAGGGCAGTATGACCAATTTCAAGGTGAAAAAAAAAGCTAAGCAAACCTTGGTTGCTTAATATTTATAAAAAGCATAAAAGCTGTTTGCTTGGTGTAAAAATGAGGCTCTCTGCTCTAATTTTTGGTTTAACCATCTTTGAAGGTCTGAGTACAGTAGCAATGTGTGCCAGTCAGCAAGTGGCAACCACACAGACCACATCTTGTGGTATGCATGGCCTTATTGCTTGACTAGAAATAGCTACTGTCTGCTTAGCAGGTGTTTTGTGAATACCGATTATTCATTTTACAATTGCAGAGAATGATGGGAAGATGTGAGTTCAAACTACATGTTCCTGGCTCACACAACGATTCATAGACATCAATTCCATGGTGTTATTCATTGCCTCCAAGTGAGGCTTCTTTCATTTTTTAATGATTGAATGAATGTAACATTAGAAGTACACTGCAGTGCTGATAATATGAAATACTGTATAAGTATGGAATGGCATTACCCTGGTGAGAAAAGGTTTTGTAAAATATGCTATTTGCTTTTTGGGTGCCTGGAATAAAAGACAAACATGTAAACCTTTCTGTAATTAATCTGCCTATAAATGGCTACATCTAGCTGGTAGAATGCACATGTATTGTCATGTACCATTATATTGAATGTATTTGATATTTTATAACCTCTATGTGCTAAAGGATAATTTGCAGTAGATTACAAGTGACTGTACAGTGGATCTGTCTTCATTAACCTATTAACATGAAATTGATCTGGCAATAGCCATTAATTGACTGTATTGTGTTCAGTGAAAAAGAGTTACTCAACATGTCTCAGTGCCATATAGTACTATTGTGATGTACATTTTGTACATAGTTTAACAAGCAATCAATACTAACTCATGTACAGTTGTTTTCAGTGCAATGTATGGTTGTCTATCCAACCTCACTTACATGGATAAAATAGTACACTTTATTACTTGAATCGTGCTGCATTACCTAAATATGTTTACAAAGCACATCTTTGGAAATATGTAAGTGTTGTAGTTTTGTTCATCCTTTCAGTCATGAGGTTTTACTTAATGTCAACTATACTGTACCATGAAATTATGTTGCTTTTTATACTGTTTTTGCCTTAACGCGTTTGTCAACCCAAATAAAGATAAACATTGTTTGTAGATTTCTTCATTTTTATGCTGCATTAACACTGGCCACAGAAATACTAATATCACATATATTCTACAGTAAGTCTTGTGCAATACACATAATACCCAGTGCTTTCTAAAGGTTTCATTTTGAAAAGTACTCCTAAAGACTTTTTAATATTTTTGAAAAAACAGGTACTGAAAAAGGGAAACATGGTATAAATTGTGTACTCACGTTTTTATTGTCTAGAAAGTATCCATAATCCACTCCATAATCCCCCTGTCCTTCTCCCAGTCTTTGCAGTATAAAAAAATATGATAATATATTTCATTATCATAGAAATGTTCTATGATAATGAAATATTTAGTTTTGTTTGTTGTTCCACTTTTACTGTAAATGTTCACGGAGAAAGCATGGGACAGATTGATTCCTTCTCCAATAGGCTTCTAGTATTTCAGTTAGTTCTCATTTTTAACTCCTAGGTGCAATAATAATTATGGAGCCAAATGCTGCAGTGAACATATTATATTATAATATAGTATTAAGAAAGGCGAGCAAATCAATGGAAATACATCATTGGTCATTAAAAATAGGAAATTTGTAATCCAGTGTAATTTAAAATGTATGTTGGTGTAAATAATAACCTCAGGAAGATTAACATTTACTGAAAATATAATTTATCAGAATTTTCAGAAAAACACAAACTTTAGCTCTATTCTTGTCTGTGACCTTTTACAAGCATGCAAGCAGTGCTGACTGGTTGCACCACACAGATGTGCCACATATATGTACAAACCCGATTCCAAAAAAGTTGGGACACTGTACAAATTGTGAATAAAAAAGGAATGCAATAATTTACAAATCTCATAAACTTATATTTCATTCACAATAGAATATAGATAACATATCAAATGTTGAAAGTGAGACATTTTGAAATGTCATGCAAAATATTGTCTCATTTTGAATTTCATGAGAGCTACACATTCCAAAAAAGTTGGGACAGGTAGCAATACGTGGAAAAGTTAAATGTACATATAAGGAAAAGCTGGAGGACCAATTTGCAAATTATTAGGTCAATTGGCAACACGATTGGGTATAAAAAGAACCTCTCAGTGTGGCAGTGTCTCTCAGAAGTCAAGATGGGCAGAGGATCACCAACTCCCCGAATGCTGCAGCGAAAAATAGTGGAGCAATATCAGAAAGAAGTTTCTCAAAGAAAAATTGCAAAGACTTAGAAGTTAGCATCATCTACAGTGCATAATATCATCCAAAGATTCAGAGGATCTGGAACAATCTCTGTGCATAAGAGGCAAGGCCGGAAAACCATACTGGATGCCCGTGATCTTCGGGCCCTTAAACGGCACTGCATCACTTACAGGAATGCTACTGTAATGGAAATCACAACATGGGCTCAGGAATACTTCCAGAAAACATTGTCGGTGAACACAATCCACTATGCCATTTGGTGTTGCCGGCTAAAATTCTATAGGTCAAAAAAGAAGCCGTATCTAAAAATGATCCAGAAGCACAGCCGTTTTCTCTGGGCCAAGGCTCATTTAAAATGGACTGTGGCAAAGTGGAAAACTGTTCTGTGGTCAGACTAATCAAAATTTGAAGTTCTTTTTGGAAAACTGGGACACCATGTCATGCGGACTAAAGAGGACAAGGACAACCCAAGTTGTTATCAGCGCTCAGTTCAGAAGCCTGCATCTCTGATGGTATGGGGTTGCATGAGTGCGTGTGGCATGGGCAGCTTACACATCTGGAAAGTCACCATCAATGCTGACAGTTATATTCAAGTTCTAGAACAACATATGCTCCCATCCAAACGTCGTCTCTTTCAGGGAAGACCTTGCATTTTCCAAAATGACATTGCCAGTCCAAATACTGCATCAATTACAACATCATGGCTGCATAGAAGAAGGATCCGGGTACTGAAATGGGCAGCCTGCAATCCACATCTTTCACCCATAGAAAACCTTTGGTGCATCATAAAGAGGAAGATGTGACAAAGGAAACCTACTTGTAAGACAGTTGAGCAAAATGAAGCCTGTATTAGACAAGAATGGAACAACATTCCTATTCCTAAGAAGAGGGGATGTCACACAGTGGTAAACATGGCCTTGTACTTTTTTGAGATGTGTTCATGCAACGAAATTTAAACAAAAATTATTTCTTCCTTAAAATTATACATTTTCTCAGTTTAAACATTTGATATGTCATCTATGTTGTATTCTGAATACAGTATTGAAATTTGAAACTTTCATATGTACTGCATTATCAGGACTGTCAGTCATCAAATCATCTGTAAATTACTGCTGCTGCATATTGCACAAAAAGCATAATATTGCACAATATTGTTATTTGCACTCCCACACTTTATGTACATAACTGATCGTTCATATTCTATATTCATATTTTATTTCATTTTATATATTTTATTCATTCTATATTCATATTTTATACTCATTCTGTCTATATTGTATCTCATCGTCTGCATTGTTTTCTTGTACGTATAGTGTTATTTATGTCTGTACCTGCTGGAACCCAATTACTTGGCCAATAAACCTGATTCTGATTTCACATCATTGCATTCTGTTTTTATTCACAATTTGTTCAGTGTCCCAACTTTTTTGGAATCGGGTTTGTAATATTCAGTATTTATAATAGATAAATCAAATTGTGAATATTATGCAGTATTTGTCAAATACACCAGTGTCACATCCCAATAATGTCCTAGAACTTTCTCATCAAACACATACCAGATCTAAAGGCAAGGAGTCTTGGTGCTTATTTGGCGTTCATAGAACCCCAGACCCACAAAAAAAAAACTGGTGATTGTGTTATGCTGTGGGGGAGCATTTTGCTAAGATGGTTTAAACCTACTTGTCATCTTAGAAGGAAGGGACACTAAAAATAAATACAAATTTATTCTGGAAGATCACACACATTCAATGATTAATCATTTTTGACCGTTCCATCCTTCAGCTACAGTTTCAGAGACTGTCTTGTTTCACCTGCCCATCATAACTGCCAAGTGTGTTGTTTGACACTTGGATACATTGGGGAACAATGTCATGACGATAGGAACACTTCTTAGGGCTGCACTGAAAGGTGCACCGGCATGACTGCCACTCTAGCAGACCTTGAGATCAAAATCTTGAGAAATGTAAGATTCAGACAAAATGCATGATGATGGCCATGTTTCAGCTGCAAAGACTTTCTGGAGAACTGCAGATGAAGTGGCATGTAATAGTAGAAGCTAAGCATTAAGCCGAACTAGGAATTGTCGAAATTGTAGAATTTGTCAATGTATATTGTGGTCATGGTTGTCTCTAATGTCTGAATTCTGCAGAGAGTAATGAATTTCTATGAGAGGAGGAAAACTGGTTAGGCCATGGTGGGCTTGGGTATCCTGATATAGCAGTTCTGTCAGCTTGGTTAGGAGAATCAAAAGTATAGCAATGTGATGGATATATTTAATAGGTAAAATCACTATGTTTTACAAAGGAATGAGAAAAAGGCTATCTTACTAGGTGCCTTATCCAGAGCTATGTACAAACTTGCTTTTAATTAACACAAGTTCACTAGGTTACAGACTTAGGACACCATTAACCTAAAACTCTACACATACAACAAACAGGGAAAATTGTTTCAGAAAGAGATAAGTCTAAACCCATAATTTGAAGATAGCCAGTGACTCAGCTGTTAAGACATCTAGGGGAAGTTTCACCACCTTATTGCCAGAATAGAAAAGAGTCTTGCTGTATCAAGTCAGGAAGCTTTTATTGTCATTTCAACCATATACTGTATAACTGTTGCAATACAACAGTAGGTAACAGAAGGAAAAAGTATTCCTACCTCTTACCCGGAAAGATGGTGGGACCAGTTGAGCAGTGCTGGTAGCTCTGAAGGTGCGAGGTGCAGTGCAAGGAGTGATAAGTGACCATTTTTGGCATTGTAGGCAAGCATCAGTGTTTTGAACCTAATGCATGAAATTATAATAAGCCAGTGGAGGGAGCACAGTTGTGGGATGGTATGTGAGAACTTTATCAGGTTGAAAGCAAGTTATGCAGCTGCATTCATTGTCCAAGACGAATTGCAACCTGATAGCGTTGAGTTGCAACCCAGTATCACGGCAGTTCGTGACATAGGTCACGAAATGTAATCTATTTGATTCGTGTTCGTGGACACGAATTTCCCTTTTTTTCGTGTCACTCAGCACGACTTTCGTTCTAATGTATTTCAATAGAAAGGATCTTTCGTGTCTGCACCACTTTTTTCTTTCTGCCACTCGGAAGCATTGTTTTTGCTCATTTGTTGTGCTATGGTTTCTTTTCTGAGAAAAGCCATTTTTCCATCTATTTGGTGTGTCAAATCGGACAGTAAATTAAATACTACAGTACCCATGAGCCTTATCTACTTTTACTATGTTGAAGACGTCAGATAAAACTACCTGATGACCTATGAATGCAATGATCAAATTTGAACACAGAATTCGTGAAACTCTGAAAGCCTGCTGAAAAACAACCAATTGTTTTCAGACTTCACAGCAATAGATGCTGACGCTCACGGGTAATGCGGGTGTAACGTATCTGTCTGTGTTTTCCCCTCGTTTCGGTCTGCCGTCTCTCCCTAATGTTAATTGTTTGCTCCGCCCACTCATTGCTCACCATGGACACTAATTATATTCCATCTCTTCCCCAGGTGTCTTGTCTTTGTCTATGATTGACTCTGCTTTGTGATTGGCTCCTGTTTACTACATTTACTCTGTCTGTTCACTTCCCTGGTGTTGGTCGTTGTTGGTGTTTAGTGTAGTCCGTTGTCTGTTCCTGTTCCCTGTCCTGTCCTGTTCTGTTCAGTGTTCTGACCTGTTTTGCCTGCCTGCCTGTTTATGTTTTGTTCATTAAATTAGTAACTGCAATTGGATCCTCACTCGCCTTTTGTCACACCTTGTCACAACTGAGACAGAACGACCAACCCCAATGGATCCAGCAGAAATCCTGTTTTGTAGGAGGACGCCCCAGTCGAGGAATATACGGCCATTTAATGCCATCTAGCCGGGAGATAGAGTCATTCTCTGACTTCGTCAACTTGGCGTTGCTCATGGGCGGGTCCACGCTAACCTTGAGCAGTGTAGAGACGGGAGCCGGCCGTAAATATTTTTTTGGGGGGGGCAGCAAGCATCGGGGTCCATGGGCCACAGAGTGGAATCAGCCACGGACGCCCGAATGCTCCACAGTGTCTCCGCCCAGGCCAGTCCCGTGCACACCCGCAATTGAGCCAGTTCTCATGGCTACCGTACCGGCAAGCTCGGCTGAGTTCCGTGCTAACCGGCTGGTCTCCAAACTGGCGGATACCCCGATGAGGTCGGCTCGGGCAGCCGGCATCCCTAAGCCGCCAGCTGGACCAGCCGGGTCGCCGGAACCAGCCGGGTCACCGGAACCAGCCGGGTCGCCGGAACCGACCGGGTCGACGGAACCTGCCGGACTGACCGGGCCAACGGAACCTGCCGGACCGACCGGGCCGACGGAACCTGCCAGACCAACCGCGTCGACGGAACCTGCCGGACCGAACGGGTCGACGAAACCTGCCAGACCGAACGGGTCGACGGAACCGACCGGGTCGACGAAACCTGCCGGTCCGACCGGGTCGACGGAACCGACCGGGTCGACGGAACCTGCCGGACCAACCGGGTCAACGGAGCCTGCCGGACCAACCGGGTCAACGGAGCCTGCCGAACCGACCGGGTCGAAGGAACCTGCCGAACCGACCGGGTCGACAGAACCAGCCGAGCCGACGGAACCAGCCGAATCGGCCAGGTCGACCGAAATGACTGAGTCGGAGAACGCGGTCGACATCATGGCACCCAAATACCTGAACTCTCTGCCTGGCCTGAACCTATGCATGTTTCTGTTTCAACCATCCTGTGATTCGTTTCGCTGGATTTGCCAGCCCTTCTACCTCCTGTCCCTGTTCACAGGCCCAGAGCACCACCCTGGCTGCCAACTCCGTTCTGGTCTCTGGTTCCGCCTCCAGCACCACTGTGGTCTCCGGTCCTGCTCTGGTCTCTGGCTCCGCCTCCAACACCACCCTGGTCTCCGGCCCTGCTCTGGTCTCTGGCTCCGCCTCAAACACCACCCTGGTCTCCGGTCCTGCTCTGGTCTCTGGCTCCGCCTCCGGCACCACCCTGGTCTCCGGTCCTGCTCTGGTCTCCGGTCCTGCTCTGGTCTTCGGCCCCGCCTCCGGCACCACCCTGGCCTCCTGCTCTGCCGGCTCCACCCTGGACTCCTGCTTTGACGGCTCCGCCCTGGCCTCCTGTTCTCCCGGCTCCGCCCTGGCCTCCTGTTCTTCCGGCGCCGCCCTGGCCTCCTGCTCTGCCAGCGCCGCCCCGGCCTCCTGCTCGGCTGGCGCCACCACCTCACGGACCCGAAGGTTGCGCCTTCGCTCCACCCTCCTGGACTGGATTTTGTGGACTTGGGAGCGTCTGGAAGCCGCTCGTAGGGGGGGCTCTGTAACGTATCTGTCTGTGTTTTCCCCTCGTTTCGGTCTGCCGTCTCTCCCTAATGTTAATTGTTTGCTCCGCCCAGTCATTGCTCACCATGGACACTAATTACATTCCATCTCTTCCCCAGGTGTCTTGTCTTTGTCTCTGATTGTCTCTGCTTTGTGATTGGCTCCTGTCTACTACATTTACTCTGTCTGTTCACTTCCCTGGTGTTGGTCGTTGTTGGTGTTTAGTTTAGTCCGTTGTCTGTTCCTGTTCCCTGTCCTGTTCTTTTCAGTGTTCTGACCTGTTTTGCCTGCCTGCCTGTTTATGTTTTGTTCATTAAATTAGTAACTGCAATTGGATCCTCACTCGCCTTTTGTCACACCGTGTCACAACCGTGACAGCGGGCTTCTGCATTTGCGATTGAGTGATTTCTGCAAGCCGCAAATTCTAAGTGTTCAAATTTGATCATTACATTCAAGTAACATTACCTGGGAAGTGGTTTGAGCACAATGAAGAAGAATTCGCGGCCTGCAGAAATCAGGAGAATCAAATAAATTGGATGCTCATGATATCGTATTGTTGAATGATCAAGCACACTTTCGTGTTTATGTATTGAAAGAAAAATGAGGATATCATTAAAGAGAATCGATGATGGGTCATCAGGTAGTTTTAGCTGACGTCTTCAACATAGTAAAAGTAGATAAGGCTCATGGGTACTGCAATATTTAGTTTACTGTCCGATTTGACACACCAAATAGATGGAAAAACGGCTTTTCTCAGAAAAGAAACCATAGCACAAAGCTATAAAAACAAGGATAAAATCTCCTGGTTAAATTTTGAGTAATGTAGTGTTTAAAGTTTAAAAATGAATAACAAACTAGATTTGTAAAGTTCATCGCGACATCTTTGATGTTGGCTTTGGTGGTGCAAGTATTCGCAAAGGCCGGTGCTTTTTAGAAGCGACTGGACATATGGGTATGTGTGACTTTTTGAGGCAGGTTGACAGAAAGCTTGTGAAAGCTACTGGCCCGCTAGGGTGCCAATCCTTTTGGAGGCTAGCAGACATGAGCATGTGACATGATCCGAATACCCGTGACGCAATTACCCTCATTGTCCTGAGTGTTTTGACATGTCCATGTTGTAAAAAGGTTTTTGATTTTGCATATATTGGGGGTGGGGCTGCGGGACAACTGAAAGGTCAGTCAGTACACCGATTTAAAGCTTTGTTCAGAGTATCACCCTAAAGGAGCTGGCCGAGTTTGGTGTAGATAGTTCGAAGGCTTGTCGAGTTATAAACCTCCAAACTTTATAATGGGAGTCTATGGAAAAAAGGCCAATTTGAGACCCGGTACCGGAAGTAATAGCAAAGTAATAGCAACAAACTTCAGACCAGGGTCTACAACATATCCAAATTTGGTGCATGTGGCTCGAAAGCCCTAGGAGGAGTTACACTTGATAAATTTTTGTCTAAGCTTAAATAGGAAAACAGAATGTTGGCTTCTACAAAGCCAATATAATGAGCAAAAACAATGCTTCCGAGTGGCAGAAAGAAAAAAGTGGTGCAGACACGAAAGATGCTTCCTATTGAAATGCATTAGATCGAAAGTCGTGCTGAGTGACACGAAAAAAAGGGAAATTCGTGTCCACGAACAAGAATCAAATAGATTACATTTCGTGACCTATGTCACGAACTGCCGTGAGACTGGGTTGCATTGTTTTTCAAAGACAGCCAAAAGGGCCATTTCTGTGGAATGTGCTGCTTTAAAGCCAGACTGGTTGGGATCTTGGAGGTGAAATATAGAAAGACAATTGATTATACACAATGCATTCAAGAGTTTTTGAAAGAAAAGAGAGAAGTGATAACGTTATGTATTTTCTGATGTTTGATGGGTCCAAAGCAGGTATCTTCAGTTTCTTCATACAATCTTTAAGGGAAAAAAGAAAGTACACTATACATATTAAATTTATATGTTTTAATTATTAGGGACAACTAACAATTGTGTGGTCCTCACAAATTTCTTGTTCACTTGGTGAATTTCAAATTGTTTGGAGGGGATAGTTTAGATTAGATTAGATTAGATTAGATTCAACTTTATTGTCATTACACATGTACAAGTACAAGGCAACATGATGAGGAGCAACAACAGAACTCTGACACCATTGGACTTTGGAGGGCTGGTTGTCACATGGTTAAAATTGAAGACAGTGGTGAACATTTTGAAATCATAAGAAGCGAACAATGAACCTCTGTCCAACCTCAATGTAGTGGAATAAATAATCCACAATCAACAAGTATGTTATTTGTTTTTTACATCATAGTAGCAAAATGTCAGGTAGAAAATATGATAGCAAGACACAAAAATGAAATGCATAACAGCTGAAAAATAACAGCTATAAAAGCTGCATAACAGCTGAAAAAAAACTTCAGGACCAGGATATACTGAAGAAAATCTCTAAATTGGCTCAATATGTCAAGGCTGTCAAATCTTCATCTAGGCAACTACTACATAAGGAAGATGAAAAGCAGGGGGACTGCCAGCTAAGAGCTAACATCAGCATAGTTGAAACAACTGCAGTGGGTTTCTTATCTGTAGCTGCAACTAGCTCTTTAGAGGTCTGACACAGATATAGACTGACACTTCAAACACAATAGTAGGTAATGCCACCAGGACTCCTGGAATTAGCTATGTCCCAGCCCTCGTGAACCCCTCCATGACAGCCTCACCTGGTGCTGCAGAGAGGGCCAAAAGGCTCCGTATCCCACTACCAATAACTCAGATCCTGCTTCCAGGGATAGATTGATGAACATATAAGGATATACTGTGTTAAAATGCAGTGTTGTAATGTAACAAAGTACAAATACTTCAGTAGAAATTTCACGTATCTGTACTTTACTTTGCTATTTAAATTTATGTCAACTTTCACTTTTACTCCACTACATTTCCTAGATAAAATGTATACTTTTACTCCGCTATATTTCCACTATGCATCTTCGTTACTCGTTACTACAAAATAAAATCAGAAGAAATCTGTGTGACTGCAATAAGGGAGGTTTGGTGAATCACTGCTCCTAGATTGCATTACGGAGAAGCACAGACACGCACAGCCTGCACGCGCAGTCAGAGCTGGAGGCGTTTAATCGGCTGAAAGCCGCAAATACGGCAATCAAAAGCAGTGAAATGTCACTATTCTTATTACCAGAGTTGATAGCACAAACAAAATATTAATGCAAACAATCCATTCAATACTAAATAAAAATAACATTTGTTGATTTGGTCTTTGTCTTGTGAATATTTGTTTATTAATGACTGCATTAATTGGACACACTTTTTGTAGAGAATGCACACATACATGAACTGATTTGATTCAAGACTGGCATCATTACATCATGCATAAAATTTTGGTGTCCACTTTTGCCATTTAATAATACCATAACCTTTGGCTTACTATGTAGTCATATAATATATATTATAAAACTCTTCTTGTTTTAAATTCTCACTGAGGGCTAAAACCCCTAAAGATGAAACCCTAGAACCGCCCCTGCTCTTATGACTACCGAAAATCACTGAAATTTTACTTTTTACTTTTACTTCAAATACTTAAGTACATTAAATATCAGAAAATGACTTTTGATACTTAAGTACAGTAACTATCAGATACTTTATGACTTTTACTTGAGTAATATTCTAAAAGGTGACTTTCACTTCTACCAAAGTCTTTTTCTAGTACGATACTTGTACTTTTACTCGAGTATTGCTTTCTAGTACTTTATACAACACTGTTAAAATGGGACCTTAACTTGTCAGGAAAAGATTCAACCTTGCAACCACCCAAAGAATAGACTGAAACCTTAACCACTAAGCTACCACATCCCATCACAATATCCTCATACCTCTCATCAACAATATTTTTAAACTTTACTTAACTGATGGGCAAGCAGGTTCTCAGAGAGATATTTATGTAAAAATGGAGAAAAATACTTTTTGGTCAGTGTCAAGTTCCTTCCAGATGTTACTACACACAGACCAACTCATGTTCATTATGCAATATATATCACCCGATGGCTGCATTGCAGAGCGTTTTGTCAGGTGTCTGCCAATTCAAAGTCTTTCAGGTGGTTAATTTGCCATTCTGTTCTGTGTTTTCAAAACATGGGCACTGATATTAATAATTGTAGAGAGCAGTGTTATGATAATGTAGTCAACATGCCCTGCAAGCACACATTAAACAGATTAACCCTTTGATTTGAGTGGTTACTGTGAACTGCTGTAACATCACGACTTCCCTTCCAAACCCGCCAGAAGAAATTTCCCCTTGCCCCCTGTGTTCCAGGAACAGATAGCAGCCCTACAGGCTACACTGAAACAGCTTGGACCACCTTCGAAAAACTCATGGCCTGTTTTACTACAGACCCCATTTTTAAACACCCCGACCTCTACCTTTATAGTAGAGGTTGATGCATTCAGTTGTGGAATCAGAGCAGTGGTCTATCAACATTATGGCAAACCCGGAAAAAAATGCCCATGTGCCTTTTTTTCTAGAAAATTGACCCCCGCCGATGCAAACTACAATGTGGGCAACTGGGAACTCTTGTCGATTAAGAAAGCTCTGGAGGAATGGTGACACTGGCTTGCAGGTTCCAAGCATGCTTTTCTGGTCATAAAACTTACTTAAAAAAAAAGTACTTCAGGAATGGCATAGAACTTAGAATAAAACAGGAATGGCAAGCGCCTTAACCCCTGTTAAGTGAGGCGTTCAATTAATTGTCACTTAGCAAACAGGTACCAAGAACAGAGAACTGACACACTCTTACGCCATCATGACCCAATACACCAAGCTACATGCCTCGAACCCATCATAGTTCTATCCATATTACATGCTCTGTGTCATTGGGACATTTTGGAGGATTTACAACAGGCCCAACAGTTCAAACCCCCACCTTCAGAATGCCCCACCTCCAGACAATACAGTACAGTATGTCCCCACTACCTTGTGCTCTTGAGTGCTCCACTTGGTTCACACAGCTACTAGCTTTGGCCATGCAGGTATTCCAAAAACTACATCTCCTCTCCAAAATGCCTTCTGGTGGCCCTCCCTTGCCAGGGATGTTGAAGCTTATGTCAAAGCTTGCCCAAACCGTGCCCAATCCAAAACGAGCCAGAAGCTTCCCATGGGACTCCTAAAACCACTGCTTAATCCACAGCAACCCAGGTCTCACCTCTCTGTTGTTCTTATTACAGATCTTCCTGGCTGATTCCAATGGATATACCAAGATTCTCATAGCCACTGACCGATTCTCAGATGCCTGTTGTCTCATACCTCTAAAAGGGCTTCCCACAGCCATGGAGACTACTTTAGCACTTTTCTGTCAGGTGTTCGAAGTCTATGGCCTTCCAGAGAACATCGTGTCAGATAGAGGCACACAATTTACAGACATTTTTTACTTTTCTTCTAAATACAGTGCCTTGCAAAAGTATTCATACCCACTGAACTTTTTCACATTTTGACATGTTACAACCACAAACAAAAATGTATTTTATTAGGATTTTATGTGATAGACCAACACAAAGTGGCACATAATTGTGAAGTGGAAGGAAATTGATAAACAATGTCCAAATAAATATCTGAAAAGTGTGGCATGCATTTGTTTTCAGACCCACTGAGTCAATACTTTGTAAAAAAAAAAAAACACATTTTGCCGCAATTACAGCTTCAAGTCTTTTGGGGTATGTCTCTACCAGCTTTGCACATCTAGAGAGTAAAATTTTTGCCCATTCTTCTTTGCAAAATAGCTCAATCTCAGTCAGATTGGATGGCGAGCGTCTGTGAACAGCAATTTTCAAGTCTCGCCACAGATTCTCAATTGGATTTAGGTCTGGACTCTGACTGGGCCATTCTAACACATGAATATGCTTTGATCTAAACCACTCCATTGTAGCTCTGGCTGTATGTTTAGGGTCATTGTCTTGCTGGAAGGTGAACCTCCACCCCAGTCTCAAGTCTTTTGCAGACTCTAACAGGTTTTCATCTAAGATTGCCCTGTATTTGGCTCCATCCATCTTCCCATCAACTCTGACCAGCTTCCCTGTCCCTGCTGAAGAAAAGCATCCCCACAACATGATGCTGCCTCCACCATGTTTCATGGTGGGGATGGTGTGTTCAGGGTGATACGCAGTGTTAGGTTTCCACCACACGTAATGTTTTGAATTTTGTCCAAAAAGTTCAATTTTGGTCTCTTCTGACCAGAGCACCTTCTTCCACATGTCCCCCACATGGCTTGTCACAAACTGCAAACAGGATTTCTTATGGCTTTCTTTCAACAATGGCTTTCTTCTTGCCACTCTTCCATAAAGACCGGATTTGTGGAGTGCACAACTAATAGTTGTCCTTTTGACAGATTCTCCCAAATCTCTGCAGCTCCTCCAGAGGTACCATGGGCCTCTTGGCTGCTTCTCTGATTAATGCTCTCCTTGCACAGCCTGTCACTTTAGGTGGACGGCATGCTCCTTGAAATGTCCAAGGCTTGGGATATTAATTTATAACCTAGACCCTGCTTTAAACTTATCCACAACTTTATCCCTGACCTGTCTAGTGTGTTCTTTGGTCTTCATGATTCTGTTTGTTCACTAATGTTCTCTAACACACTTCTGAGGGCTTCACAGAATAGCTGTATTTATACTGAGATTAAATTACACACAGTAAGTGAGTGTAAAGGGGGCTGAATACAAATGCTCACCACACTTTTCAAATATTTATTTGTAAAAAAAAATTTGGACACCATTTATAATTTTCATTCCACTTCACAATTATGTGCCACTTTCTTTCGGGCTATTTCATAAAATCCCAATAAAATTAATTTTTCTTTGTGGTTGTAACTTGTCAAAATGTGGAAAAGTTCAGTGGTTATGAATACTTTTGCAAGGCAATGTACATATTTTACACCGTTTTGAAATATTAGTTTTCTTTTATGTTAGTCCTCTTACTTGGACTGCTGTGTTAACTTGAATTTCCCCTATGGGGGATAAATAAAGGTACATTTCTTCGCATCTCATCTATTGTCATCTCATCTCATCTCATCTCATCTCATCTCAAGGATGACTGGCCACTGAGATATAAGAAGGGATCTGCTAAGAAATATAGGTTCCTGAGTTACATGGTCTATTTTGTCAGTTGTTGCTGGGCCTGATGTTTATCACCAGAAAGTTGTTTTAGCTGAGGGGCATGGGCCAGATTCAACTTTGAGCCAGAATTCAAATCTGTCTGCCAAGCTCACACTGTTGACTTTAGCTTCACCGCAGAGTCAGATCAGGGAATGTCCCAGTCTTACACAGCCTCCTTGCCAATGGCAAAACAGTGAATATATATAGTATATACAGAGCTATAGAATGAATAAAATGCTGTCAATGCAGGCAAATCAGATAAATACACAGCATAAAAAAATACCTAAAAATACCTAGAAAAAAAAAACTACAAATTTTCATATGATTTCATGATTTATGACATTATTTGTCCCTGGAAGTTAAATTATTTACATAATATGTATTTCAAGGATAAGCTAATGCTTTTCTAGAAATGTAAGCATCATAATCTACAATTCAGTTGAGTAAATTATAACATGTTTAGCTGTCTATGTGGCAATCTAATAGTCCCCTGTACACAGAAATACAATCACAGCAGTACTCCCAATGATCATCAAATCTGTATAGATTCTTTCACTTAAAACAGTCCACTAAAACCTAATATGAAAACAAATGCAAGCTATACTGTAGACTTATCTTCCTTACAGTGCATCCCTTAGCAAGGTTCTAAACAGGATACATAGTACAATTGCACATGTACCAGAATACTGAGCATCCATCTACTGTATATGTCTATTAAAGTTCACACTGCACATGGATTCTGCTAATGCCTCCCTAACAATATATCACGGGAACAAAAGAGCACAAAGTAAACATAAAATTAAACGGTAAGAATTTTTATTAAAACCGTGTTAGATGTCAGGTTGTTAAAACTCCACAGCTTGTTATGGCATATATGGCATAAATCCTAAAAAAATGCATCGACAGTTAAATAGCCAGCTGCAATAGTTTGCTTATTGCAGTTCTTATTTCATAACATAGCCTACAAAGAGCATTAACCATTATTATGACAAAAATCCCGAAGGCATGTTATTTCTAGCTCATTAGTTAAAGACACAAAATGACTGCAATGTAGCACACAGCATAAATCCAAACATTCATTTCTTTTTAATTTTTTTTTATCAGGTGAGTTAACAGACTAGGAAGGTCAGTCTAGCCTTCTTAATCTTCTCTATCTTCAGCTCCAACATCTAGGTTCCCTAGATGTTCCCAAGCCAATTGGGAGATATGATCTTTCACACACAGTGGAACATACCTGATGCAGTTCTATCTGGGGCCAACCAGACAACATCTATATAATCCACCTCAGCTGGACCTCTCATTTTACAGGCACAATCACAGACAGTAAACTCAGTAACCCTAAAGAGGGACTGATTTCCTTGTTATTTTAGTCACCCACATCCTGTGACCATAGGTGAGGTTAGGGATGTACACTGACTGGTAAGCAAATTTGTGTGCTTACACAATCACGGTGCAGTATAATGACTGCTGCAGACCTATTCAAATTGTCATGTTAGTGCTTTCCATCATTCCTGAGAAAGCTCCAAAGGTATTTTAAGTCCTCTGCCAGGGGTATATACTGTAATAAGGATGTTATTCAGTACCACACAAATGCCACAGAATCCACAGGAATCTCTAAACCTATTAAATACATGTAGATAAGCATACATCTATCAATAGGGATGGAAAGTCTAATAATCTCTATATAGTTCACACTATTATTCATTCACAAAAAATCTTACTTGATTTTATTTATAATATATATATATATATATATATATATATATATATATATATATATATATATATATATATATATATATATATTTTTTTTTTTGGTTTTAAAACATGCATTTGACCCCATTAGACTGTATGTTATTTCACTATGTGAAATTTCAATCTGCAATTTTAACCCTCCTGCAGACCTCGTCTGAATTTCTATGCAAATTAGAATTGCCAAGTCAACTTGTCTGTTTTGACTGCTTATAAAAAATGAAGTATATATGATAGCCTTTTATTTTTCACCTTTTTTGTCTAACTTGTTTACAACATATTAACATTTATAATATTTGGTATAATAAACCTCACTGATATGCAAAAATATCTCATTTTCTAGTAAAAAAAAAAAAACACACAAATTTTGAATTATTTTCACTCTAGATGCACAAACGTTAATGCACAATTACAGGCTGGTATATTTCAAAGCCAGGAGATTGTTTTGAAACAATTTTAATAATAATAAATAATAAAACCAGGTCAAATTGACTTGAATGCTTATAAATCAAAAATTCTACAATGATCACCATCCTGTGTGATCAGCTTACATTTGTGAACATTTTACACTTGTTATGTCTATTTTGCCTACCAGATGCTATCTGATCACCCAAAAACAGCAAAAACAGGCTACATACACACACACACACACACACACACAAACACACACACACACACACACACACACACACACACACACACACACACACACACACACACACAAAAACACACCACTCAAAAACATGGCATAATATGATTTGAATATGAAAACACAATGTGTGTGTGTGTGTGTGTGTGTGTGTGTGTGTGTGTGTGTGTGTGTGTGTGTGTGTGTGTGTGTGTACTGTAAAGCTTGTTGGTAGAAGAAGAAGAGAAGAGAAGATATTGTCCGCAGCTGGACAAATGCATATAACAAGTATGAAATATTTACAAATGAGTACCTTTTGTTTTGTCTGGAGGCCTAATGAATTGCAATGCCCAATGCTTGCGTGTGTGTGTGTGTGTGTGTGTGTGTGTGTGTGTGTGTGTGTGTGTGTGTGTGTGTGTGTGTGTGCGTGTGTGTGTGCGTGTGTGTGTGTGTGTGTGTGTGTGTAGCATCATTTCGGTAGATCATATTTTGCCCTCTGCTAGGCAAGGGCATATCAAAAGTGTGAAATATTTACAAATGTGTAGCTTTTTTTCTGGATGCCTAATGAAATGCAATGCCCAATTTGTGTATGTGTGTGTGTGTGTGTGTGTGTGTGTGTGTGTGTGTGTGTGTGTGTGTGTGTGTGTGTGTGTGTGTGTGTGTGTGTGTGTGTGCGCGTGTACGTGTACGTGTGTGCATGTGCATCTGTGTGTGTGTGAAATGTTTACAAATGTGTAGCTTTTGTTTTGTCTGGAGGCCAACTGAAATGCAATGCCCAATGCTTTGAACAGTGTTTGACTGTGTGTGTGTGTGTGTGTGTGTGTAGCATCATTTCGGTAGATCATATTCTGCCCTCTGCTAGGCAAAGGCATAACAAAAATGTGAAATATTTACAAATGTGTGCCTTTTTTTTCTGGATGAAATGCAATGCCCGATTTGTGTGTGTGGGTGGGTGTGTATGTGTGTGTATGCATGTGTGTGTGTGGGGGGGTGTGAGTGTGTGTTTTGGGTGCGTGTGTTCGTGGACATTTTGAGTGTGCATTTTTGTGTCTGTATGTATGTTCATTGCGCTGAAAAGGGCATAAGCCCTCAGCGTTTGATACAGTTGACCATAAAATTTTGCTAAAGTGTTTGCAAAATGTTATTGGTTTATCTGGGTCTGTACTTCAGTGCTTTTTCTGTTGTGATAAATCAGATCATGTCTGACACTGTGCCTCTCTCATGTGGAGTACCACAGGGATCAGTATTAGGTCCTTTGCTGTTTTTACAGTATATGACACCTCTTGCTCAGAAAATTCAGTGTTTTAAGCATGTGTCCTATTACTTATATGCTGATGATATTCAGTTATACTGTTCTTTCAGGGAGTCTAAGTTTCACTTGCTGTCTAGCCTGTTGGAGTGTCTGTCTTGTATTAAGGAGTGGTTGGGCAGTAACTAAATCCGAAAAAGACAGAAACTTTGATCATTGCCCCAGATAAGGACATTCCACAGATCAGGCAACATCTTGGTTCTTTGGTCTCTTCTGTTCAGTCAAGCCTCAGGAACCTCGGTGTTGTATTTGATAAATCCATGTCTTTAGAACAACATTCAAGACTGTTGGTTAAAAGCTGTTTTTATCACTTACGGAATGTTTCTAAAATGAGGAAGATTTAATCTGCGGTAGCAATACGTATCTGAGGCAGTCGATACAAATAAGCATCCCTTGCCCAATGTTTACTTTTTTCTGTGTCACATTTTGAAAATGATCTGCTAATTATGTCTGCCAAAACCTACAGAGATATCAACATTTAATTAATCAAAAGATATAATATATTATAATAATTTTCATGCATCATAAAAATTTATTAATTAAAAATACTTTGTTGTTATAAACTGCTAACTGTGGCAATCACCTCAGCATAGCTCACTTGTGTAGTAACATAATTGTTAAAAAATGCAAGCAAAAATTAATAAAGTGTTTGGTTAACAGCTGTTTAGAGGATAACTTATCTGCTTAAATTGACTGGGTGACTAGAGTATCCCCTCACAAACAAGCTACTAGCTAATCATATACAGTATTTTATTTTCTCTGAACAGCCCTTGTGTAATATACTACACGTACATCCTTTACAGCAGAGGGCGCTGTAACTCGACCTACAGGTTTCAGTGACGTTCAGTTTAAAACAAGTAGCGGGGGGTAAACAATGTTGCTGAACAGACGATATGAACATCCTTAAGAAATTGCCAATTCTGACACACTAAAATTTCTTATGAATATAGAAATGTCATGGCCTCGAAATCAGACCAGCTTCTTATTGTTGTTTCTATTCTTGAAGGTATGTCTAACCAACAGTTCTGTGTCGTAGACTAGTTAGCTTGTGAACTAGCCTGTTGTTGCTAACGACAAAAACACTTAGCAGTTTGTTAATATGTGCTCTGTAAAAGCCGTCAGTCTCACAGGGATAATATATTTCGTTGCGAAGTGTATTTAAATCGTGACCTTAGCTAATCTAATGTGGTTGTGTATCTAAGTAAATTACTTACTTTACTATTCACTTACATGACAGTTTTAACGGCTGTTGTATCCAAGCAAAACAGATCCGTTAACAAACAAACAAACTCTGCGCCCTAAACTCAGTTGTTTCAGCACATTGATGTCCTGTTAATGGCAATTAATAGCCATTACAGATAAATAACATTTATAAATATATTGGTACCAGACGTATCTATTGTGCTTTCTATTGTTGTGGTGTTAAAGGCGTTGTTGATTTACAGACGCACTGTTAAAATATTTCATTTGTTAAAATAATTGAGATATTGTAGTAAATCAAAGCCAATATCAAAAGCTAATTAGTTTACATTCATTTAAATCGACACGTTGCTGCTAAGACAATAAAGACTGAAGTTTTCATCCCAAGCATTAATAGTTACTTGGGGTATATAAACAGTAGGGGTATGATGTGTAATGCATTGAAGTGTTATACATCCCTTTTTGCTGAAACAGGTCGTCAGTTTCCCAAAAGACAGCAACAAACTTTAGTTGTACAAGCAAAGTTTGATGGAGAACAGTTAGAGACAGATCCTGTGGAGCATAAGGAACAGCCACAGTTTTGTACAGAGCTTGCATGGGAGCTTGATCGCAGAACACTTCACCAGCATAGGTTGGTTCTCTGTTTCTTGTTTTTTCTTTTAATTAATTCATTTTTTTGTCTTGTCATTTTTTATTTTTCATTTATGTTATTTGTTTGATGTATTGTTTGATTTCATGCTTTACAGACTCCAAAGGACACCCATCAAATTACAGTGCTATGCAATTGATTCAAATAACTCTTCAAGAGAATGTGTTGGATATATTGTAATAGACCTCAGATCTGTTCAGGAGGTTAAGCAGGTGAGTTTGACTGGTGGTAAATTTAAACATATTTGTTCATGAAATAATGTATCTTTTTTTTTTAAATGAATTTTTTTATGCATTTTTTTATTACAAAAACACAAAAATAGCTTTTGAATCTTGCCTATGCTTTTTGGATCTGATTAAATTGTTGTTTTTCCAGCCTCCTAAGTGGTATTCTTTGCTAAGTAGTAAGTACACGAAACTGAAGCCATCACTCTTGTTGAGCCTGGTCGTGGAAAATGACAACAAACAGGAATCTGATCAATTTAAGGCAAAGAAAGCACCACCAAGACCAGGTATTTTCTTTTTTTAATATTACTCCTTATCTTAAGATATCAAAATGAGAATGAAACACAGCTTTATGTGAGACATTGCATCACGTTGCAATATGCTGCCCTCTGTTTACAGTGGAATTGCAATATGTACATATACTATGTTAAAATTTGTTTTGGATGTGTACAAGAAATGAATGCAGAATGAATTATGTTTCATATACAGTAATACCTCGAGATACGAGTTTAATTCGTTCCGTGACCTTGCTCGTATCTCAATTTGCTCGTATCTCAAAGCAATTTTCCCCATTTAAATTAATTGAAATCCCATTAATACGTTCCAGATCGCAAAATTCCACTCCAGTTGTTTTGTTTGTGTTTTGAATATGAAAAATGTACAGTATCTGTATTTATAAATGACAAATATTGTATAAAAACATACAGTAATAAAAGAGAAGGTTAAAAAAATAAACTGGTTTTACTATATAGTGTATTATTTACCTTGGAGATCAGACGACTTGAACTAACGGAAGATGTGCACGGAGGTTCAGGGAGGAGTAAACAGGCGGAAGAGTTAGGAGGAATTTTGTCTCATACTTTCACTTTCGTTCATTTACTCGCTACTGTACACTCTTAATGCTACTTTACACTTAAATGGAACTTAACTAAATTTAACTAAAATTAATGAACTTAACTGAAATTCTTCACAGCACTGTCCTTTACACTCACTTTCTTAGGACCCATGGTTTTAAACGCGACAATGTTGTACGCAAAATAAAAGCACAAAATACGAGCAAAGCTTTACACAAGTGTTAACAAAGCGAGCTACACAAACACTAACCGAGTGAGGCGTGGGAAGCTGAGGCGGGGGAAATAGAGCACACGTTGTTGATGTGGGTCTTTGTTCAGCGGCTTCGGCTCGGATGTTTGTATCTCACACGTGGTTGTTGGATCTTTGTTTTTTTCGGCTCAGAATCTTGTATCTAAAAAATTTGTACGTATCTCAAGGCAAAAATTTGGTCGAATCACAGCTCGTATCTCAAAAAATTCGTATGTCTATGCACTCGTATCTCGAGGTATCACTGTATATGAATGCATGAATGAATGAAGAATACACATGGAAGTTTTTTCATTTACAACCAGTAAATGCCTCAGAAATGACAAATGAAGTGACATACAGCTAAGTATGGTAACCCCTACTCAGAATTCGTTCTCTGCATTTAACCCATCCAAAGTGCACACACACACCGTGAACACACACCCGGAGCAGTGGGCAGCCATTTTTATGCTGCGGCGCCCGGGGGAGAAGTCGGGGGGGTTCGGTGCCTTGCTCAAGGGCACCTCAGTCGTGGCCGGCCCGAGACTCGAACCTACAACCTTAGAATTACGAGTCAGACTCTCTAACCATTAGGCCACGACTTGCCCCAACCTCACCTTATCATCTCAACAATGTGTTCCAATAAAATTTCTCAAGTGGTGAAAAAGGCTGTTAAAAATCCTTTAGCTTTTACAAGATTTACCTTTATGTGCATAATTTTATAAATGCTACTTGCATAACCAGTAATTTACCTCTATGTTCTGCAGGGTCTCCGATAAAGCTTGAGTCAATGAAACTAGAGGCGATTCTAAATGAAGATGAAGGATATCATCAAATTGGACCAGCAGATGTTTGCAAAGATCTGTTTGTTCTGTCTGTAACTGTAGCCTTTGCAACCAGACTGGAACAGGTAAAAATAAATGTGCAAGATTGAGGGTGCCATACTTCATCCCCGTAGAGAGTCCCTTAAGGGGGGTGTCATAAGTGATTACTTGTAATAACAAAGTTATTATAAGCAAAATGGTAACAAAGGACATTATTTACATTATTTACTGTTAAGTGTCACCCAAATGAGGATGGGTTCCCTTCTGAGCCTGATACATCTCAAGGTTTCTTCCTCATATCATAGGGAGTTTTTTCTTGCCACCGTTGCCTCAGCCTTGCTCATTAGGGATACATTAAAATGTTTATTTTATGTTTCTATATTTTTGTGGAGCTGCTTTGAGACAATATCAATTGTTAAAAGCACTACAAAAATAAATTAAATTGAATGGGATTTGTATCTATTACACATCAATAGATAATTGATAGAATCATTGTAGTTTCAACAAATCAGGAAAATAATAAAGGGTGTAAATCAGGGGTATTCATTTAAAATTCATAGAGGTCCAGTTACTAAAATTTCCTCCCAGCAAAGGTCCGAATCTTATATTGTCACTTAAAATAGTGTACCCTCATGTTAATAAAATATACAACGCACATACATTTCTGTATAATTTATTGTTAAATTTCAAGTGTTTTCAAAGTCTGAACTTGTATGGCACTTGAATGGAAAACAATCCTGTAGTTGTCTACTACATGTCAAGTAACAGACAACAGACACTGAATTTCTTCTGAATAAAATAAATAAAAAGTGCAAACACAGCTTTGAGCAGCCTGAAGTAATGTAAAACATTCAGAATCTTCTGAATGAAATAAAAGTGCTTTTAATCTTTAAGAAAAAAATTAAACAAAAGACTTTTGAGCTGCCCCTTTTTTAAACATTAACTACATTAATAACACAGGAACCTTAGGCAAAAGAACATTTCAAGTAAAATAGAACAGGGCAGAATTTACTGAATAAAAGAAAAGTGCAGAGCTTTGAGCAGCTCCCTTTTTCCTCTCTCCTTTCCACCTCTCCTTACTCCCTTTCCATCTTCTGTTCCTAGTGAGAGAAATGGGCATGTAACTGTCCTGCCAGCATTTTGAATCTTAATTGTCCTGCCAGCGTAATTAGGTGCATTACTGCCACCTTCTGCTCTGGAGTATAGAACAGAAACAATCTGTTTTTGGCTTGGCTTTTGATGACGCTCCTGTCGTAATAACTAGATTAACTGCGCATGAACGAAAGATTTATCTTTTTATTAATATCAAAGAGCTTATGATCTTAGATTATAATAAGGAGATGCTTAATATGATGATAATAGAATTTTAACGGGTCCGGGCAGACTCGTCACTCGGTCCGGATCCGGACCGCGGTCCGCCATTTGGTGATGCCCGGTGTAAAGGGTAATTCAATAACCAAATAGAAATCATCCCATCAGCCAGTGTTAATTTTGACAGCAAAATTAGTCCTTGTTTTAGTCCTTATCTTTTGACTAAAATGTAATTTAGTTTTAGTCATAATTTAGCATCTAAATTACTTGTAAAGTGCAATGTATTTTTTAAATGTTTTCCTTAAACTAGGCCATATTCATGAAATTTGTTTGTGAAAAGTGTTGCTTTTAGTAACGTAATTCCAAAAAAATTCCTTTACCTGGTAAAATTAAAGAAGATTCTAGTAAAGATCAAAGTTATTATTCATAAGGCATCTTAACTCTTAAAAGGGCTCACAAGGTCAAAAAGTCTGTCATACCCGACACCCCACCTCCTCGCTAAGATAAAAGTTTTTGTATTTTCCTTCCTTTCAGATTGGTCCTGAATCACTCTTAAGCTAAGATTCCTATTTAGAAATGTTTAATTAGGAGCTCTCAGAGATCATTCTTAGAATCCTTATAAATACGGGGTCCTAAAGTTATTTTCACCTAGATGAAATGAGACATCTATTAACCTGTAGTGAAATGGCATTGAGGTTTTAACGAGTAATACTGTACAGTACAATACAACACAGACAGTTTTCCACATGTTTTAAATACAGAATTCTTTATTCACCTGTCCCTTTTATTTATTATAAAAGAGCATTTGCAATAACAATAATAAACAATGAACTAATTTCCCTAAATAAGATTTCATAAAGTTTAGTTATTGTCTCATTAGTTTTTGTCCAAATGTATGTATCTATGTACAGTATTGTCCTAATTTAATAATAAAGCTGGAAATAGCCAGTGGTGTGAGGTGTGTTTGAAACAGTTAGCAGATTACAGTGATACATTATTATTATTTTGGAGCTGGCCAGACAAATACCATATAAATAAATTTACGTTAATAAACCTCCTCTGGTGAAATAAATAAAACGTAATAGTGCTTATTGTAACAATATCAAAGGCTTTAGTAATTATTTGAGGTAGAGTACAAAACCCTGCAGTGATGTACTTCTATAATACTGCATTTGTATTTGTTCTCATGATGTTCATGTTTCTGTTTCTGTACAAAAGGATAAAAACCTGTTTTATGTTTTAGCTAATCTCCAGTTCAACAAAGCTGGGCAACGAAGGCTCAGATTTTTTCTTCTTCTACACACTGCTTGGCAATGATGTCACCAGCGAACCCTTCCAAAACCTGATCAATCCAAACTTTGAGCCAGAACGAGCCTCAGTTCGTATTCGCAGCAATGACAAGGTCTTGCAAGTGTTTTTCAGCCAACAACAGAGCCTTCAGGTAATGCAGCTGACCTTATTTTTTGAATGGTTTCTGTATTTATAAATGTAGCTATAACTATTTTATGTCAGCTTTACTTTTGATTATAAACACAGATCTCTATGTATAGATCCATCTCTGCTGCGGAAACCAGTCTTTAGGCAGCACCGATGTCTCTCTTGCTGCACTCATGAAGAATAGTGCGGACCTGGTGAAGCAGGTAGCCACTATAGAGGGGGCGTTTGTCTTGAAACCACCAAATCGCATCGAACAGAACCGACAGCCTGTCCCAGTGGATTTACAGCCAACAGTTGGTGTGGCCGTAACGTTGAGAAGAGAGGATGCGGAGGTATATAAAGGGCCTATAAAGGGCCCAAGTTGTTGTTCCAGTGGGAATTGAAGCAGATTGAACAGATGTATTAGATTATCAAAATGAGGTTTCGATAATGAGACGTCAATCCTTACAGTTTTCTGAGATTTACTCTCCAAACATTAGTTGCCTTTAATAAATTTCCTTTAATAATATTTGATTGACAAGTGTTTATTAAATAAACATTAGACTGTGAAACAACATCATTATGAAACTGTCAAGAAAATATTTCCGGAAATTAAATCCAAACACATTTAAGCAATATTGCATGAGAACTGTTATACTGAATATCAGCTAGGCTGTGATTTAACTGTATGCATTTATGGCCATACCAATATTCAGCATATCCACACAATTGCGAGTGCAATATTGCTTTTATACAACAGCTCTTTAAACAAGAAATTAATATTTAATTAAGTGATGATTCAGAAATTATATAACTTTATTATATTCCTATATTTTAAAACTTCTGTTCTAACTGTTTTGACCTGGGAAGTGGAATTTTACTTGACAAACCTAAATGAGCAGAGAGATATAGTGAAACATCACAGTGATGCTTATAGGAAATGGGCTCTCTTAAAATGCCTCTCAACCATCTGTTGTATGATCTGTTGTATAAACTGCAATGTATACAGTAAATTAAAAAAATGTATACTGTATATGCAACCTACATGATTTTGTAAGGTTCAAGATTAATCATGTTTGATCATTTTTTTATCTCACATTTCAAACACATAGAAATGTTTTAGGAGAAAGAAAAACCCTTAGAACAATAACCTGGTTGTATAATTGTGTGCACCCATCAACTAATACTTTTTACTAATACTCTTCTTTTGCTTGTAATACAGCACTGAAACATTTTGTGTAATATTCTGCTTAATTATTACATCTTGATTCATCTTGATCTGAACTAGATGATGATGAGTTTTCTGTGGTGTTTCTATTGTTCTTCCTCTTTTGTGCCCCCTCCTGATCAGTCAGTTTCGACATTTAGAACAAGTACATTATTGGTTCTTTGGGTAGCAGTGCTTCATTAGTCATTAGAAAATCCTACAGAAACAGTTGATCATTAGGATTAATCAGATTTAATTTAAGGGATTGTATGTGTTTTTCAAATTTTACCTTAAAATGTTTCTTTTGAAAATCTGTTTTTCATTTGAATTGTGTTGGTTAGTACAGTATATCAAATTAAAAGTGGAAAAAGATCTGAACTTATTTAGCTTGGTTTTATTTTTTACCTCACATAACCAAACGGTTTTATCAGGCTTATGTCTATTCTCTATACATTTTTTGATATTTTTATTTATTATCTCTTTTGATAAGCTATTAGAGCTGCCTATTAAGGGTGGAGAGAGGCTTAAGACTTCAGTGAAAAAAAGCCCAGCAGTACATTCCTTTCCAGAGCCAACGCCATCTGAGCAAAGACCACGTAGCCCATCTCCTGTCCTGTCTCACAAATCTCCATCACCATCCCCTGAATATCAGCATTCAGAAAGTGAGGCTGAGAGCCTGGCTGATGATGCAAGGGAAGCTCAGCTAAAACAGCCAGGTGAGAATTTGGGCAAACTGGACAATTGACTGAAATAGTGTGAGCACTCAGAGAAATTAGGACATTTTATAGTATGGACAGAATTTAACATCAATGCTTTATGTTTTTGCTGTTTCAGATTTACCTGGGCCTCCATCAGCTGTGTCTGAAAATGTGCTACCAGAGAGTGAACTAGAAAATCCTGGCACTTCCATTACTGTGTCTGCTCCAAAGATAGCCATTCCAGCCTCAGCACATCATTTCTGCTTCTCCATAGACCTGTGCAGCGTCAGAAATCTTAATGTGAGCTTCCCTGTGAACTGCACACTGAGGTAGTGTGTCTTGATTAACACATTGTGTTACGTGTTAGCTTTGTCAATAGTGGGTGATTGAATTGATAGTAAAATTCAGGTCACATTCAAACCTAGGTATGCCTACCAGTTTTTTGGGAGTGCAGCCCCAATAATGACGAATCCTGCAGTGGAGATTAAGAAGAACACAGAGGTTTTCCTGCCTCAGTCATACTGTGCCTTTGATTTTGCTGCACTGCCCAGTCAATTACAGGATACCTTTCAGAGGTGACTTTAAAATTCACATTATATTTTTCATTATACATGTGATACTGAATGTGAGGAAAACATGTTAACATGGAAGTCATTTATTCACTGTCATGCCAAATATAATGCTTGGCACTGACACAGTGAAGTTTGATCTTATAATAAGCAAACACTGGTTCTTCCAGAGTTCCCCTTGTGGTTGAAATGTGGCATCGAGACCCTGCTGCTAGAGATGTCCTACTTGGCACGGCCAGTATTCAGCTTTCCCACCTCCTTTCTTCTGAGAAGACCCGCTTCTTTGGCCAGTCTGGCCAGTACCACTGGAGACAGACTCACTCTCAGAAGCTACCTGTTATCAAAACAACAGGGTCTGTATAGTAAATAGGTTCCTGCTACTAATGGTCCTCATATATCTTTTTATGTAACAAGGCATTTTATTTGTATTAACATAAATATACCTCTAGATGGCAGCCATGCAGCACTTTAGTAATATTTAAAGGCATTAAAAATGTGAAAATAATAACTGTTATGTGAAATTAAAAGTGGTTAGTGTCCTCTTTTTTAGGACACTAAGGTTTATTTTGCTTGTTGGTTTATTTTGCTTACATGCTTGTTAGCATCGCTGAAGCACACAATACGTATTTCTTAATTAATTGCTATTTTTAACGTGCTGTTCTGTTATGTGATGGTGTTCATCTACATAAAAGTTGAAAGCATTATAGATAGCAGTTTCAAATATTTAAAGGATTCCTTACATCTAATTTAATTGCCATTTTTATTAAATGTAATTCTATTTTGTGGATCAAGCCGTGTTAAACAAAACTGCATGAAATATCAAAGGAAAGATGTTGACACTAATCAGTTCACATTATTCTTCTCATTCAGTATATTATATTATATTAATCATATAAATAATATGGTCTCCTTTAATTATTTGTATTTTTTGTGCAATCTTTACCTTACCTGCCTCACTTTTCTCTCTCTTTCTGAGTTATTAGTGCTCACAAAATCATACAGTCAGAAATCATTATATATGGTTATTCCTTGTAGTATTACTTTTTAATAATTAGGAATAATTACTTCCTCAAACAAGAAAATCACATTTCTTAATATTTCCCACAGACCTTATATTTAATAATCGTCTTAATTTTTTTGATATAGATCAAATGAAAAGGTGGCTGAACTTAGCTATGTGACAGTTCTGGAGGATATGGGTTTAGTGAAAGCCCAGGATGTCCTCTTATCTGAATCTTCGCAGGTAAAACTTGATTAAGATTTATAGCCGAAATGTATGACTTTTTTTCTGCAGGCATTACTGATTTGTAGGAAATACTTCCCGATTGGCTTATGTTTTCAAATATTGACACTTTTTTCATTTGACAGAGTGCTAATCAGGTGTACAATAAGCCAGCAGCTCCAGCTAGGCCTTACAGTGGGGGTGAGGTAGGGACTAAGCCTCGGGAGACTCGGGAGTACAGGGCAGCACTGGAGCTTGAGATGTGGAAGGAGATGCAAGAAGATCTATTTGAAAACCAGGTCATCACCTTTTTTTTAATTAAAAAGACTTTGCTCATTTTAAACAATAATTTTTTGTTATCATTAACAATTGTTTGCACTAATATAACACTTCTTGCATTTGAGTGCATTATAGCATTTTACTTAAGTTGGCACTTTTGATATCTGTAGCTAAAGCAGAAAGAAATGAGCCATATGCAGGCCCTGGCAGAGGAGTGGAGGAAAAGAGATCGGGAACGAGAAGCACTCATTAAAAAGAAGGTACTCTGACTGCACTTGATTTAGGTTTTTTTTTTTTTAAAAAACATGATATTGCCAAGTTTTGAACAGTTTGATGGAAATTGGCAAAATTAGGCCCATTTCTCTCATTTTTAAGGAGATGGAGTATAATCTGTTGGAAGAACAACTCCAGAAGACTCTAGCTGATCTTGAAAAAAGAGAGAAGTCTCTTGCTCATGCAGAGATGGAGGTTAGTATATTTTCATTTGTATAAATATTACTATCTTATGATGGATGTAGATTAGTGATTGTTCATAGCTAAGAATTTTATTTAAAGATCCTGTTTATATATTTGCACACGTATGTTATTAGACACAGAGGCTGCAGCGGGAAATGCGTGTGGAACATGAGTTCAGCATGCGGGAGCTGCAGGATAGCACCAGGCGTTTACGTGAAGACTGTGCTCACCAGGTGGAGCTGGAGAGATCAAAGGTCAGGCAGCTTGAGGAGGACCTTACAAGGCATCAACAGCAGGTAGGCGTGACAGACGTTGTGCAGCAAGTTCAATTTCTGCTCTAATAAAGCAAGCAGCACAGGAGAAAGTGCTGACCTCAAGGTCAGTAGGGTGTAAGATCACCCCTCCTCCTTTCCCTGCAGACAGATTTAAGAAAAGTATTACTGAGGCCTGGTTTGACCCCAAAAAGCTACATGATGTGGCTGCTAGTTCCTAATATGTATTGTTGTTCACATCAAAGCTTAGTTTTTAATTTAGCTTGTCATTACCTGCTTACTGAATATATTGATGTCTCATGTAATAGTTGTTTTGTATAAGTATGATAGAATTAAGAAAAATTCATATAAGTAGAATTAAAACCCCTGGCAAAACTTAGAGGAGGTAAAACTAGCTGTTTTTTTTTCATCTAAATGGGAAACTAAAACATTGCACCCTGAAAATAGAAAATGCACAAGAAAGCAAATGAAAAATTAATTCTTAGAAACGGGAGTCAATCCAAATTTGGTTAATGTCTAGAAAAGCCAAACAAATCCAGCACTAACATGTAAACAATGTTGAATTTTTTTTTTGAATAGTGAAGTCTATGCCTCATAGAATTCAGGCCATCATAAAACCCCGAGGAGGAGCAACAAAGTATTAATTGTGATTCTGTTTTTTGTTTTTGTTTTTTAATGACGCCATAATTTTTTTTCTCAACATTGAGAGATACCTTCATTTCTTCATGTGCTTGATCTGGAATAAAATATGTTATTAGTTAAAATAATTACATTTGTTTGATGTGTGTTTTATGTAACACAAATTTTAAAAAAAAGTTTTAAAAAAATGTGTGTGTGTGTATGTGTATATGTATGTATGTGTGTATGAATGTGTGATCCTCTAAGTTTGGTGATTCCATCGTTTTTACATTTTTGCCTGCAAACTGTAAACTCAATCAACCAAAGAGCCACATACTTTAAATAGCATTTCTACTAGAGATCTCCAAAAGTTATGTACTGCTACTTTAAAATAGGAACGATAGGAACTTTTGAGGAGATCTAGTGATTTACTGGCAGACAGACTCCTCCTGGCAGCACTGGGCAGACTTTGGCTTTCTATTTCAATAATCGTGAATGTTACATGCAGTATTTACTTGAGCACATTTCATCATTGATCTAATTAATCATCTGACCAACTGCAAAGTATGTTTTAAAACTTCCAAATTTGTGCCAGACAATGTTTCTGTTTTGTTTCATTTTCCTCTTATGACCGTATTTCTCAGAGCTTTTTTTAACACACAAATGCTTCATGTCAACCAGACTCGCGTCATGCTTTGCACAGACAGCCCACCTACTGAAATAGTTCAGTCTGCCGTCTCATTTCTTTCCCCCAAAACATCTGGACTGGCCCTGGATCTAACAAATCAACCAAAGTAGGTTTCTGACATGCGAAAGGGAGAAGGGCCTTTGTGATGAGAGATCCTCAGTTTTGGTTGCCACAAGACTCTATATCTTGTCTTCCCTCCCGTGTCAGGAACGTGTAAACATACATTTGTCCTGTGTCAGCACACGCTAACCAGTTTATCAGGCCAGAATTCTCCACTGCCTTGTCTGCTGGACACTCCTCGCCTCATCTCAGACTATTGTGTGTGTGTGTGTGTGTGTGTGTGTGTGTGTGTGTGTTTGGGGGGGGGGGGGTATCTGGTTTATATCAGAAAGGGAAGACTCCAATGGGAAAAGCTCATTGGGATTTAGTTACACTGGATGCCGTCTAACACCCTTGATGTCTTGCACCTCTCGAGTGTGTTTTGGGGCAGTACATCATTAACTAGTAGGCTTTTGTTTGGAGAGAGAAGTGTTCGGCTGTAAATAAGCAGTGGATCTGCTATGCACACATGAAAATGTTTATAAGCATCCTTACAATTCTAGTGATTAAATTACACATGCAAAAAATTCTCACCTCTGGCTTTATTATTTTAACAGTAATGTTCAATAGCTGAGCAATACTTAGTGCCAGAGTGATGATCCATTGATTAGCTTATTTTCCACCTGAGTAAAATGTGCTTGAGGCTCTGGTTTTTTTTTTCCATCTTATAGTTCCATTAGTAAAATTTGTACTATTTTCCAGATAATGTAAGTCAATGTTTGGAATGCGTTTGATTGATTAGAATTGAGGATAAATTAATGACATACAGTATTTGCAAGGCAAATATTACCTATATATTTATAGGTAATTCTTTTATACGGACCTTTAAAATAACAATTCCTCTTTTGTTTTGCTTTTTCATGTTTAGTGTGTGTTTTTGTTTCCATCCAAAGGTAATAGATGCTGAAAAGAAGTACAAACTCCTAGAAAAAGAATTTCAGCATTATCGTGACCAACAGAACACTCGACCTGAGATCCATTTACAGTCAGAGATTAACTTGCTGCGATTAGAGAAGGTTAGTAAATGATGAAAACAAAAATATTAAGTAGAATTTGCTTTTAAACCTTTAGCTAAGTATTCTGTAGTATTAATGTACAAAACGATTGCACGTCTTCATTTGAAAATGATGCATTCATCATTTTAATATTTATATAATCAGGTATTTATTGATTAATTATTTTATATTATGGTTTTCTAGGTGCATTAGAGATAAAACGTCTGTGGTAAAAATGTTTGATTATGAAAATGTAATAGCATTTTTGTGTTACTGGGAGCAACTTTCTAAAATTTTGGCGGTTTTGTCAATCGAAAGGCTGAACTGGAGCGGAAATTAGAATCGACAACAAAATCTAAACTGCATTACAAGCAACAGTGGGGTCGCGCTCTAAAAGAACTGGCGAGATTTAAGCAGGTAAGCCGTTTTAAAATGCTCTTAAACTCCATGGGGTTGAACATTGAAAATACAGTTAGGTCTGAAATAGCCAGAATCTCGAGTATAGAGATACAATATACACTATGTTGTATGTTGCAATGCTATTTGTTTGAGCATAGTTTATAGTATTGGTATTGTACCCACATATTTTCCAGCTTGTATGCAAAATGTCCCAATAGTAGTCTGATTATTGTAACAAACATACACAAACAGTGTATTGTATTTACTGTTTGTCCTTCATGTATAACCATATATCATAAGCAAAGGAAAGTGAGGTATGTGGTATCTCACATGAGTAACTGAGCATGGTAAGCAAATCCAGCTCAAGACAAACGTGCTTTTTCTTGGTGCATTTCCTGCCAGAAGTAAGTTATAATTTTCCAGGGTTGAAGAAAACTTCTACATGGTGCACTGAGGAACAGTAAGGCTGCCTGTAGCTTGTGGTGTTTGCTTTGAAACATTGAACTCCTTCTCAAGTGAACCCTCTAAAGACTAATACCAATGTAAACAGAGGAGACGCAAAGAGCTTATCAGGCCTTACTAATAACTGTTAAAGACAGAGTCCAGCTGGAAAGTCTGAGTTGTCTTTTCCCCCAGCCTCTTTTTCTTTTTTCTCTTTAAGTGCCAGATATATGTTAAGAAAACATTGGTTGATTTATAATGCACAATGGGGTCTATCACCTAATATGAAAGAGAGCTATAAATCACATCTGTATTATGCAAAGCATTAGCCTGCATAGTAACCATTTCAACATCGAGTTCACTTGTTGAAAGATCAATATATGAAGATCTCAGAATTCACATATAATCTAATATATATTATTATTATATTATTATATGACAGGACACTTTGGCCCAAGTCTGGAAGCTCACTAACTTTTAATATAGCAACCAAATGGCATTTCATTAGATACTTATTTCCTATTAAAACGGTGCCTATCTTTGTTACCTTAAATGCACATTTATCACATACTCAGGGAATAACATTTGTCTTTAACTGCTAACATGACAGGCACTGCCTTTAAAAAAAATTACTTTAGCATTTAGTTTGTCAATTTGAAGAGCTGGGAAAACTTAAGCTATGAAATCCCCCAGGTGCTTGTCCTGTTCTTGTCAGCTCAGTCTTCAGCAGAAAACTGCAATTGAGCTGTAGACTGGAAGCTTTCTCCACTCAAACGAGTCCTCTGTCTGACCCACTCTGGAGGAAAGCCACAGGTCATTCATTGGTCACTCAGTTGATTTTTTTTTCCTTCTTTTGTCACCTCCGGGTCAACTAAAAATATGTTTGTGTACACAATTTGTCATGGTCCTATAATGGTTAGTTAGGCCATCCTGCTGCCACACACCTTTTTACTGTCAGTTTAGGCCTCTGGAAATATTTAGTACAGCCATCAACCACAGGTAGCAAAGGAAACACTTCAGCCCTAGGGACCTTAAGAAAATCTGCAGGATAATTGTTTCAGTGTTTTTCTTCTCCATTTACTTGGCTTCAAATGCTATGGCTATGTCTTGTTGGGTTTGTTTTTCTTGCAATTTAGGCTCTTGCAAATGTATTATTGGTTTCTAATGCTCCATGAAAAGAGAAAATTAAATTAGATTATACATAAACATATCCGTTCAGGGATGAAATTAAACCAAGTCATTAAGCCAGCTATGGACTAGCTCATAAAAGTTTCACACAGGCTTTCTTCTGTCAACAAATAGTCCAAAATATTGATGTGTGGTTTCTTAATGGTAAGGTATGATCACTTTTATGCTCAGATTTCAGCAGTTACCTCTTAATGTGCCACTTCTGAAGGTCAAATTCAATTAAATGACCATTATAATTGGTAGTTTAATCCTTTCTCAGTTATAGAATAATGTAATGTGGCACTAAGATACTGTAGATAGAGCTGTCTAGATGGACTTTGAGTTTCCAAGGGGTATTTAGCAATAGATTCATTCCTATTTTTCATTTGTTTTTCTCTACATGCATCCCTGTGTACGATGTGTTGAATCTCTCTCTTTTACTTGTCCTGGGTTTTTATTCTTTCCAGAGAGAACAAGAGAATGCCATGATACGGCTGAAAAAGCAGCAGCAAGAACTGGAGCACATGAGGATACGGTATCTGGCAGCTGAGGAGAAGGAAGCTGTCAAGAATGAGAAACACGAGCTCCAGGACATCCGCAATGAGCTGAACAGGTAAATGCTACCAAAAAAAATCCCCCCTAAAAAAAAGCTATAGTTTGGCAGAGCTATATTTTATCCATTTATTCTAGAAATTAATTTCCTGTCGATCATGACCAGGCTAAAGCAGCAGGATGAGAAGAGAACGTGGAAGGAGCCAACCAGCATGTCTCTGAATGAGAGTGCTGATGAGCACCTGAGTCGCCTGTTAGAGGAGAGAGACACACTGCTTCGTACGGGTGTGTACACACACGAGGACCGCATCATTGCTGAACTCAATAGGCAGATTCAAGAGGCCATGGCCAACAGAGTTCCAAACTGAATTACATTCTGGAACACAATAAAGTAAGAAACTGCTGAGTGTAGAGTAAATTGCCACATTCCAAATGATGATGCATCTAAAGAATATTTTCTTTTTTATTGTAATTGTTTCTACATCTACAAAACGTGTGTGTGTGTGAGAGATAATGAGACAGAAACCCAAACATATGCCAAACAGTGATTTTGGTCATGGGATTCCTTAATTGATGTTTCTTGTGGCTTTGGTGAATGAGGGATTTCACCAGGTGGCACTATCTCTCAAGAAATACACGTTCTTTTAAATATTCCTGAATTTCTTTAAGGTTGTGTGTGTCTATTTATTATTGTAGGGTTTGGCCCGAAGTGGTATGTGTGCTGTTACTTTTGCTTTTCTATTTACATATGCCCAATACATTACATTACACATGTCTTTGCCTAATAAATTATTTCTACTGTCATTTTTGCCTAGTAGTATAAGTATTAATCCAGTCTTTTACAGCATGTATAGTCAAGGCCAATTGACTTGAATTTATACTCAGGTTTTTAATTATTGTGTTAATTTGCCTGTAATTAAGTGGTACTTGTTTGGAGTATATTCCACATATTATAAGTGTAATAATACACAAATTAACTTTAACTATTTAATTGAATTATTTAACATGTTCTAATTGTTAATATGATGAAGTTTAGAATATTTTCAGAACATTTAGAGAAGTTGTTTCCGGGTCACTGTTTTAATCAGAGGGAAGGCAGCATAATTGCTTAAAGTTTTTGCCATGGTAAAGTCTCTAGGACAGGTTTTTCTGCTTTTGTGGCTTCTTTGTAACATGGCTAACAAGGCGGCATTTTATGTATTATAACTTTAAAACAATAAAAAGGAAAAGACTGTTTATAGCTGCTATAACTTGATAACAGGAACTAAATTGTTATGCATCATCCGGTGTAACTATAAATCGGTAAAATGTACAACAGGCCATTTAACAAATAAATTGTTAGGTTTGTGTTACCACAAATTTGGAAGCAAATAATTGTCTAGAATGTATTTGTAAGCTGTAACATTACAATTTCTATTTACTGTATTTAAGGACAATGCTTCTTGTGCATAAAGAGATGTACAGTGACCTGACCACTAATATCAGTGTCTGACCTAACTACAGCACTTGTGGTTGAACAGCTAAATGCCCGCAGTCTCAACCCAAAATCTAGTGGAAAGATTTTCTAGAAGAGTGGAAGTTATTATAACAGCAAAGGGTCTTCTTAGTCTCCCTACATAAATCTGCAATGGGTTCTTCAGAAATCACATACAGGGGTGATTGTTAGCTAGACACAAACCTTTGCCCATATAATGTCAAATTATGGCCAGTTTGTTTTTCAAGCTAAATATGGTGATATATTTGCCCTTTATTTTTAGCCCTTAAAAAATACTAGATGCATTCTTTCAAAGCTGCCTCATTGAAGACTGATCCTGCTCTTGAAGACAAATTGTAAGCTTTAGATAAAGGCAGTGAAATAGCAGCGCAGTGTCAATTGACAAGGTAAGTAACAGAATACAAGCGGAATCTTATATCAGATATAATCTCATTCTCAAGCAGCAGAATGATAGGTTTCTAACAATAGGTTTCTAACTAACTGACTGGAGTTCTAAGACTTGTCTGTTTGCAGCCGTGTGCAGACGTGGAACTCTTAATACACTTTATCTGGCTGTGAGGAGCATCACTCGACAATCCTGCGGTGTGAAGCTGTTTGTGCAGATAGTGTCCTTTAACTTGTTTTGGGCACTTACACGAACAGTCTATCAGCGACAACCTACACGGCTGATAGAGACACAGCCCTATCTACACATGTAGAGAGCCTTAACTGTAGGATTAATACATGTCTAACATAGTAACCAGCTTCATACCCCTTAGAAAGCCATAGTGCTGAGCGTTGATCTCAGTTCCTCAGCTTGCACACATTCCTTTTCCCAGCTTAACTGCTCCTGATTGTGTCCTTTAGGCTTAGCTCCTCTGGCTCTGTAAAGCAGGTTATAAATGAATGCCTCGGACAACAGCAAATATGTGTTTCATGGAAGCCTAAAAATAAATCTGTCAAATGATTTAGATGTTTATTAGCAAACATCCTAACAATTTTAGCATCCATTTTGCATTACATTAATAACAACATTATCTGTGATTGACTTATATCACTTATATAAAATATTGTCAACATTCAGAGTATTTTCCAGGGTTCATTTTTACTGGCTAATAGCAAATGAAATATGATCACCAGCATTGAAAGTATTATCAGCTGCTTTAGCTAGACAAAGAAATGCATTTGAACATATTTTCAGAATTACAACTTTGCTATATGGACAGATTGTTGACATGGACTGATTTAATAGCAGTCAAGCAGATGTTGGTGAACATGTGAAATGTTTGAGGCACAACACATGATCAAAAGCATATGACATTGAAAATCTCGAGGTGATTATTAACTTTTTATTGGTTTCACTCTTCAGGCTCACTACTGTACATGGTCTACTGAACACTTGCGCAATTGGTTCCAGGATATTTAGAATCTAAGTGAGTTTCAGAAGACAAGGTGGTCCTCATTGCGCACTGAAGTGAGAAATATGAAATGTACTGAAATACCTGGTCAAACACAGTCAAAATGAAAACAAGCATTTTTTAAACTTTTACAATGCGGTGCATGGTTCCAATTAGAATTTCCTCTTTTTTTTTTACAAAAAGATTGAGTTTTATCACTAAGTGTTTCTGAAAATGTGACCTTTGTCGGTTTACCGTTGTCAACAGCAGGAAATTCCACAGAAAGTGGACCACTCACGTTGAAAGACTAATGCTTCATGTATGTTTTCAAAATTCGTATTTTCTTCAGATTTTTTTTTGTGGAGCCTTTGGGCAATACTGCTTTTCACAAGTCCAAGTTCCCACAGCAAAGTTCTATGATTGATGGCTGAAATTTTTAACTATTTGCGTTGTAAATGGCTAATACTCCTTTGGGACAATTTTCTTGGGTCTCAAAACTGTAGTGATTACTAAGGAAGAGAATTGGATGAATTTTTCCTGCGATCAAAAATAAGAATTAGTAAATCAGGGTCTCAAGAGCTCAGATGTGTGTTTGTTCACATCTGGCTTGTCCAGCTAAAGATAAATATGCAGCAATATGCATGTTAGCATAATACAGTATAATGGAATGTTCCCATGAACATAACCGAGTATTACATATGTCAACTATACAAAATGTCACTCTTAGTTCTCAAAAACAAACTGTTACGGCCTTGCTCTACAGCATGAGCCTTGTTTAGAAGTGTTATGAAAATACCATGAAAACGTATCTGTAATTGGCAGAGAACATATATCTAAACATTTTAAACTCGGATGTCTGAAGGCTACATTGAAATAAACGGTGGGATACCGTATTAAGATGCATAGCCATCTCATTTGTAAGTGATTAATATCATGCAAGCCAAACTAAACAAGACTGTGCCCCAAAAAGTAAGAAATAATGTTTATTCAACGGTCTCCAGTCATTTTCATGTTTTAGCTGATTGTCAATGATAAATGACAAGCAATTGTTTTACACTTTCTTGTATTTCAAGTACTGATGTAGCCTAACAGATTAAATGGTTTGGAAATCATTCAGTGTATTATGAATAAGACCAATAAATTCTCTAATACCAGTAATACAACCTTCATTGCAAAAAGGCTGCTGTTTTCATTTCTTTTGTACAAACTAGGTAGTGTTTGGGTGAGGGGGCTTGAAGAACTTCACTTGAAAGGTGTGCATTGGCAAGACGTAATAAATCAGAGCGAAAGCCAGTGAGCAGCACTGAGTTCATGGTCAGAAGGCCAAATCCATAACCCCGCGACAGTTGCCTGAACCGCAGAAACAGAGGCGCACAGGGACATGACCTTTCACACAGGCACCACAGGGGCCAGAGCCGGAGTGCTAACCTCAGACACTACACTCATACATCGCCAACAAGAAAAGATGGATTTTATGCTTTGTGTAAGAAAGAAAATGTACACAAGCCTGAATGTGTATTGTTTCTCAATGTAGCTAACACGAAAGCAACAGTAAACAATAAAGAAACTGAAAACAGTATACACCAGGTGACAGTAGCACCCTATATGTATGATATACTCATTTAAGTTTTATTAAATTAAGATTTTTAAATTTTTTACCTTTGCTGGTATGCGCTCATATTTACAAAGCAAAAGTGCCTTTGTTCCTATAATATATATATATTACAAATTGGCTTCTGGCTTTATCCACTTTATCACTTTATTCACAAGACATTCTGTTTTAGTTGTTTCATATTGTTTATTTAAAAAAGGCAAAATCATGCAAACAAGAATCAGACGTGGACAAGACTGAGCTCATCACACTTTCCAGAACGTAATGTATTCTGATGATTATCATACACAATTGACTCTGTTGAGTCCATTGAACATAAAATCTTTAGACATTTATAAAAAAGGTACCTATACTGATTGAGTTACTTTTGTAAATCACTGTGATGCTTTTAAAATCTTGTTAAATATTCTGACCATTGTACCAATATTGTACTAATATACTTATGTTGTTTTTGTTCGAAAATTTCAAAATGATAGATAATGATAGAATATCCATAACATTAAAACCACCAAAGTGGACAACACTGAGCTCTGTACAGTGGAACCTGCCAATGGGTGGGATACATTAGGCAGCAAGTGAACAGTCAGTTTTCAAAGCTGATGTGCTGGAAGAAGGAAAAATTGGGGAAGTATAAGGATTTGAGCATCTTAGCAAGAGGCAAATTGTGATGGTGAGTGATGATTAGTTTAGAGCACAGTGGGTTGTACCTAAAATGCAGTGGTTAGTACCAAAAGTAGCCCTGGGAAGGGCAGCCAAGGCTCACTGGTGCAAATGGGAGCAAAGGCTAGGCTGTCTGGTCTCATCCCACGGAAGAGCTACTGTAGCACAAATTGAGGAAAAGGTTAATGCTACTATAGAAAGATGTGAGAGCACACAGAGTATCATAACTTGCACAGCTACATTGCTACAGAATGGTCAAAGTGCCAATGGTGACCCCAGTCCACCCCTGAAAGTACATACATTGGGCATGTGTGCATCAGACCTAGACCATGGAGCAATCGAAGAAGGTAGCTGTTTTCTGTTACATGTGGATAGCAGAGTGCATGTGTTGCTTACATGTGGAAGAGATGGAACCTAGCAAACTGGTGAACACCTTGTGATGCTCTGGGCTGGTGTTCAGTTGGGAAAGCTTATATCCTGGTGTTCATGTTGATATTTATTTGACACCTACCACCTATTTAAAAACTGTTACAGACCAAATACACCCCTTCATGGCCACAGTATTCCCTAAATTCAGTGGCTTCTTTCAACAGGATTATGCTGACTGCCACTCCAAAATTGTTCAGGAATGGTTCTCAGAACATGACAAGGAATATTCAAGGTGCTGACTTGGATTCCACATTTTCCAGATCTCATCCTGATTAAGCATCTGTGGGATGTGCTTACAAACAAAGCCCAACCTGCTGCTAACATCTTGGTGGCAGATACCACAGCTCACCTACTGTGGTCTTATGGAGTCTGTGTCTTGATGGTCCAGCTTATTTAGAAGCACCTACACCATATTAGGTAGATGGTTTTAATATTATGGATGTGTGTGTCTGTGTGTGTGTGTATATATATATATATATATATATATATATATATATATATATATATATATATATATATATATATACATTCCTTGACAAGTCCAAAACTGTAATGTTTTTTCTTTGTAATGGGGAAATTTTTAAATATTCTCTCTTTTTTTTTTTTGCTAAACAAAATGCAACATTCAGTAGCCCCGTTCCCCGTATAAAATGAGTATATTCATAAAAGCATTGAAGGGCACCATAGATGCAATTCTATATATTGCTTTAAAACTCTTCTTCATTTCATATTTGGTAACAAGTTTTTTTTATTTAATTTATTTCACGAAGAACATTTCCATCCCACTCATATTTAAATATTCTCCATCATTGCATTTAGAATCATTATTCAAATGAAATATTAAATAATACCAGTCAAAAGTGCCGAAGAGCATGATATGAGAGAAATATAATTAAAAATGTACATTTTATACAGAGGCTATTTTTTTGGTGAATACAAATGTTTCTCTCAAAAAATCCTGCTTATTAAATGGTGCAATTGTACAGAAACTGTGCATTATCAGTTTGAGGGGTCCCTGTACCCCTTTTAGATTTCTCCGTTTGGTTTTATGTACATGACTAAGAAATAAAGCAATAAGCCATGTTTTTGGTATTTCACACTTATGTTCCAGCTTTTTAACACAACTGTGACTTTCCCAGTCATGAATAAATAATCTTGTCCTGCAACCCAACCCCAACCCCCCACCCCAGCCACAACCAGTCTGTGTCGGGATCAATATCTCTTAACATCTTACTTATTTTATTACTGCTTTTGGTTTTCTGGGGCTGATTGAGAGTTTCTCCGAGGAAATCTTTGGTTTTGCTTAAGTGTCCGTGACATTTAATCATGACTTTCCTTCTCCGTTTAATTCCGGCATGGTCAATCAACTAATCCACCTCAATTGATTCGTTGCTCTCGCTGATGGGTTTGCACTCGTTGGGCATCCGCTGGTGTCTGCTAAGCTGTGTGGCCTGCGTGAAGCTCCTTTCGCACCGCTCACACCTGGACAAACACGAAACACAGACAGCATACTTAGCGAGGGCCATCAGACGTTGTGAATCATCTGTTGTTGCCTTAATGACAAGTGACACTTGAAAGTGGCTAGGAAGCTTACTGGGCCAGAAAGGTGTAATTGCTGCCCACACCTAGGGGCCTTGATGCCGATGATGAGCGAAGGCTCAGACGCCTCTCAACATGGGGGCCTGTCAATAATCTGAGAGGAAGGGGTGCCCCCAGAGAGGCCTGTCTAGATAAGGGCCCCCATCATTGTCACTTACAATAGATAAAGAACAAAAAGAGAGTTTTGGGAGGTTGGATATCAAAGGCAGGCATCTCCTGATGGCTTGGTTGTAACTGAGCTGAAAGCAGTTAAAACAGACAAAAAGGTATAGGGCACCATATCAGCTGGGCTCTGATTAGCACATAAAGATGTTTGGAAAAGAAATAGTCTCAGAAACGTTTCACATAATATGAGGCTCCGATTAAAAATCAACATGGAACCTCCAGGACGTTTTACGGGTAAATTTGTTCATTTAGATGTCAATAGACAGAAACATTAAACAAAAAAATACATGACACTGTAATTCATTAAATATTTAGTCACAAACATCACACTGGAAAGTTTGCCCCAACAATATACTATGTCCAGCCAGCAATTATTGACTTCATCTAAGAATAATTAACCGACAATGGCACTTACACACTTGATATTCCAAACTGTAGATTAAGACCTGTTCCGCTGAAACACAAATTTTCAGATGAGGTTTATGTAAAACACTTCAGCATTCTCCACAAACAAAGGAAAAATGCCAGCCTTATCCTATCAAGCACATCAGCTCAATGAGAATAACTCAGGCATATTGATTGACTAAAGATTTCTGGGGAGTTTCATTAATGTCTTTGTGTGCTTCTTTCTCTCTAAAGCTCCTGAAGTGCTGATGACACATTTGTGTATCACTGATTGCTTATTAGACTTGTTACTGAATTGCCCTGCTTCCAACAGCCCATCTGCTCACATTAAAATCACTGTGTGAGATGATAAGGCAAGTTTTGGGGGACGGAGAGTCAATTTAACCTTACAAATTTAAAAAAGTAAAATAAATGAAAATTTGGAGAAAATGTGACAAGATGTGGGCATGAGGTAATGATCAAAATGTTTCCTATGACTTTATTTATATGACATACAGCAAAATTGCTCATTAATTTTGGTTGACTATGTCAGATTTATTTAAGTGATCAGCAACTGCTTAAAGAAAAGAATATCTAAAATAATATGCTATAGAACTGTGTTCTTTAGACGTTTCAGGGGTTGCAAAACAAAGAACATTATGAGAATATAGAAGAGAATATTTTGGGCCATTTGTAAATGCTTAATGTACAGCAATTATATGAAGGAATTATGAAGAAAAATGTTTAAGTAGCAAAAGACCTAAAGATCTACACCATCACCTAAAATATATCATTGGTTATTTGGTTTGTTTGGCTATTTTTATTCCAATGCAATCAGTGAAATGTCTTTTTAATATTGAAATGACATTTTCTTATTTAAGCTAATTTGTAAATATAATATTGTTAATCAAATCAGGAGGCAATGGCATTTATATTCAAACCTTTTTTTCTTTGTTTATGAGTGTTTTCAATTCAATCATTTCTTGTGGTGATGTTATATGATCCTAATTAGCAGCTTAGGTAAAAGAATGACTTGGATTTGGTGTGGAGATAAGGGAAAGCGTTAGTGTCTAAAAGTCACATGTAACATACATTTTACTGACTTTAAAAAAAATCCAGTAACTGCAGTTCATGCTCAACTTGTTCAGCCTTTTTTTTATTATTTTTTTTATAGAGAATCTGTGTAGCTTGCATCTTGCCTTCCACAAATCTGGGCACTTTAGACAAAATGGGAATTCCAGACCTAGACAATAATATTTTGCTCCCATAAGCCATGGCTAAAGGAATGTCAGAGTTGGAAATACCAGTATGGGCCAAATTCAACCCAACTGTTATAAAAATGATAGTGGTTTACACCCCTGTAGTGAGGGAACTGGCACTGCATGGTTAATGATATATTCACACTATTTCAATAGCTGTAGTTCAAAAGATCATTCATAGTATATTTTGCAGATGCTTTTGGCACTGCTTAATGCCAAAGTTTTTATACTGGCTGTAACACTCCAGAGCACCAGCACACGTTCCAGCCTTTGTGGCTATTTGTGGTTCTCTTTGCTTCTGTGTAAATATAACATCGAACATTCAGTGTGTCTGTGTGTGTGTGTGTGTGTGTGTGTGTGTGTGTGTGTGTGTGTGTGTGTGTGTGTGTGTGTGTGTGTGTGTGTGTGTGTGTGTGTTTGCATGTGCATGTTTTCTTTTACTGTCAGCTCTATTACTAGCTCAATACATAAATTGACTTTATTTACAAGTCACTAAAAGCATCTGCCGGATAAACAAATGAAAATATATTATCTTATTCTAATATTCTATATTATTACACTATTTTCTACTAAATATATTATTGCTTATATATTATTGCATATATAGCTATATATTATATTTTAATACATGAATGCATGTCTAGGAAGCAGTGGTACTCACTGTTACTTACTTGAATGGCTTCTCCCCGGTGTGGGTGCGGATGTGGTTGTTAAGTGTCGTGGCTCCAGCAAAAGCTCGGCCGCAATATCCACACTTGAATGGCCGGTCACTGGAATGTGTTACCACATGGTTGCGCAGCTCTGAGGGTTGGGCAAAAGACTGTGAACAGTGTCCACACTGATACGGTCTAGAGACACATACAAACACACAAGCACAACAAGGAACACATCAGTGAAACCCCACTGCTGTTACCATGGCAGCATGACCTCTCATTAACAACAGGGCAAGGAACACAGTTTAGGCCATCTATCAATATTTTCACTTGCTCTGATGGTCAGGGTTTCCTCTGCTTTTTTGTTCACAAGTGCGTAACTGCAGCCATAATGACCTCTGTTAATTATTAGCCCAGTTTCAGTTAATCATGGAGAGCTGATAACAAATCACGAATTTATTGACAATTAGGGACAACAAAGGAAAGCATTTACATCCATAATTAGATGAATTGACATTTCAACTGTGCCATCAATTACATTATGTATTTGGAGGGAGAGAGAGAGAAAAAGAGACATTGGCTCAAACATCTTGCATTTCATACAGTTTTACGGAAATTTGTGACTGAAGTTTTTCTGTTGGAAGATGCATTGATCGTGAATATTTTAAAATGATAAATGTTTGGTGAGTATTTACTACAGCGGCACTTGTGATTAATGTCAACATATTGTTTATTGCCGCACTGTGCCCTGGCGCAGCACAATATTAGAGATAAATGGCCCACTGAACAGAATCTGTTCCAAAAACATACACAAGCCTTATATAAACTTCTTTAATCTTGCATTGATAAAAAACTGTGACTATAGTCTACCTGTATGTGTACAAGGATCGGTGTCTCTTTGGTAGCTCAGCAGAGAATTTGACTTTGAATTGAGTTTGTTAGAATTGGTATGTATATATGGAGTGTTTATGGTGCAGATCAATACTGAAATTAATGGCTCTACAGAAGGCTTTGCCTATTGCAGGATTGGCTCTAGAAATTAGGACATAGTCATGACTGGTTAAGTTAAACAAAAAATAAATAAAATCATTTTTGTGGTTTAGTCAGCAACATATAAGCAAAGCTCCATCTTGCATGATGGTATACCCAAATAATTTATCCACCCTGAAATGTTCATATAGAACAAAGATCAATAAATATGTATGGTCCACATCCCATAAAGCATAGCTGAGAGTATTTGAAAAAGATTCCCAGGGTCATTTATGGCACTTGCTTCAACTCCAAATACCAACAGATCCAGATTCCCTTGTTCAGCTAAATTTTATCTGCACCCCAGGGTCATAAAGTTTAATATTGACAACCCTTCACATCGACTTCAACTCCTAGGGTATCCCAGCAACATTTTTCTTGTCTATGAATATTAGTTTATTGAATAAGTGGCATCTGTTTTCCTCTGCATCACCGTTAGAGTGGGTATTTCTTTGTGACAGCAGCAACTGATTTATAGGTTTGTATGCACCCAAGAAATATAGTGCTAAGCAAAAAATTTCCAATACGTCCTGGGCCATATTTAATTAGGTTTAGAGATGTTACACACAGTAAATTCCAGAGTGGTCAGCGATGCAAAACTGTGTATAAATTGTCGATTCTGTGCTCCTTATACAGTGACGCAGAGAAGTTACATTTATTCTATCTCCTACCATCCTCTCAAATATTGCGCTAGTCAGGAGCCCTTTAATGAATGCCCATAATTATGGTACATGAACAAGCTTACATAGCTTTATAAACTCTTCCGAATTACTTTTACTAGTTAAATACATGGTCAAGAATAGCAACAGAATTCCACAGTGTAATAAAAGCGAATTAAACACCAGATCCAAATTGAAAAATGTTTTGGAATAGTATTCATTTTCTATTACACTTCTATTCTAACTAAAATGGTGAGAATTAGCCATTTAGTCAAAAGTCATGTATCAAAATCAAGCCAATTTTCAAGTACAAAAATGTAAAAACAAGTATATACTGAGCAATAAGTCTTTTACCCTAAATAATAATAATAATAATAATAATAATAATAATAATAATAATAATAATAATAATAATAATAATAATAATTGACAATCTTAATTGATAAATCAGATAAAACATTTCAAGTGTATACTGATTCAAACTTCTAAACAATAGCTTAAGGTAAAATTATTCAAATATATTCAATGGCATGTAATAAAAAAATGTTTACACATTAAACAGAACGTTTAATTTCAATGTCTTCATATTTTATTATTATGTTCTGTTTTATATGTGGTGCTTCAGCCAAACCAGACTATGGACAAAATGTACTGATGTAGTGACTAAATATTCAATGTTTCTGAAATATATATCATTATATTAATCATTCTTATAAACCCATTAAGCTTTGCAAGAATGAAATTGGTGAAAATGTATATGGTATAATTGGTAGTTTGTTTGAGAAGTAATAATATGAAGAACATACAACAGGCTCCATAGGTATTTGGGTAGTGACACAATTTTGACAATTTTGACTTTGTACAACACCACAATGGATTTGAATGATTTGAATCAAGATGTGATTAAATGCTATGTTTTTCAGCTTTAATTTAAGGGATTTAACAAACTGACAATAATAAATGTAAGAATTATTTTTAATACTTGGGTGTAAATACTTTTGTGTTCAATGGCTGCATGAAGTGTAGACCCCATGGACATCAATAAATGCTGTGTTTTCCTCTCTTGAGATGCTTTATTAGTTTTTACTGGGGCCACTTTCAGTTCCTGCTTGTTTCTAGGTTTTTTTGCCTTCAGTTTTGTCTTCAGTAAGTGAATTAAATGCTCAACTGAGTTGAGGTCAGGTTTTGGGTCATTGTCTATCAGTACTATGAAGCACCTTCCTATCAGTTTTGCAGCATTTGACTGAATCTGAACAGAAGGTATAACTTTATATACTGTAGAATTTATCCTGCTATCCTGTTATCAGCAATCACACTATCAATAAACACAAGAGACCCAGTTCTACTGGCAAACATGCCCATGCCAATGCTGCTTCCACAATATTTGACAAATGATGTCATCATTGGATATCATTGGATCAAGAGTCCTTCCATTCTTTCTCCATATTCTTCTCTTCCTATCATTTCTGTTACTCAAGTTAATCTTGATTTTATCTGTCAAAAGAATCTTGTCCCAGGACTGGCCAGGCTTTTTTTTTTGTATATATGTATTCTAAGCAATGTCTAATCTGTCTTTTCTGTTCTTGAGTGTTACCAGTGGGTTGCATCTTGAAGTAAACACCCTTTATTTACATTTATGAAGACGTCTCTTAATTGTAGATTTTGACAATGATACACTTGCCTTGAGAGTTAGAGTGTTCTTGACTTGGTTAGATGTTGTGAGGGTTTTTTATCACCAAAAAAAGAATTAGTCATCTACTTTAAGTTGTCTTCTGTGGTCTTCCAGGTCTTTTGGTGATGCTGACATAGCCATTTCATTCCATCTTTTTAAGAATGTACCAGATTTTTTTATTTGGCCACTCCTCTTGATAGCCTGCTGATAGCCTCCTCCACCTGCATCAGCACCTATTTGGGACTGCATATTGAAAAGTCCCATAAACAGCTGCAAAATGCAAAGTTAACACTTTGAGTCAGCTCCAGCTACTTTCATCTACTTAATTGTCGAGAACAAAAGAGGAAACAGGCTTTACCTGGCCATGAAACATTTACGCCTGTGAAAATGCAGGAACTATGTAAAAAAATTGCTAAAACTCCTAAACAATTAATGCAATATTTTGATAAACCCACTGAATTAAAGCTGAAAGTCTTTGCACTGCAGTCACATCTTGATGGCTTCATGTCAAATCCACAGCAGCAAATACATTTATGTCACTGTACAAATACTTATGGACCATACATACTATAATCCATGTCTAGTTGTTGCTCTAACTTTATAAGTTTCATTTTAATAAATTATACAATGCATAGATTCCATTCTTTCTTTTATTTGTGAGGTTTATAATGCAAGGATTGAACACAGTTAAAGGCTATGCAGCACATGCTGCCTCACAAACCTATCATTGTAATCAAATTACTAACCTAGACATCTACACCATATTGCCATATATGTCCATGAGCATTACTGTGCTCTCTGTCCTGCTTTGACTGAATGTGTTGGTATATTTACTCTATAATATCTTATTAGATTGCAGAGCTACCATTGCCCTGTAGAGGATGTTAAGTGGTGTGAGTTACCTGTCTGGGTTCTGTGTGCACACATGCATTTGTAGAAGAATGCGCTGTGTGAAGGTCTTGAAGCATTGGCCACACTTCCAGAGGTGCCAGTCACTGAACTCACTGTTAAGTTGGCTGGTAGATGTGGGACTGGCCAGGATACGCTGGTTCTTGGGGTTCAGCTGATTAAAGCCTGACTCCATGTTGCCCACCTTGTCTAGAAGAGAGAAGCTCCGTGAGCAAGGTGAATGAGGGAAAACCATGGAGCGCTGCAGCATGGTGGATGAAGAGGATTTGGACGTTTTGCTGAAAGGTTGCAGGCTTTCCTGTCGGGACATGGCCTCAATTACAGTAGATGGCACGTTTACTGTTCAAAGAAACACATAAATTCAGAGCAGATCAGTCAGTATTCTGTACTAATTATTGTTAGTTATTAAGTTCTTACTGCATCAATTTCCAATAGAAGATTCAACATGACAACATGGCATGGAACAGAACAAATGTGACACGTTGTTTCAGATAGTAGTTTTAACATTTAACTTTATATACATATTCAAGAAAGCAGAAGTAGTTATCTCATCCCCAGACATGACCATTTTCCACATTCTTTTGCAGTGCGACATGTTGTACACACAATAATAACATTACCAAACTGTAAGATGAGAAGGACTTGGGCTTTCTTATTTAATTAAGCTAATCTATCCAGTCAAAATGTAATGTTGGATGGTGATCAGGATAAGAAATAAGATTAGAGTTAGAGTTAAAGTTATGTTTGCCTACAAAACATCTGGAGTAGTGTAACACAGGGGTTAATTTAAGATGTATAAGTCAACGTTAATCCCTTAACCATGTTTCAAGTTATTCCATAAGCTAAACATTTCTATTTAGCTCCTTTACAGCCATTTGTTCTTTTGTATCATTTGTTCAAAATGACATATGAAAGGTTATAGTGAGGACAAGGGTTACTGAGTACAGCGTTTAGTATAAGTTCATTTATGATATAAATCCAAATTACAATTTCACATAGCATATTGTTCTGACATTTGCATGAGATCAGGTTGTTTTCTCTATAACTGAATGAAAATGCATTTAATAGTACAAATCAAATGACACACAACAAAACAAAATCCATCAAATCTGCTTTGAGAAATATTTAGAAAAGATCTCACAGTTCTATAATTCTTGCACCAGTTTTGTTAAAATTTACGATTTTATTCAACTGTATTAAACTACTATTACCATAGTACCAGATGCAAGATAATTTGGCCTTTGGTGTTTTTTCTTTTGGTTATAGTACTACAGTGATCAAATCATACTGTATGCTTTAGAGAACAGTTTGAAGGGAAAGAGAGTTGTTTAAACAGAACAGCAACCAGACTAAAGCCATAAAATGTCTCTCATGTAAACACGAAACTGTCAGACTCTGTCAGATATCCAGGCATTCCACCCGCCAATGGGCTCAACAAATACAAGACCTAACTGTATGGGGTAAATGTTCATTTATGCTGAAAAAATAATATTTTAAATCAAAAGTGCTTTCAAATAAATTATGGAATGTACCATGAGCTTTGTGGGGACTAAAATGCAGTTAACCTTATATGCACTAACTTTACTTATCTCTAACATCCACATACGAATTACATATTAGGCTTTATTTGTACAAGTCCAAAAATAAAGTCATGGATCTGGGTTCTATTCTTCCAAAACTGACTGATCTTGCAACAAGTCTATAAAGGAAAACAAACTGTTTTGACTAGATTTCTACAGAGTAGGTGAGAAATGCTAAGAATTGATTATTACAACCAAAATTGTCTGTATTTGTTTAAAATACTTAGTAGAAGTCATCATTTGTTTGGATAATCTGTTCAACGTAATGAACAAAGTATATAAAGTACTGTGTACTCATCACTAAATGTATACATATAGCAAAGCTTATTCAGTAAATGAGTGTTGAGCTTACAATTTTCATCCTGTGCGATGCATTGCAGTGGGATGCCAAAGAAGGAGGTGTAACTGTCATTGTACCAGACCAGAAGCTCGGTTCCTCGTGGAATATCCATACAAGTCCGGTAGAAAATACACGATCTGCAAACATGATTTTGGGTATTTTTTATATAGCTGAACAATTCAGAGTAAACACCATCACTGGTTATTTGGGTGTCCTGACATATGAATTCACAACAATTTGGCCATGAGAATCTTAACTATGTGGCTACCAGGGACCTGTGACCATAAAATTTGTGTCAAAATTCACATTTCCATTCTTGGTTTGTTCATGGCTTTCTAAGTTAAACTAGGTTATACCTATTAAAAGTTTACACGTCAGAATTTTCCACGTCAGTATTCAATAAGTTTACACGTCAGTATTCAATAAGCCTACTACATTTAGTCATATTATAATACTTAATTTGTATGTTAATATAAATGAATAATATGTTAAATAACTAAAATTTAAGTACTATTTGGTTTTCACATACTTCAACGTATAAACATTTGTAATACGAATTAGAATTTGTTCTCACATGTTCAGAGGAGCTGTGCATTGGGACTTAGGGTACACTTCAAATATTTGATAATAAGCTCCTTTTGGTCTCTGTAGAGCTGCAGAGGCCTGTGAATTTTATTAATTCCTTTCACCGAGACACCGAAATAAAACAAGGGGTGAGACCATAAATCAAAAACATCTTGCAACCCATGAGAGAAAAAAATACACTATACCATGTACTTTATACCCTTGTAACAGTTCATCTCTCAGTTTGGCTTCACTTAACATAAACACCGGAGCACACAAATAAATGTACTCACACTAAATGACTCAGTTGGCTGCTGAAAGAGGGCTGTTTTTGGAGCAATGGGTGGTCTTGCGCGTTTTCAGAGGAGGCTGAACAAGTGTAAACGAACACCATCTCTTACAACGCTGCCGTCACTTCCAAAACGTGCACAGAACTCCACACCGGCCAAGCACATCAAAGGCCATTTTTCCCCCTTCGTCTTGGATAACATTTCCAGCGCTGACATGTATTTAGTATTGTGGTTGGATGAGTCATAAAGACAACGGTGGGGCGTCCCCAGTGCAAGTGAAGTAAAGCACATGCCAATGGACATTATTGTCAAGGCAAAACAAAACAGCCAGCTCAGGGTTGATCAATCACAAGTCGCTTTGAAGAGAATTCCATCTAGATATTGCAAATCATAACACTGGAACTCGATCCAGCTGACGGAGAGGACATTCCAATAAGCAGCGTGCACAGGGTTGGAAAAACTCCTAACAGCTATAACTTGTATACACAACAGTGTATAAAAGAGGGAAGTCTTACCTCTGAAGATCCCTAAAGCAGTCCTCTTGAGTACACACCTATTTCGAGCAGTTAAGGGTCACAGTGAAATGACACTGAGCAAAGTACCGTTGAAGTGCACACTTGAAACACTTGAAGACACAAAGTGGCACTGTGTAAAGCTAAACCCCACTGATTGTAGCTCAGAGACTTATTCCACATCGTGGCCCCAAATTTCCTACTGATACTAGACAGTCACCAAAACCTCAAGCCATAATAATAGAGGCACTAAGAGCAGAGCAATATCACAGCGCCTGCTTATGGTTATCAAAGTAAAATTATACCCAGCCCTCAGTTCTTGTAGTCTAGACAGACACTAGGCTATCCAATATCAAACTGAAAGTAATGCAGAGATTCTTATTCTTGTTCAGCATGAGATCTCTTATGCTACAAGAAAAATATCAATATTACTTATAAGACCTTATTTAGTAAGTCACTATAAATAAAATGATCTGGCAAATTAATACATGTAAATATAGTAAGCAAAAGGACATCATACTGGAAATATCAAAAGCCTGTATGTTACCTGTACTGAACCACTGTCATGTTCTGTTCCCCACAGTGTCTGGCACAGCGGATGTACCTCATCCAGCTTGACTTGTTTGGATCATTGCCATCAATAAAGTGCTGTAATGTTCCCTCGTGGTCATAGATCTAAAAGACAAGCAAAGAACACAAAACACACAGCTAAAATCATCAAAAACCAAAAACTTCACATTCAATTATGAAGCATGTGTTCATATGCTGTTCCAAAAATATAATTATATATGCAGAACGATAATAATAATAAACAAACAAATAAATAACATCACGGTCAAGTTAAGAAGCTTTTATTGTCATTTCAACTATATATTGCTGAAGCGGTACATACTGTAGTGAACTGACACAACATTTCTCCAACACCATGGTACTACATAGAATGACTTAAGGCTACATACACAACACAGAGCTAAGGACTTAACGTAAGTTGTCCTAGCCACATAAAGTGTGTCTGTACAACCTAGCCCTACAGTGTGAGACAAAAGACAGTGCTAACAAACAATACAAAACTATACAAAACAATACACAAAATAGTGCAGACCAGTGTGAATATTAAACAGTGCAAAAAATCTAGGATTCATACATAGAGGGCTCAGGTAATATACACATCATATATATACTTATATACACAGCACACAGTTGAGTGTGTGTGTGTGTGTGTGTGTGTGTGTGTGTGTGTGTGTGTGTGTGTGTGTGTGTGTGTGTGTGTGTGTGTGTGTGTGTGTGTGTGTGTGTATTTTCATATAGATGTACCTGCATAAACCTTTAGAGTACAGTTCCTATTTTATCTCTGTATATCAGATATTATTATGCCAAACTGTAGCAATACATATCTAAAATTTATGATTACTTGTAATATATTCTGGCAATGTACTTCTATAGCGTATAATATTTTTAAGGGCTAAGTAAAAATCTAACCATCAAATACATCTATGTATTCGTCCCCATTTATCTTTTACATTATTGTAAACTGGAAAACTCTCCACTTCATGACGCACCTTGATGCACATTCTAAAACAATACAGTATAAATGTTTTGGGGCAGCGTGGTGTGGGTGGGCTGTTTGACTTTCTTTCACAAGCTGCCTCACTAGCTTTTGCTATCAAATGCATGGAGACACATGAATGATACAGAAATATATTGTTATGTATCTGCGTATCCCATGGAAATTGGGATGTGGTAGCTCAGTGGTCAAGGTGTTCGACTACTGATCGGAAAGTCATTGGTTTGATTCCCCGGTCCACCAGACTGCCACTACAGGGACCCTGAGCAAGGTGTATAATTGCTCAAGTGTATAAACTGAAATAAAAAAATGTAGGTCACTCTGAATTATTCTTAAGAATATGAATTACTCCAGCAGAAGAAAATATGATCAGCAGTAGATTTGCATTGTTATTTATTGTTACTTTCCTATTGCAAGTTAGAAGCTGCACATTTGAAAATATCTTCTCTTTTACTATAGCTAATTTAGATATTTACTACTAAGAAAATAATTTAGCTAGAAATGTGTTTTTGTGGGAACAGTATAAAACAACACCATTAGTTGCACATATTGTCTTTACCACACCGGATACATCTGAACTGGTAATGTTCAAATAAATGTAGATTTTTAATAAGAAAAACAATGTGCAGTGGTGATGAACATATTACATTCTGAGAGATAACTTACTTGGCTACAAAACAGCACAAAACAAGTACCACATTAAACACCAGTTTTATGCATAATCCTGTAATACCCTTGCAATTCTGCATAAGAACATTTTGCAGACTCTCACCTGTGAGTATAATATTGTACCTCAGAATACATGCTATTCAGATGTAACATTTTTGAGTTTCTAAAACACAGCTAGCCTCAGTGTTAATGAAAGAATAGATATAGTTTCACATTGCAAAGAAGAATAGACAGTGTGACAAATTGTGCTAAATTTAAGTTACCCAATGGAGTGTCTGGATTATTTCCTTCCACTTCACTGAAGTGCTCAACACTGTGAAGTGTTCAACATTACCAGATGTAAAAATGTTCAATCTTCAAAACATGGCTCATCAGAGGAAGTGTGTGTGTGCACCATTTGTTTCAATTAGAGAAAGATATAAAAACCAATCATAACCAGAAAATCAGAATACATACATACATATATATATATATATATATATATATATATATATATATATATATGTGTGTGTGTGTGTGTGTGTGTGTGTGTGTGTGTGTGTGTGTGTGTGTGTGTGTGTGTGTGTGTGTGTGTGTGTGTTTAACCATATCCTGGCATCTCTATCTAAACCCCTATCCCTCTATCCATCTCCCAGTACAGAAGTAAGAGACCTTCTGCCTTGTCACTGGAGCAGGGCTGAATGAATGGGATTTAGAGACCCCTCTGACCCCACCGAGCCCCTGACATCCAGTTTGTCTGCACTCATTCCCCTTTCTTATCCTCATGGCTTTTTAGTGAACCTCCACTGCCTTTGACAGCATGATAGAATGCTTGGACACTGCTTACAGCAAAGCAGTTTGTTACACAAGCCCTGAGCCTAACCTTCCAGCTGCTTTATCGAAAAAGAGGCACTTTATTTATGGATTGTTTAGCTCTGACTAGATAAATATCACAACCAATATAAAAATATAAAGTAAATGTCATGCAAAAGAGCAAGTTTATGTAGCACAAATGTGCTGTTAAAACGTCAGTTACTTTTGAGAGGATCTTTTTCAAAATTGCATACTCAGTATCCTTAACCGCAGGGATAAACAAGGCACTGTAAAAAGAAAAGAAAAGAAAAGAAAATGAAAGAAAGGAAAAGAAAAGAAAAGAATCATTGTGTCATATTTGGTAGCTCTCTGCAGCATGTTTGGGTGCATGTGGTCATATTGGTTAAACAACACAAGTGCATTATAAAATCAGTGCTGGCCACAACAAAAAAGTTCAGCCTTTACACCAGTATGATAAAAAAAAAATGTCATAACTATGAACAGAGGACTTCTAAATCCTACCCTTCACACATACATCTACACACATGGGTCTACACACATTGTGATGAGCCCAAAAATAGACTGCAGAGGGTCCAGGGATTTCTCTGGCCTATGGTGACTTTACTGTGCATTTGAGGTTGCAGAGTAGCATTTTTCAACACAGCAAATAGACAAATATGAGTGAGACAAATATATGCAATCTACAGCCCACGTACAGGCAAGTGACAACATAGAGAAAGAAAAGTAGCTCTAGAGCTGGAAGAGTTTTGCGCGTGTCCGTTTCCCAAAAAAAACGAGTGTAATTCAGCAGCACGTGCGCTCTGGAGTGTTACAGACCCTGTTGCCAGGTCATGGCTTTACCTCAAATTTGAGTTTTTTTGTTTTGTTTTTGTTTTTCCCCGGGGTTTTTTAGGTCCGTAGATAATTGTATTTATGACCAAATATATAAGATTATGAGATCATTTTAGGACCTTGTTGATTTTTTTAAACCCTACTAATTTTAATAATGCTCGTCAAACTGGAAACGAGCTATTTCGTCACGCATCTGGCAACCCTAGTCATAACATAAACTCGGTGGACATCGATTATCCTCATATTCAATGCATTAAAAACAAGACTTATTTCGAATTGTACAAGTCGTGAAAGAAAAACGGAACACGTTTTAATTTAACACTTTAAACAAATAAAACTAAACAATATTATTACGTTCTACGTAGTTTCTAGTTCTGGCACGACAGTCATTACTTAAGTCCATTACAAGAACTTAATGCATTGTGTTCATTACTGGAAATATATTTCTGTTTTTCACTCTGTTTAACAATTACACACTGACGCGTTTTCCATACAGAACATTGAGCAGTTTATGAGTTGAAACCTCAGTAAATGAAACATTATTTCAGCTCCGCACCACGAGGCGCATCACAGCATCACCCTTAATATTGGGTTTACTTTGATTTGTCATCCTCTATATCAGGAATATGGACCTCCATCTGGCACCACAGCAAATTCAGTCCGATTCGGTTTAAGACCCACTGAGAAAGTAGCTTTGCCTTTTAAAAAAAAAAATGTGGTGCACTGGACTATACTTTCTTTTCCCAATAGCTAGAACTTTTATATAACACAATTCCACAATTATATTAAATGATTTAGAGCAGATCAGAGTGATTTATGGGTGATTTTTGTTTTGTTTTATTTCACTTTTTGGTTATTCATTTTTCTGTAAGCTACTGCTTAGCCACTTAACAACTGGCTACTCATTTGAAAGCTGTTATTGTTAAAAATATATAAAAATAAAAAATATTTTAAAAACTTTGTCATGGAAAAATCCTGGAATTTTTTTTTTCTCACAGGAATATACTGCCACAGGTAATAAAATATAGAAACTAAATAAGTACAGAGATGTTGTTGCTCTTAAGGAAAAATCAGTATTTATTATTTGGTTTATATCCTTTGTATTCATTTCTCTTCCCATCTGTCCACACAAAAGAAAGTACTCTTGATTTTTTGGACCCAGTTCTTTTTACTCAACTTTCAGTTGGGCCGTATAACTCGACCAGATGTATTGTTTCACTCGCAAAAAATGTTTGTAGAATGGATTGTTTATGTTGTGCTCTTACTTCATAGCATTAAAAGATTATTTGTGTGCGGCATTGTATTTCACAGTTCAATGTAATATGTTCATCTGGGTTTCATCAGAATGTGAACGCAGTGCCTGGCTTTTTTTTTTTTTTTTTTTTTTTTGTAGTGCACTTTCATTTCCATTTCATTACAAATTTATGTGTATATTCTGTATAGTGTATGTTTTATTTATTTTATTCTTTTTTTTTTTAGAAACTGCTTATAAGCACTTGGTGTTATAAATAGGAGAGGTTGCAATGTTTTAATATAAGCCTGCCACAGTTCTACTACTTGGATTTCAAATACAAATGGAATTGATTGCTTTTCACATGTTGACCCAAACAATGCGTAATATATGGCAAACCTGGATGGAAAACACACTTTGATTGATAGGCATCATTGTGTCCTAATGCACTAAGTGAAGTAGGCTTGTTACAGCACTAAGTAAGAATTACAGTAAATGTCCTATAAAAGCAATTTATGTCATCTTTACTCCTGTCTCTGTGTCCAAAGTTGCACCAGCTGAGCCAAACCCTAATTACATACTGTATCAGAAGCTACTAAGTATTAAAAAAGAAAGCACAAATCAGTGATATCCAGATAAATGCAATAGATAAGCACAAGTCAAATATCTAAAATAACTGGGGGGAAAAAGAGTGACATGAGATGGTTGTTTTTTCCAGATTCATTATATAGTCCCCAATAAAGAATGTATTAAATTCTCACCATATCTGATCTCTGAATGTCTCTGCATGCTAAACAGCCTCTGGTGTAAAGACATCATTGAGGAGGGTCGGTTCATTGCAGAAGAGAACTGTGTCAATAGCTTTGCTGCAATTGTCTATAACTCGGGGTGAAATCAATTTTGTAAATGATTGCAATAATCAGGGAAATTGCATAGTTTATAAATATCCCCGTATGGGATTTTAATGGGGCTGAAAACGCAGTGCTAATAATCTGTCTAAGATAAAGACTTGTCTTGAATGTAGTCTTAAATATAACAGTAAGTACTGTTCCTGACCATTTTAAATGATAGACACAAAAATGCTACAGTGGATTTAAAACAAAAACACTAAAACACTCACATGAGGAATTCTATAGGTATTTTATAGGTAGAAAATAAGTAGCAGAAAATGGAATATTGCATACAGAAAAACTGGCAAGAAAATAGACTAGACAACATTGCTTAATAAAACACCAAAATTAACAAATCCTAAAAGCTCTCTAGGTTACTTTTACTCCTCATCGTATTACTGTAGATCTCTGTGTGTAACTCATCTGGCCATTGATTTGGGCTGGTGGTGTCCTGTCACTGCCTTACTTACTGTTCAATGTCTTTCGGACCGACATTTACAGCACACTGATTGGACCCTGTCACTGACCAAATGCTGTAAATCGTCCTTGAACAGCTGCTCATCGATAGCTGAGCCAGAGGGAAAGATAGCGAGAGAGGTAGAGAGACATTCAGATCCAACTAATCCTAGCTGAGAGTCGCTTGACCTCATGCCCTTATTATGGTGAGTAAATCAGGCCCCTCCAACCATTAAGTTTTGAGTTGAGAGAACCTTGGTCCCAGTGGTACAGGGAACACTGAAAAAGTCTGTGTGAGTCTGGAGCATGGAACACTTTGTGTAATGGAACTGGCATGCCTTATCTGAGGAAACACTTAGCAGCCATCGGCTGAACGGAATAGGGGCATGTAAGTGGTACAGCTGAGAGGGGATGCAGTGTGATTGCGATAGTGTGGCTCTGGTATCTGTTCACAAAAACACCTTCTTGTAAATGTTTACCTTTTCCATTTGTCCTGTTAGATCAAGTGGTCTCCTTTTTTCTTGTGTTCAATGATTCAGGAAACTTTTAATTAAATAATAGAACATAATGAACATCAAGTTGGAATTAAACTGCACAATTTTGCTATTATATATAAATACATTTTTTTTTCACTTTCTGTATATTTTGTGTTTAAGAATGATCTAACTATGGGTTTGTAGTCCAGAAATCGATGTGCTGACATTCCTTCCATTGGATGTGCAATATATAATTAGTTTATATATAACATTTTAAATTGCCAGTGCTTCATCACATAATTGCAATTTTTGAGTCATAAATGAACCTAATAAAAGAACAGACTACACAAATCTCAAAAAATGCAAACAAAACATTCTAATCTAAACATTATAAAAATGTTGTGGTAATAATTAATCTCATTCCTGGATATGGTGGATTAAAATAAAATGTAAGAATGTGATAGATAAAGAATGGGTGCAGGGATACACTGTTAAGTATGCAGACCAGCATGTTTTACTTCGGGAAACATGTTTTCGGCACCTATTTGCTGCTATTAAATCTCACTTCAAAGAGAAAGAAAAAACATGGCTCTAAAGGTGTTTACCTTTTAAATGCGGATACATTTCAAATAAAATTGTTCCACCATCAACGTGCTTTCTCACACAACAGAGCCCTGGATCAAGGGGGAAATGGAGCATAAAATAACTTAAAAGACAAATTATGGAGCTTTCTATGTCAGTGAACCAACATTAAACATGTCACTCCTCATTCTGGCAAGCAGAAAATAAAAATAATTACCCTGGCCTGTGGCCTAGGCACTTTATTATTACTCTAGAACACCCACTGGTGCCTGCCAATGATGATATCATTGTGTACCGTCATGTTCACACAATCATAGTTCATACAGGGGTATTGCCAGTGACCCCCTGACCACTACTGCAAAATATTATTCCTATCAGTTAATCCCTCAGCACCTGGTCTGATCAATCTAAGCAAGTCCTAATCTCCAATATTTGTGTCTACTTCAACTTACTATTTTCATACATTAATCTGACCCTTTATCATTTCAATGGTATTACATCAATTTCCTGAAAATGATCTAAGTATTTCTACATTTAAAGATAACAGAGCTTTGTGTATTTTATACTGAATTTGTGTTAAAGTACACTTTGTGTATTTTAACTAGCAGTTAAAAAGTCATTCACCATTGTTTCATTTAGGATTAATAGTTTTTTTATATATCATCATCACAGCTCTCTGACTTTGAAATCTGTAAAATTTAAATAAGATCTTGGGTTTTGCCTGACATGCTGAAACAGTTTACTAAATTGAAAGGTAAATTTGATGACCATACTTAACAGAAAAGAAAGCAAAGCACAAAGAGTAATGTCAGAGCTTTAATGTTTAAACATCCTATGAGGCGTAGTACTATTTTTAATAGTTTAATAACAACAAAAATAAAATTTTAACATTTAAATTTAAATGAGAATTTACTTTTAAATGAGAATTAATTGTTAAATGATTTATAAAAAAAAAAATTGAAAATACTGAATGGTTGCCATTACCCAGTATTTTGTGAATGTAACAAGTTAGTAGTAATGCCATTTATAGATCATAAATATTACTGACTGTATTCAATATTGTTCAAAACCGAGGCCCTATGAGAGTCCTGAAAGCAGTGTGTATAAAATTACTTGATCAAAAATATTCAAGCCTTGGCATAGACATTCCACAGAGTTCATGAAAAATTCTGGTTGAAGCATAGACTGCTGGGAAAGATTATAGACTTATAGACTACAGATAGTACAGACATAAAAACGCCCCCAGTATGAACAAAATGAAAATGGACATGAACCCAGTGTTTTTAATCTAAGGAGATATATTAAGGTTCTGCTCAGCACAAGCAACATGAACAAACTCAAGAAACTTTTAAACTAGTTAGTATATAGGTACAAAAGCATACAAAGCTAGATTATGTTTCTTAAGCCCCTTTAACAAAAATAAATAAATTCACATACAAATCATTAATAGACTATGAATATTCAGAATATGGTCATGGCAAAGTTATTTTATTCACTATTAAGTGTATAAACTATTAGAAACTGGAAGAAAATAACGAACATTTCTAGAAAAAGTACTCCACAAAGTACTGGTCAACATTTTAAATAAATGATCATTTTTGCCATAATAGTGTCACAGTAGGGTCTTATATACTAATATGAGTCACATAAGTATTTGATAGGATACTGTACAGCATTTTAGAAATATATGACCATGTGATAGAATACGGAACTGTATTCCTCAGAAGATAAGTCACAGAGGATAAAAAGTTCCATAATACCTAAAATCACCCTATTTAGGTACATTTTGCAGTGCGGATCTTGAGAAATGTTAGCCTTGTGTACTAGAATAATTGTTAAGCACAACATCCAGCACCATTTCCCAGGCTGAATTATGATTAACCTTTCACATAAGAAGGTCGTTTAAAGTCCACACACTGTCACTGTCACTTTTTAGCTCGTCATCAAAAGAGCACAGTCTGGAGCTTTAAGTGATCCGCAGTCACAACAAAGAGCGATTCTGTAGTTTAACAGCATTGATTAAATAGTTACACTTTACATGCCCCTAATGAGAGAGGGCTCCTTCACTACTTTAACATGAAATATTCAGTTAGTTTTGTTCCCTCACCCACCTCAGTTCTGTTTAAGCTGCTGGAATTTTTACAGCCCTCCCTGGCCAAGCAAGTGTTTAAAATGGCGTCACACAGAACATATATAACAAGTAATAGTGTTCCATTCTGTCTGTGTGGGCCTCAACAACAGCAGCCTGTATTTGGATAAAGAGAACGATGGCATACCAATAAGAAACTTTGCACCAATATCTCAAAAGCAGCCTTCTTGAGGCAGTTATCAGTTGGTGGTGATCTATACTAGAGATCTGTTCTCATGTTGCAACTACTTGACAAACAAGAAGATAAATTGTATTTGTCCACATCTATAATTAGAGAATCTAGGAAAGGATAGCTTGTAAATGTGTCTGAGTGATGATAGTTTATGTTTCAGCTAAACCACAGTTCTGGATCTTCAGCTGAATGGCAATTCACTCTCAGTATCTCTCGCTCTTTCTCCCTTCTTCTCTGCCTCAGCTCTCTTGTCAGTTGCTCATCTTTAAGAGCTGTGACCTTTATTTCTGTGTGTGTGAAGGGGGTTTTACACCCTTCATTTTCTCTCTTTACACTGTGCTGTTTGAATCCCAACATTTAAAGTATTTTATTAAAAGCTTTGAAGTATGGATGCACTTTAACATTCCTGCAAATTCATTTTATTCAGTATTTATTATTCATTCCAAATAATATTATACATAAAAGCTTTTCAGCCATATAAATCATGTTTAGTCTTATTTAAAGGTTCGTGAATTTGTGTAATTTAGAAAAGGCTTTGGTTCTTGTCAGTTCAAAGTCAGCAAAATTTCCCAAAAGTGGGAAAACTTTAAAAAGATAATACTAACCTCCCATAAGTGTCTTGTGTTACGCGCCGCTCCAGAGTGCACTTTATCCAGAAGCAGAGGAATACCCTGAAAAGGCCCAATCCAAGTGCCCTGTGGTATGCGCTGGGCAGCACAGATACCATAGCCCAGGCCAGGCACTGTGCTGGTGCAAAGGCAGACTTCACGGGGTAGATCACGCAGCCACTCGGGAACCTCGGGAGGGGGCACAGCAGTGGATGCACTGCTTGTACCTACCAGGCGCCGCAGCGAGTGCAGGGGCCCGTGCATGGGGCACTCGCCATTACGGTTATCTGCACACATGTCACAGCCTGCAGGACAGTGCAGTGTGAGAGATTGTTACTTATCCCAGAACCCAGATAGGACTCCTATAAAAGAAATGACTACTTCTCCTAATTACTACACCCATTACTGCTCTCTCCAACAATTTTATAATTGTACATGTACATGGTGTTCCATGCCCGAGACATGCATTATTGAGAATAAAAATTGTATTAAAAAAACATTTTCTGTATGTCATTGCTTTTGCTATAATTATTAGAGCATTTATATATTTTTAATGAAATCCATAAAATCAAAATTATTATTCTTGTTTAAGTTCAAGTTTCACCGCCCCTGGGCAGTATCGCACTACTGAATTATGTGCTATTATATTTAATGTTTATGCCTTAATCTGAATTAATGAAATTTCTAATTCTATACTACATTTTGTTATGTATCGGCCAAAGTGAAAGGACTGTTTAATTCGATATTTACTATATTTGGCAATAGTTGCGATAAACCAACCTATAGTGTTGTAATGCTTTATCCTTTGCCATGTCAGGATTTGATCGACATTAACAGCTCTGAACACACATATTACACAAATTAAGCCACGGGTTTTAAAATGTATGTTCCCCCTGTAATCTGTGCTCTTTATAAATGAGCCCAAGAGATGTGAAATATGGTTGAGAGAATAGCAAATGTAGATAAAGCAGTCCTGTTGGCCCCGGGAGACTCCCATATAGCGTGGTGGGATGATGAATAGCGGCCGATGGGACAGATCGATCCCTGATCCACACTCACTCCACTCTCTTCTACAAAACTATACAGCAATTAATTGTGGCTTGTCCCCCCTCCTCCATGCCTCATCTCCTCGTGGCACGTATCGATGGAGATTACTGCTGATGGGCTGTTTTATCACCTTAAATAAACAGTCACCACCTTTTTCAAGCAAGGCTTTAATATGGTTATTTCCCCTCAGTGAATGTTAAGTTATTAAGCCCTGTTTTCCTGAGTGCATACTATTAGACAATTATAATCAACCTACAGCAATGAACGGACTGCTTCTTGATAAATAGGACGCACAATTGGAAAAATTTTGTAATGGACCTTAAAGGACTGATGAGTCAAATCAGTGAATCATCTAAAAGTTATTAGTCAGTTTAATATTATTTTGTTCTTTTTTAATTTTTATTTTTTAAATAAAAACTAATGTTAAGCACATAATGAAATACATTATGTACATAATGAAATACAATTTATTTTTATTTATTAAAGCCCAATAATTGCAAAATACAAAAATGGACAGAATTAACAGAAGAAACTACTGTATACTACTGTAGATGCTAAATCAGCAGTGATGACTTTGGTGTGCATGTTTTCAATATCCACTTTGACAACTTTTTTGTTTGATGACCTGCAAAATAAAAGTCACCAATAAATCATCTGACGTGGCCTGTAGGCGCTGTGAATGCGCACAGTCCGGTTCAATCAAGAAGAAATAACTAATCTTTAACATATTTCGCATGAAACCAGGCTTCTAAAATTGCTTTATATTGTGACAGCAAATTATTTATATTATAATTATTCAGCTACATTTTGTAACGCTTTTATGCATTTTGACATAAATTTTTACAAAGTTAAAATTATTTTTAAATGTTCAAATTATTGCTGTGTTTACATAACTGTTTCAGGGCTAAATTTGAACAGATCGGCAATTTAAATGATTCATCATCTTAAATAACTTTTACAGTGTTTAGGCTGCTTGTCTCCACCTAATCTGGAGATGTCAGGACTGGAGATTTTTCCTTGTTTACAGTACTACTGAATATTTTATTGCTGTTTGTGAGGCTATAAAAAGTCACTGGTTGTGTTTTGTGTGTGCAGTGTGGGACACGAGCAATCTTTTTATCTTCTATATACTTAAAATGTACGTACGGTTATTGAGATCACTGGTGTGATTGTTTAATGGTATAATCTCCATCCTCTGCTGTCCGTACAGATAGTAGTCCAGTTCCTCTGAAGTCAGCTTCAACCGGGACGGTTTGTCGTTAAAGTTGTTCTGCAGGGAAAGTTCCTTAGACTGAGAAGCGCCGCTGTTTTCGGCCGGTGCCTCCTCGGTACAGAGAGTGTGTCCGAATAGCGCGAGCTGCGGCACGGAGAGCTGCGTTAAACTCGCCAGCGCGGACACGGCAGGAGCGCAGGACGAACTCGAGGATGGCGTTAAAGCGGCCGGAGCGGTGGTGGAGGAAATTAAACCGGTTCTCTGACGGAGGCTTTCCGCTGCTACAGGCGCACGATCGGGTACAGGGATTTGCGGAATTGCGCAGTTCTTCAGCTGACTCTGCGGGAAAAGCTGCTGCCAGTGCTGAAGATAAGTCGGATCCACTTTAAGAAAAGCAGAACCGCTCTGTTCCCCCGGCTTCAGCATTTCCAACTGCAACTACAGAATAAAAATACTGATGAGATATTTAAGCTTGTTTAATGACCCCTATACAATTCCCTACACGCTGTAAGTTAGTTAGCAAAATCTCCTAACTTTCCTCTTGGGTGAAACATGCAAACATTATAAAGAACCTTGTAAAACATCTTAGTTTACAATGACTTTTAGAGAAAAAAAACACAGAACTTATGGGGATAAAAAAAAAGCTACTGAGCTTGATAAAGCAATGCTTTGGCACTTCTAGGACTGATTCTGGACTGTACACATCTTCTGATGCAGAAATCAAATGGCACTTTACTTCAAAACCGCGCAGAAATAAATAACACTTACCTTTTTAGCCCAACCGAGTTTGTCAGAGCCGACGAATGTCAACTGCGATTCCCGGACGTTTACACCATAACTGTCCTGACCGCCGAAACACTTGGTGAAGTCTGTGGATGGAGAAAAGAGGTGCCTTCATCTCTTCCTCTCTCTCTCTCTCTCTCTCTCTCTCTCTCTCTCTCTCTCTCTCTCTCTCTCTGTCTCTCTGCCCTCCTTCTGCTTGGCGGACGGAGCACGTGGGTTGGACGTGAAAACGGGGCAGAGGGACACAAGAAATGTAATGCCACACGTCTTTAGTATAATTATTCACTAAATTAAGCCCAACACGTGAAACCGAACAGTGTTAGTTTATTGTTCAAGGAGCAGCTGCGATTAGAAAATAAATGGTCATAAATGTACAGTTTGGGATTTAGATTTTTGGGGCCTGAATGAATACAGAGAGATTTTGTTTCTCAGCAAAGATAGTGGTTTGGTTGATGAGGACTCGTTATGATGTGCATTAATACACAAGGCAAAGCCCAAAATTGCACTTGTTTGGGCTCGATCGGATTAGCGTGTGTAAGGATAACGAAGCACACTGTATTCGTTCCCCCAGACTGTGGGAGACCCTTTGAGAAAGTTCGGACTGTTTGGATAGTTTCTACATGTCTACATGCAGGGCATTTTACACGATTTCACTCCAGAGGGGTGGTAAAATGTTTGGACTGGCGTCATTTTGACACGGTCATTCATCATGCTGAGGTCTCTGTAGATTGATAAAGAAACCCAAACAAAAACATAATCGTTTGAAAATGAATTCATGTCTACAAGCGCAAAAGGAATGCGAGTAATAATAAAGCACAGAAATTTGTAAGTTATTTTAAACCTTTGATTTTAACCTTCGTTAGTAACAAAACTTTTGAGGTCGCGCTTACGTCATAAAAAAATAGGAATTATGGAATTTTTTATGGAAATTGTTAGAAATAATTATATTGATATTACACCCACGTATTATTATTATTATTATTATTATTATTATTATTATTATTATTATTATTATTATAATCAACATTATTATTATTATTATTATTATTATTATTATTATTATTATTATTGCTATTTATGTCCCTATAATATGCATGGCATTGGAAAGTGCTAGTTTCGGGTGTTAGATTATTTGACAGTAATCATGCTTTACACTGCTCATGACAGCGCATTGGTTCCTGTGTATTGTTGCGAATTTTTCAGGGTGTTGGTGTTGATAAATGACTGGTGAAATAAAGTGCACTCGAAAGGGGACAGGGGATCGATACATTAACTGCTGAAATGTGTCATTTTCTTGGTCGAATAACGAATTATTAAGGCTAAACGGAGAATATGAACTCTGGATAATTTGTGTATTAACATAAGTGTTGTTGCGAGTGAGTGTAAACAAGCGCACTGTTCATTTCCTTAGCGGCCTCCTCTACTTGGCATTCAATTAGGACGTGTGCATTTCTTGTTAATTAATTCGCCTGATGGCTGAAAGACAAATGAACGGCCCTCTGTGACAGGAGGCCGATAAAGAATTCAGCCACCTCTCCCTGTGCCCCCAATGTCTCATCTTATGCTGTTTAAGGTCAGGGCATGTTAGAGAATAAATACAATTAACATATATGTATGTTTACATAGGAACTACTGGTCAGCTATAGGTTACTGACTTTTAAACACATCTGTATTACCATATTCATTCCATATTCATAATACAATATTGATTTAATGTTCTTCCTCACTAGCTTTGTAGGTGAGCACTAAAAACACAGAGTTCACTAATGCATGAAAAAAAAAAATTAACCAAGGGGGAAAAATCACTTATAATAGATATTGTCCTGAGTAACATAAACACATAATTCTTGCTTATCTATTGCATTACTGATTTTAGTTTAATACTTTATTACTTAGTAATGTAAATGATTAAATGTAATGAAAACCAGGAGCAATTTAACATTTTGGAAAAATAAAGGGTCAACTGTTTAAATATAAAGAGTGATAGATAGATAGATAGATAGATAGATAGATAGATAGATAGATAGATAGATAGATAGATAGATAGATAGATAGAAAAAATGAATGAAAATGGATAAGGAATTTTAAATTAATTAATGTATGAATTGCTGATTGAGATTTGAAATACTCTAGAATAATAGAGATAATAGAAATCCACTTAATATTTTGTAATTTAATAGAAACAGATAAAACATTTTTGTCTATATGAGTGCATTACTGACAAACATGGGAGAATATGTTTTATTTACATACACAATAAAATTAAAATGAACATTTATTTATCCTTTTTGCAATTTTACAAGAGCATATGACTTTATTTTAGGATGTTTAATTTCAGCTGAACAAGGATTCATTGGAGCAAAATCATCAGAAATAAATGAACTACTGAGTGTTAAACTTACAGTTACCCAGTTGGCCACAGTTTCACCAGCCCCCAATACAGACAATAAATGTTGATCCTAGAGCAGGAAAGTGTTACTGAAAGCTTTGTGGAGTTCTTGTATGTTTTGTACAGAAGAATATAAGGTTTAATATCCCAAATCTACCACCTATCTTTCCACTACAAAAGTTTTAAAGCAGTGTTTTGCTTTTTGACAATTTAATGTAATAAACATAGCAATGCAAACAGAAAACCCCTGTAACAGAACAGGTTTAAAAATTATTTTATCCAAAACGATGTACAATGCAATTCAAGCATAGTGGGTCACTCTCTGACAGACCTGGTAAATGTGCTTACAATATACAGGTCACTGGTACAAGACATTAATCACTGAGTGCATAACTGATCCTGATTATTGAAAACACTGAACAGAACGGAGTATATCTTAAAAAAGGTCATTAAATTAACTACATAAATGTCAGTAGGTGGAACAGTGAGCAAAGACAAGTGATTTGCTTGGTAAGATAGGTGAGAAATGTTTATAAGTGAATACTGAGAGATCAGGCTGCGGAGCAGTCACTTTGATTATAATTTAAGATGACACACTTTTCGAGAATTGCTTATGTCTTAGCTTGTACCTGAAATGAGAGTTTAATGAAGCTTAGAGCCTAAATTTGCCAGAGATCTATTTGAAAAATCAATAGGTATTAAATGGAAGAGTGTGCTGTTGAGACCTGGTTAGAGCAAAAATATCACGTTACATTCTACAGGAACATCATCAAATGCAAAGGGCAAACTGTGAAAAATTTGTTCATTTTAAGGAACCTTAGCAAGTAAAACCTACAAAATAATTTTAACTGAATAGTTTAAAAGTCTAAACATTGGCCTCATAACACATGTGAAAATGTGATTCCTACCAGCATGTGGTGAGTGTCAAGATTCATGACACTGAATCATTCTATAATTGAGTTAATCACTGTTTGCAGCTTTGTTGTTTTTTTGTATGGTAAAACTACTAAAAACTGCTACTTGTCATTTAAAGCACGGACCATTCTTTTAGCTCACTCAGTCTCTACCTTACTCATGTTTAGTAGGCTGAAAGTTCTCCACAAGGGGCTGCTAATTAGCACTACAGGCCAAAAGCCACATTTCCAGGTTTGGGAACCTTTAGAGTAATTAAAAGGTTCCTGAACCATCCTGAACAAGTCCTTCCCATGTTTTCCCCCATTTCTGTATTACTACCACACTTCAGGAAACATGACCATTATACAAAATAAAGGGGTGATGCAACTGTGTGACAGATTTTTGTTTTACAGAAATGTCTGTGAAACAATTAGAAGTACTTGGAACATAAAAGGGTTGGGGACCATTTGAAGAGTGAGTTTGACCAGTGAGTGATATTCTATACAGCCTCCCTTAGAATTCCCATAGGATATAACAGTACTTACTCTAGAGTAAAAGGAAAAATGGTACCACAGGCATAATTTGTCAAGATGTGTAAAGACATGTAAAAATAATAAACATGTTCACAGGTATGCAGACACACATCTATTGTCGACGCAGTGGTGGGAACCCCATTCATTCAGTCATTCTTGGTTACATTCCGGCTGTATGAAGTACCATTCAGGGCTTGGATATGTCTGAACATCCCAGTAGTTGGAGCTCTGTTGTCGAAAAAGGTTCTCTGGGCAGAAGAGACCAAAACAGACATTACATTAGGCAAAAACAAAACATTGTTCAACACCATCCCCAAGTAAAGCTTGTGGTTGTGGAAGCATCATTTTGTCGGAATGCTTTTCATCAGTAGGGATGGGTCAGAATTGAGGGCATTATGTGGGTTGTTTTTATTATTATTATTATTCTTTTACTCAACCAAATATAATTTGTATCTGGAATACTTGCTGTGTGTGCCAAAAATGTTTAGGTGATCCCCTTGATCATTTACTGTTTTTAATACTATACAATCCTCTACAAACAGCAATTAATCCCATGCCTAGCCATTGTGGAAACATAATTTAAACAAGGCAGTCAACATGACATGTAAACCATACTATGTAAAATAAACTGACTATACTAGTTGAAAAGGAGGATGAGGGCTTTGCCTAATTTTACATTTGAAAGGGCTGTTAGAATTGATTAATTCAAATCCATTTTGCATGAATATGTTCCCAAGAAGATGTGTCAAATTCAGAGATGAACTGGACAATCCCATGGCAAACTCTAAAAAGATCTTAACATCAAAGCAAAGATTGCCTCAATCAGAGAGACATATTCTTGACAGATCGAGGAAATGTTTGGCGAAGCAAAGATGAACCTCTTTCCTGATGCCAAATCAACACAGTTTCAACTGTGGTTCTCCCTTTTTAAGGGGAAGAAACCACTGATTCTTACCATTTGCACAAAGTTCAGCAACTATGCCGCAGAGTCCTACTTATTCCTTTGATATGGCTGGCAAGACCTTGGTATTCTACTGATGATTTCGTTAATGGTTGGAACATCTTCCACCAGAAGCACTTTTGTACAAAATGGACTTGGCACCCCCAGCCTGGTCTTCTCTTTCTTCGTGTATGAACTGCCAACTGTGACCTAGCAGTCCACAAAACACTTCTAAATGCACAGTCCTTTTATGTCTTTAGGTGTAATTTGTTCTAATGATCTGCACATCACTGACTTGAATTGGTACACTGCTCAATTCCCATAACACTGGCTTACCATCACTGGAAAGCCCTATGGTGGCCAATGCAGCAAATCACGGCACTATGGGGGGCATAGCCCTGTGAGTTCATAAAATTATCATAACCATTCAGAGAGAGGTTTCTCCATCTTCTGTGACTCACCAAAATCTTTCCCCTTCCTTACAAGCTTATGTTGGATGGCAAACTGAAATTGGATTTGCTGAAAATAAAGTGGGAGAACTTGATGCTCTAAAAGGTTGCTCTGCAAACTTTGATGGCCAAATGACTCTGGGGTGACCATATGAGTATCATTTCTGCCCAAGGTCAAATAACCAAAATTTATAAATCATTAGATTGATTTTGGATTTTTCATGAGAGGAAATATGCACAGCATGTCCAGTATATATATATATATATATATATATATATATATATATATATATATATATATATATATATATATATATATATATATAAAAAAAACCATATAACCTACCTTATAACCTAAAGTACTATTTAAACAAGGCCATTTGTTAATCAGAACTACTGCAAATCTGTAAAGCAGGAAAGAGGTGAAAGGATTCCTTTGTAAGGACATCAGGATTGGGCAGTTTTACTTTCAAACAGGAGTGGATAATCAGATATGAAGCTTGTGGGAAAAAGAAAAGCAGGTTAATTAACATAGAAGCACATACAGTAGAACCCCATGGGTTGCTCACACAGCACTGCAAAATGCATTTACTGCATTCATTCTTCTTTAGTAAATGCTTTCTTCTGGTCAGGGATGCTGTGGATAAATTACTTATTTGCTTATATTTTGGGAAACAGTACCAACTAAGCACCAAATTTTATATTATATACAGAATGGTTTGTGTTGATCAGTTTAGGAAAATTCTTGTAATGGGAGATAAGCCTGAATAAAAACACATGGTTTTGTTGCCTAGTTCGAAAGTTAGACATCGTTAAATGTACTGAGGTTGGTATAGGACTAAGGACCGTTTCTGTCAGTCTTAAAGCTGCAGACACAATGTTTTCTGAAAACATTTCAATTATCCAACTTGATAGTCTTCATGATTGATGTAATCTATCAGTTATTCCTGAAACTATTGCTAATTGTTCCAAAACTAATCTGGACCACAGCCAACCAGAGGCAAAATAAAACACTATGTAAAAATAATTGTTTTTATCACACATGACAGACATCATCATAAAAATTTAATTAATCCATTAATCCATGACTTTCAACAACACACCAGGGTTTTAGTGCTTGAAATTAAATATGAGGACAATCAGTACCTAGGCTATCGTAATTAATTAAGAAACAAAAACAATAAATATATAAAAATGCTGTGAAGGCTTATCATTATCAACAACAACAACATGAATTTATTTCTCCTTGTATTGAGATCTGCTTCCAAATACATTCTTTCTGCTCCTATTTTAAAATGCTCAGTAATAATTAACTTGATTTTATAGCAGAATCAGATTAATTTTTAGGTCATAGGTTTTGTCCTTCATACACTGATTTACAGGCCTAATTAATCAACCAGTTTAGTATTGTCAATTTATGCATTTCTAATTTCCCAAATGTCCCAAATTTTCAAAATGTGCACTTAAATAGCATCAAGTCTAGTGATATTACTGCCTACAGTAGACCTAATCGTTTAAAATTGAGTGAAAAAGTAGTTAACTTGTCTACAAGGTGTTACTTGAGCCATTTGCTAATAGAAAATAACTGTTTAGAATCACAGCAGAACCGTTAGAGTAATCTTTCATACTTGTGTGAACTGTGTAGGCTAACGTTAGCTTGGGGGAAAATGTGGTGATAAACAAATAAATAAATAAACAAATAAACAAACAGATAAATAAATAAAAAGGTATAAGATAAATTTGAATACAATTTTGCAAGTCTTATTTATTTGTTTATTATTTATTTGTTATTATTTATGTACTATTTGATTTCCTGATCCATGAATATGTATGTATATGTATGTATATGTATGAATATGTGTGAATATGAATGAATATACTAATGACAATCTGCCCTTATAGGCCACAATGTATATTTACTCTCCATTCTAAGAGCTTATTTCCACAGTACTTTACAATAAAACTGACTACTAGGGACATGGATTGCTTTAGCACCAACCCAGACAGTGGGATGAATAAAATCTGTTAAAAAATAATACAACCTTAATTTCAGTTCTCCAGATATGACGTCATCCTCCAGGAGGCGGGGTTTGTTGGATAGCGGAAGTAAACCCCAAATCCCAGCTTACATCTAGAAAAGCGCATCGCCTAAAGCTCCATATAGAATCATGCAATGGGGAAATTTGTGCCTGAAATTACTTTTTTATTTGCCATTTTTAGGAACGGTGGTTCATTCCAAAGCAAAAGCAGGCCCGAGAGTAACGGATAAGGTGAGTGACGTGCTCTGATTGACGTTTTCCGTTGATAAGGCGACACTATCATCATCACCACCTGTAAAAATAACACTGAACACACCATCTGATGGTGTGCTGGAGAAATTTAACATCATAAACATAACATTAGAAACGGGAAAGTAGTGTATTTTTATGTGTTCGTGGCTTGAGATTTTGTCTTTTTTGCAGAAAACGCTGTTATGGGTGTTTTTAGAAGCTAAAATCTTCGAGGAACACATTAAAAAAACAAGTAAATTGAGTAAAAAAACAAGATAGGTCTTAACATTGACCCATAACTCGAGTCTGAACGTGTGTAGACTGGGATTGAACATAGAGTCTTGCAGCAGTGACACGTCGCCATCTAAAATCACGTCCTCTAAGTCAATGCAGTGTGTGATTTAAGGTGGTGTTCAACACAGTCATATTTAGTGTGTAAATACACCCATTCTTATACAGCTGAGTGTAATCCTTCTCGTCAGCCTTATTAATGACATGAATAGGCAATAGGCAGGTATAATTAAAATAACCTTCATGTTGTTGTCCCTTGAAAAAAGATGGACTTTATTGACTTCTCGCCTCTTTCTAACTGTGCTTCCTGTTGCAGGTATTTTTTGACATCACCGTAGGAGGACATGAGGTTGGGAGGATTGTGATTGGGCTATTCGGAGAGGTTGTTCCTCAAACTGTAAAGAACTTTGTTACTCTCGCTTCTGGAGAGGTAATTTTCTTATTTTCTTTTAATTTTTAAAGACTTAAAATCAGGCATCACGTTAAAACACTGACAGTTGCAGTGAATAGCATTGATTTTGTTAGAAACAAGTGGCATATATTAGGAAGCAAGTGAACAATCAGTTCTCAAAGGTGATGTGTTCAAAGCAGGAGAAAATGAGTAAGTGTAAGGATGACTTTGATAAGAGCCAAATTGTGACAGCTAGACAACTGGGCAGAGTATCTCGAAAACAGCAGGTCTCATGGGGTGTTCTGGTATACAATGGTTAGCACCTACCAAAAGTGCTCCATGGAAGAACAACCAGTAAATCAGAACTGAAGGCTAGTCCCTCTGGTCTAGTGTGGATGTTACTTTGACACATACCACCTACGTAAACATAGTTACAGACCAAGTACACGCCTTAATGGTAACGGTATTCCTTAATGGCAGTGGACACTTTCGGCACCCTGCCGTACACAAAAATTGTTTAGGAATGTTTTGAGAGATATACAAAGAGATCCAGGTGTTGACTTGTTTTCCAGATTCCCCAGATCTCAATCTTATTAAACATTTGTAGTATTTGCTGGAAAAATAAGTCTGAGCAACAAGGACCCAACACACAACTTAGAGGAATTGGGGGATCTGTTGCTAATGTCTTTGTGGGGGATGTGATAGCCTAGTGGTTAAGGTGTTGGATTACCAGTCGGAAGGTTGTGAGTTCGATTACCCATGTCTACCAGGCTGGCACTGCTGGGCCCCTGGGCAATCTCCTTAACCCTCAATTGCTTAGTTGTATAAAAAATGAGATAAAAATTTAAGTCGCTCTGGATAAGGGTATCTGCTAAAAATGCTAAAAAATGTTGGCATAAACAATGTTAGGCAGGTGGTTTTAATGTTATGGCTGATTGGCGTACATTGTAACTTTAGAAAATTCATTCAGTCTAAATAACAATAGTTTGCAGTGTGCAGGCTTTCCATGACATGTCCATCATTCATTTGTTGTTTATAGAAAGGATATGGTTACAAAGGAAGTAAGTTTCACCGTGTCATCAAAGACTTTATGATTCAAGGAGGGGACTTCACAGCTGGAGATGGAACTGGAGGTAACAGCATTCTTAAGTAGTTAATATCAAACCTAATTAATTATTATTGTTTTTGTGCACAGTACTTCAAATTTCTCATAAGTGTTCTCTACATTACAGGTAAAAGCATCTACGGAAAGACATTTTCAGATGAAAATTTTAAGCTAAAGCACCAGGGCACAGGTTGGGTCAGCATGGCTAATGCAGGCCCAGACACTAATGGCTCACAGTTCTTCATCACATTAGCACGGGCTCCCTGGCTAGATGGCAAGCATGTTGTCTTTGGCAAGGTCTTGGATGGAATGGTATGTTTGTGTGCTGTTATTATACCTCAAAGATGCTTAACTTTACAGGTCTTGATCCACTAAATGTTTGTTTAAACAAAGGAGAAAAATAACTATTAACAATCATTGCCGACAAACAATAATTATAGAAATTATGTACGATATCTGTATAAGCCTTTAGTTGTCACAAACAAAAAATATTTGTCTCTCTTTCCATCTCTCCAGACTGTTGTTCATACCATTGAGCTCCAGGACACAAACGACAGAAATATGCCTTACACGGAGTGTGTTATAGTGAACAGTGGGAAGATCGAAGTCAAAGCACCATTTGTTGTAGAAGTGGAGGGTTGGTAGTATCAAACACAACACAGCTTGGGACTTAAGTTCCCTTTCTTCATCCTGTTAATGGTCATTTGATTGGCTAAAACATATCATTTGGTTATATAATTATAATTATTCAGGAAGACGCAACATGCATTCACTCATGTGTAAAATATGTAATATTGCCAAATTAGTGTATACCCAAAACTTATTTACTAAGGGTTCAAATGTAGTATTTATTTGTTATAATTGAGGGATCCTGGTGCCAAAAACAATTATACTTGAACATACTGTGTCAAAGAATTAAGCAAATTAAAAAAAAAATGTAAAAAGTTGGCTTTTTATTTTAAAGTATTGTAAAGTACACAGAATAAAGATTTGGTTATCAAAACAGCCTGAATAGTTCGGTATTTTATTTTTTATTCATGTACATAATCTCCCTCCTCTTTTTTTTTTTTTGTTCATATACTTTTTTTTTACATTATGTTGAAGCATGTTTAACTTTTTCTCCTTAAACATTAAATTATAAATCAAACTATTAGTAACGTTTTTAACTTTAAAAATTAGTGATTTATTTTAATGCCTGTAATAAATTCTTTTACCTGAAATTTGACTTCTTTCCATACCTCTATGCATATGATGATGAAGACATTATTTAATAAAGATAAAAAAAAAAAAAACTCATTTATGTGTGGAATATATATTTTTCCACTAATGGAAAGGGAACATTTTGTCATTCATTACTCTGTATAAGGTAAGGCAAAGTACTTTATTGTCACTGTATACACTGCAAGAAGGAAATTTACACCCAGAGAGGAACAAGGGTATCTAAACATAAAAATAAGGAAAATTAATTAAACAGGAAAATTAAATTAAGTTAAAAAAGAAAAGGATAGATGATTGAGTACACTGTAAAATAAAACAAAAACAACAAACTAGGAATAAAAACTACAGTGAGCAGTTTATTATTCAAGTGTTATAATCTAAACCTGATTAAAAAATAAATAAATAAAACTACAATAAATCATCCAAAATTCACCCAAAGTGTGAAATTACTATATGAAAGCTTTTTAGGAATAAATAAAAACTAATACTTCCATTTAGCAGACACCCTTATCCAGAGTGACTTACATTTTATTTAGATTTATACAAATCAGGGTTAAGAGCCAGACCTGGGATTCAAACTCATAACCTTCTGAACAGTAGTCCAACACCTTAACCACTGAGCTACCACATCCCTATTATAGCCCTCACACTTTGTTTGTGAAGTACCATTTCATTTTATTACATTTCTCAGATTAGTGGCATGGCATATCGTGACTTGATAATATTTTACCACTCTTTCTTGAGCCATCAAATTGTAATTCCATTTCATTTGCACATCAACAGATTTTAGTTTGAATCCAAATCAGAAAAAAGGTGGAATTCCTTTTTACTACCTGAAAGTTTGTGTAGCTATTCATGATTCTCTCCACCTTGATAAAAGCCCTAGTTCTGGCTGAAGAAAAGCAGCCCTAAAGCTTGATGCTGCTAAAGCCATGTTGCAGTGTGGGTATGATGGTGATTTGGTAATTTAGTGATTTGGTTCATTTCCTTTTTAAAATTCAGAAATTATTATATCTTTTGAAATTGGTTTTATCAGACCATATTACATTTGCCACATGATATCGAGTGATTATTTATTTTTTTTGTGAGAAAGGGCTTTTGTCTAGCTGCCTTACTTCATAGCTCAGACATGTAAAGAATATGAATTATATTTGTAATCAGTAAAAACTATTCCAGCAGCTCCATTAATGTTGCTATGAGTCTCTTGCAGCCTGGTAAGTTTTTGTCATTTCATAAATTTGACTGATTTACTCTGAACACAGCCACATACTCAATAATGTGCTCTAAAGCTATATTTATGCATTAAGTAAAACAAACATTTATAGTCATGAAAATTTATGGTTAGTGTTAATGAGACCTGATATCAGTTTTTTAAGCCAAGGTTACAAACAACAATTTGGCATTTTAGAGACTTCCGATCAAATAGCACTTACTTTGTTCTGAAGAAGCTCTTCAGCACACCGGGTCTAACAAATCAACCACAAAAAGGATTCTGAATGCAACTAAGAGGTTATTGCAGAGATATAGAGGTGTATATGTGTGTATCACTGAATCAACAAAGAGCATGTTCAAAGCTGGAGTTGTGTCTGGAGTGGGCCTAGAGGAGGATGCGAGCTGGATGACAGGCTTCATTACCAGCTCAGCTCAGCACTGCAGTTGGAGTCCCTCAGGAGCCCTGCTGCTGCATGATGGGACAGTTTGCTGGAAAGGTCAAAATCAGACAAATCAGCCTCGTACAAACCATGTTAAACTGCTGCTGATAGAGCCAAGCCTGGAGGGTTTGTTGTGCCAAAAATGAATTGCTACTGTGATAGGTAGGTTGGATGGATTGTTAGAATCTCATTATTTCAAGTTAGAACAAATTAAACTGCTATCTCTTTTTAATTCAATTCAATTCTGCAATTCTTCAATTCAACAATGGCACTTTAACAATGAACAGCTTTACAGAAATAGCCTATATTTTATTAGCGTTCACTTGTGAGCACCAATTTAATAATTTGTACACCTTGGTTAGGGTTGCAATTGGTCCAGAGTGAAACCCCCTGGAACATTATTTTATTTTATTTTATTTTATTTTATTTTATTTTATTTTATTTTATTTTATTTTATTTTGACCATCTTTCCACCTTGAAATTATTTTTCACTATCACTCCAGATTTCATGAGGAAAGAGTGTTTTTCCACCAATGTCTCTGGTTTTATATAATTTATCTTAGATAGTGTGATTGAACAGTAATATCTTTAATATTTTCCTGCAGACAAGGGAGTAATTTAAATCTATCTGTTCAGTTCTGCTATATTGACTATGCTGTAATGACAGTGACTAACCCTGTTATATTATACATGATTATATATGTATGATATGGTCCTATTTTACCATATCACCATGTTTGACAGAATTCAGACACATGTAGCAAGAAAAGTTACTGCTCAAATCATACTTTGTAGGGCACTGTTTATTTCTATCATATTTATTTAAAAAAAAAAGCATTCATGTCAAAGTCCATATGTTAGATGAACAATATGAAGATTAGTTTGGCATGGAAGCAATAAATAATGTTACACTGGGCTTCACATCTGTACAGTAAAATCTACATTGTCAAATTAATTAATATTAAATATAAAGTAGGGGGGCATGGTGGCTTAGTGGTTAGCACCTTTGCCTCACACCTCCAGGGTTGGGGGATCGATTCCCGCCTCCGCCTTGTGTGTGTGGAGTTTGCATGTTCTCCCCGTGCCTCGGTCTCCTCCGGGTACTCCGGTTTCCTCCCCTGGTCCAAAGACATGCATGGTAGGTTGATTGGCATCTCTGGAAAATTGTCTGTAGTGTGTGATTGCGTGAGTGAATGAGAGTGTGTGTGTGTGTATGCGCCCTGCGATGGGTTGGCACTCTGTCCAGAGTGTATCCTGCCTTGATGCCCGATGACGCCTGAGATAGGCACAGGCTCCCCGTAACCCGAGGTAGTTCGGATAAGCAGTAGAAAATGAGTGAGTGAGAGAGTGAATATAAAGTAATTAGCGCTGATTGTAATTCCTAAAATAAAACTAAAAGTTACAGGTAACTTTCATTATTGTACTTTAGAGATATGAGGGTTTATTTTTGTTAAGCTTATTTTTATTTTAAACCAAACTGAATTGAACTGAAGTTCTGAAATTTGCTGGCCCTTAAGTCTGAAACATTTCCACTCTCTTTCAGAATGTGGCTGAGCAGCTCCAGAAATCGTTAAAGCTCTATCTCTTTACACTCAGAAGAAGACACCAGGTGGACAGCATTGATCTTTCCTTCAAGCTCTTTTACTGGCTCTGCGCTCCACGTCACCAATTGTCTGGCTTTTTCTCTTTCAGCCATTAAAATATGGTCAGAAATTTACAAAAGGTACTTGTTCTCCCCTGACCCCGGCAAGGTACCATCACTCAGCGGAAAACATTGTGAAAATATCAAAGGGAAGTGGTGTCTGACAAGGGAGAGGTATAAACAGTGTAATGATTTCCCCAGAGTTTCTACCAGGAGCCAGTGTCACCCGAAAGCGGCATAAATGGTGACATATCCTCACTTAGGATAGCAGGGAAATCGAACACTGACATTCTTTTAGGGCCTGAGCCTCCTCATCAGCCAATTACTGTGGTAACTGGAGAGCGCACTTCCCCAAGTAAGGGCTGGAATGCCACAGACCTTCTGAGATTGGGACTGTGTACATTGCCAAAACAACCTGAATTGGACAGGTCTTGGGGTTTTCATACCAAAAGGTGATATTTATGAATTAAGTTAAGCTTCTCGTTATCCAACTCTAAATCACACTTAGTTGTAATAGTCATTTCTTTCTGTGGATGGCTTTTTTAACTTACACCCCAACCTCCTCTTTTAACAAAGAACTTAACAAGAAAAGCCATGCTCGAAAAATGCCTCCACTTTATAAAATCTTACATAAAGTCTTAAAATAGCAAGACAGGGTTTAGTCAGAAAGGATGGATGAAAGCAGTTAGGTTTTTAACATTTAATCATTTAGATGTTGCATTTACACAAGAGCCATTGTGTTAAATTTATGCATTGCACTACATTTATCATGAGCAGGATGCACAGTCTCAGATGTGTTGCTTAATAAATCAGGTGGCACTATGTAGGAAAATTTAGGGTTTTTTTTCCATAACAGAAGGTTGGGGAAAAGAACAATCACCAGCACCTGTTTTTTTTTTACTACGATTCACATATTCTGTATATCACTTTTAAACCTGGCTATGTAAGTGGTGAAAAAAATACACATGACACGTTATAATGCTGCATTATTATAAGTCCAGCATTAAGTTCAAATGAGACTTGTTTCAGCTTGGACAAGGAATGTTCACTGCACCAACTTTTACCTGGTGCAACTTAAAATAATTATTTAAACATTTTTTCCAAAACATCACATTTGACTTGTAGTTGCAGGTACTCTCAAAAATCTCTGCAAGCATGGTTTTACAGTGAGGTTAAAGCCACCACTGTTTTTGTCTCACTAATGCATCTCCTCCACACTCTGATGCTATGCGGGAAGAGCTTGGTTGCAGCCCCCTTTCCATTCCCTCTGAAACTAATTAGTGCTGAAGGCTGAAGCTGGGGTGAGACATAGAAGCGTTGAGAGTGTGTGTGTGTGTGTGTGTGTGTGTGTGTGTGTGTGTGTGTGTGTGTGTGTGTGTGTGTGTGTGTGTGTGTGTGTGTGTGTGTGTGTGTGTGTGTGTGTGTGTGTGTGCAGGGGGGTCTTTCTATTATTGCAGCAAAGAGCATTCATCCTTGAAAAAATGGATTCTGGGCAGCAGCTTACTTGATCCTGGCATCAAGGCCTCATTATTGGTGTATAACTGTATGATGATTTCCATTCAGCTGCTTTTACCTCTGTCTAGATGACTGTCAGAAGAGGTCACTGTTCATGTTCTAATGTGTATAGCATTTGAGCTTCCAGAATTCAGGCTACAAAGCTCTTAAACGTCTTTGTGGCTTTGTGAGTCCCTCACCAAGGTGAAGCTTAAAAACTTACAGTGGCTTAAATTGCTTGTCAAAAAAAATGGAGTATTTTGAAGTTGACACCTATTTACTTGACATACAAATGCAATTGGGTTCAGTATCACATTGTGTCTTTCTTTGTTTTGAAGGATGGTTAGGGAGGCAGTTAGGATGGACAGACTTGCTCTCTGTGCCCTGACCAGAACTGCCCCCCGCTTGCCTGTAGGGCCTGGATCAATAGCAGCTGAATGCCATCTGCTTGGGGCAGCAGAACACCACCAGAAGTCTGCACCATGCATCTTCTCCTATTGAAAGGTTATTTTTATGTGAGTAAACAATTCATCCTCTAGCCTCTGCGCTTTTTGCTCATTTACCCAACACCCCTCCTCATCCCCTGCTTGCTTGATCGATGCAATATGCAAAACGGGCTGAAAAAAAAATTGAATCCTAAGAGTGAACCTGATGCCCAGGTGACAGCAAATCAATTAGCCTTCCTGTTAAACTCTGACGCACAGCCAAAGTGTTTCATAGTCACACATGCAAATCTTCTCACAGCTCCCCTTTCCAGAGAAATTAAAATGCTTAGATTCTCCTAAAACCTTAAACCTTTTTAAGCACCTTGATAAGAAAGTGGGGCAATCAGCCATTGGGTATACTTTTGAATTAGGCTCATTTGATGAGGCTCTACTTCATTCCCTCACATGCACTTCAACATAATTTCTATATTTGTTACCAATTATGCATATTTATGACTTTTTTACCATGTAATGTACCTGTGGAGATTACATCAGAGTATGTATTATGAGGGGAGTAGGACATTCTGATGAGATGATGCGTGTGTTTCGGAGCATCATCGCTTGCCTGACTTCCCAGCAGTGGCGTCCAGGGAGACGGATATTTTCACAGCACGCTCTGCTGGCCACAGAGAACCTGTTACAGCTCCAGGGGGATTGTTTGGCTCTTATTAGATTTTCTACAGCACAGCTATTAGTGATAAATGTACTGCTGCATTCACTGTCAAGTTAATCAATGCTGCCAAAGTTTTGTTGCCCTAACAGCAATCTATAAAGCAAGACCGTTTCGTTCTGTCTTCTCCCTTCAACCCCATTCTCTCTCATGACAACTCTGTCCACCATTGGGCCCTATGTTAGTCTGGTTCTACTTTAAGAGTGGTGTGCTGGGACAAGCATGTGCTTGAGCAAAATCCACAATTTGAAATACTGTCTTAAAAAGCAGGGCAATTGCTGTGATGCCTGACCTGTCAAAGAAATTGTTTAAAAACCAGAGTCACTCAAATAGATCCAGTTTGATGGTTAAAACACTGGCAAATCGATAACTTCACAGATGATAGAACGTTGTCAAGTTGTCAAGTTTTTTTAAGTGTACTCTCTTTGACAACAAAACCCTTATTTTCAACAGCTGTATAGTGTAGCTGTAAAAAGATGAAAGGAGTGGGATCAAAATATAGGAGGAGTGATGAAGCAGGGGAAAAGAAATAAGACCTAACTCTCAAATGTATGGCACTGTCATCAAGCATCCACTATGGAGTCTGCTAAAACAAATGACTACTGTACAGTTTTAACACAATTATAGGCTTATGAAATATGAATTTTCATTGATTTCCTTTCCTCTCTTACCCATGATCATTCAACTGCATGTATGAAATACTCAAACATAAATTATGAAACACTTCTGACATTTATTATTACTTATTTTTCCTGTTCATTTGTTACTGTTTGCATTGGCATTATTTTTGTCTTTAGATTTTTTTTATTTTTTTTAAATGTTCTCCACAAAATTGCTGATAATTCATTGTGGCTCCTTGGCAGCAAAGTCTCCATATACTCTGCCCAAGTGAGTGAGGGGCTAGTTGATGAGGGTGCACAGAGGCACAATTACTGGCAAAGAGCAAGAGAAAAACACTGTAACCTGGCTGGAGAATACCGATTAACCTTTTTTCACACAGTTGACAAATGAATTGCATCAACGGTACACGGCAGCATTTATCAACGCCTGTCCACACTTAGAGACCTGCTTCAGCTAAAGAAAAATAACAAGTTTCTGCTAATAGAGCAAAGCTGCATGCAGCAGCACATTATGTTGTCACACACTTTGGAATCTGATATCAATCTTGTTTGATCTTGGAGTGAAAAGAGGATTCCTTGCTTGTTGAAATAAAGAATTTATTATGTACCATTTATTGAGAATGAAAAAACAAAATTTATTTTCAAAATTTACAAAATTAAATTCTCAACAAAATTGAGAATGATAAAAAGTTATTACCATACTAGCAAAGTTGCTTTTGCAGAAATTGTGCTTTTGCTACTAAATCTAACAGTAATTGTGATTGTATATAATTTTGTATGTAAAATGACAATGATTTCCAGGATAGAATGACTGAATGGAAGTGCAGTTAGCACATTCAGTCTAATAAAATAGTGAATTCATATTCAATAGAATATTCAATAGAATTTAAGTAAATAGAATTTACTTAAATTTATCCGTTATTAAATTCTGATAGGATCCCACACTGCACGTTTTCCACTTTGACTCTGAGGGTTTTAGATTTAAGCTAGTAATACTGACCTGTCCCAAGGCTGTCCTTTGTCCACAAAAGGTCACTTATCTGACATGTTAAAGTGTCATTTGCATTTAAGTGTGCATTTTATTGACCTTTACTTTCAAGATCCTGACTGCCTGCCATTAATGCACTTCGTGATGTGATGTGTTCACTCAGCACATGCGGCAATTGTCAATTATAGGCTCTCTAATTGTGCCTCTATTCAACAAGCCACATCTAATATGCTTGCTTTACAATTAAGAACATTGGCCAGGCTGTTAAATTTTGCCTTTTAATGAGGACTTAGTGTCAAACGTAACCACAAATCATGATACAACCTGTGACCAGAAAAGGCCTGCACCCTCATCAATTCTGTTTTATATACTGAATTTGTTTTCTCATATACTTTGGCCATTTCAGAGCTAATGGGCAAATCTGCTAACAAGAACTAAGCCTTGTCCCATGCTTATCCACACATATTTTGGGACAATAAACTGAATCAAGACCAAGATAGGATTATTTTTCTTTATTAAGTGAACAGTGTCCCTGGGGAAACAAAACAAAGCAAACAATTAATCTTTTCCTTCTATTTGTGTGGAGGAAGGGGCCCCGGCTGGAATGAAGGTGGTCTCTACCTGTAGCAAGCTAGACTGGAATAATGAGGCCAGTGCTGGGGAATAAATGGACTCCTGTGAGAACCCAGCTGACAGTTCATCTACCCCCTCTTTCTAATAATACGACCCATGCAACCATCACCTATAACAAAAAAAAAAGAAAAAAAACAAAAACAAACAAGAGTATAATTAACAAGATTCAGTGTACTAATTGTAGGGAGCCATTAAAAAGTAACAGAGAAAGTACATTAATTGCTATTCCTAACAAAGTGTTTAATCAAATTAAGTCAAGCTTCACTGTTCACAGTTGGATAAGCAAGAAAAGCCTATCCCAGCATTCCCTATATCAATAGGTGTTGGGAGCTTGTCTATGGACAAATTGTTACATTAGAGTTTCTTTTGTATACTTTAAACAGTTTAACAGCAAATTACAGGACATTGAATCTCTGCAGTATGTCTGTTGTTATAGGTTCTTGCGAAAAGGAATAAAAATAGTTTATCCATTTTGGAAACTTATTGACTGACTTTGTATGATCTTAGAGAATCACATACTGTAGGATTATGAGCTGCTGTTTATTTTGCAATTTAGTATATTTGAAAAAGGCAAACAATAATAATAATAATAATAATAATAATAATAATAATAATAATAATAATAATAATAATAATAATAATAATAATAATAATGCATTTTTATTTAGGTTCTAAATGTTCTAGAGGAAAATCACATACTTGAGGATCATTTTGATGGCAGATCCAAATAAACAAATGGAGGTTATCTTTTATTTAAAAAACAAGTCATTTGTAATATTTCTTTTTGCTCTTTTCCAAGTCAAAATGTAAGCATCTCAATTTGATCAAGCAAAAACAGAAAGCCATAGCAACTAGTGTCACAGTCCACTGACAAAATCAGTGCAGACTATGTTGTCCTACATTCCTGTACCAGCTTCCCTAAAAACCTGTGGACTCATGAGGGATAGAGAGAAAGAGAGAAAGAGAGAGAGAGAGAGGTGAGGTGAGGGGAGAGGAGCGGAGCGGAGCTATGCAGGGCTGATAGAAACAGTGATGGATTCCAGTTATTAGCAGATCAAAAAGATGGATGGCTCTCTGCTCCACCCAATCAACATCATCATCTAGATCTATTTAAAGATAGTCTTCGTGCTAATCAACTTATTTAAGCTGTTGATAATATCAGAGGCCAGAATAATCTGCTGTACCAGGCCTCATCCCCTAGATCGATAAAATCACTTGAGCCAGCGCAAACAGAGGTAAGTAATGACTATCCTGGTCATTAATATTATTTAACAGTCCTCGTCAGACTTAATGAAGAAGAAAAACTACCCCAAACCTGCACTGGTTCATTATGAAAACTAACGCAGCATAAATTCAGTGGGTTTGTATTGAAGACATTTAATTGTAAGTTATGTATAGCATGAAGAGACTCTGATTATATAGGTGGTGATAATAGTGCACAAATTATTTGAGACCCATAGCTACAAACTTGTTGAGCCACCCTTCGAACAGAACTATACAATTTGCTGTTTTTAAGAGGAAACCTGGAGGAATTCCATACATACATATGGAGAACATATTAAAATTACATGAGCTCTTGGCTCAGATTGGGACCCTGGACATATGAGACAACAATCCATTCATGCTCAAACATGCAGTGGTATTAATGAGAGGAACCAATTCCAAAGAACATTAAATGTGTTTTAAGCCAGTTCTATTCTAGCCTGGTCATTAAACTGTACAATTTATACAATTTAAATATTAATTATACCTTGGGTATTTTGTCACATTTACTTTAATAATACTGGTACACATAAAAAGTTGAATAATTCTAGATTTGTAAGTGCATTTGTGAGACCATGCCCTCAAGTAAATGACATTAGGAATAAACTGGAACTGGAACTGGTGCTGGATACGAAAAATTCTTTCAACTCAAAAATCAAATCTGGGCTTCATGACTTTCATAAACACTAATAATTATTTATTTTTCACAGTTATTTTTGACAGTATATACAGTACATTCCTTCAGATAACAGCAGCCAGTTATCTGAAGACAACTGCCCCAGGAGGCCATAAACTCAATATTCCCAACAAACCCTTTAAAACCACAAAAGTGGTTCTTTTGTACTTCTCTTCAGGCCCATCCTGAGGTAAGAGATATTTGGACAGAGAGCCAGATCCAGTGACAGTCATTAACAATGGCTGGGCCTGAATGAAGACAAACTGGAGACAAGCCTAGTTTCCAGTAGAGCTAAGCTGCTTACAAGATAAATACTCAGAGGCTGACCCTTCGGCCCATGATGAACAACCTCTCATGTTCCAAGCAGCCTTTGGCTACAACTCAGGGAGGGTTGGGGGAGAGGGGAGTATGAACCAAACCACTGGTCATAATACAGAAAGCAAAAGGGTTTCAAAGTTGAGGATATGGATAAGAAACTATGAATAGAGAGGAACATTGTGTAATGTAAAAAAATCTACATTTATTAATTTAAAAGAGGTGTATTCATTGTGTATTTAATTATTCAATGTTAGAGATTTAAGCACTTATGTACGTCGCTCTGGATAAGGGGGTCTGCCAAATGCTGTAAATGTAAATGTAATTAATTCATTTACAAAATGACTCATAACAAACAGGCCCTCAAGAAGCCTGTGAAATAAAGCAAGACCAATTGGAGGATTCATACAGTGACTAATGATCAATCGCATGTAGACTATGTTTTTTTTTATTATTGCTTTCCAAACAAAAGACCCTTGACACTGTATCTAGGCTGTCCCAATAGTGGAACCAAGGTCAGCATAAGGTCTATTGCCCATCCTAATTACAACCAAAACACAGGCAGCTCAAATGCCCTGGGGTCAAGTGAAGAAAAGATGTGGAGGTGCAAACAGCATGGAATAAAGCCGCAGATCTTTGCAGGCTTACTGAGAGTGGATTAGAGCTGATCCACAATATAATCAATGAATATATTTTCAAAAAAATCCAATTGTGGTCAAAAGGGAGCCAATATGTTCTATATATTCATTGTACTGAATATAACCTGGAAAATTACACAGATTTCAAAATCTGTCTCTTTGGGGAATATGGTCATATTGAAGATGCTGTAAGTGTGATATATAAATCACTGAATTGTCCTATAGAACCTTATAAATCAAAGGTCAGAGGATCTGCTGCTGATTGGTTGAATGTGTTAAACTACAAGCACAATTACAAATACAAAATATACAAACACAAAAAAAAATTAAGAATGCATTGAAAAAGAAAGCATAAGGGAATAGAGTGACCATCAGTTCTACTGTACATATAATATATCTCAACTAAGTATGTACAGAACCTTCAACTCAGATTCAGACAAAGGGATAATTAATCAACATATTTATTCTTATCCTGAAAATATGATGCACATTCTATCCATATATGTGAAGATGATTCTCTCATCATATAAAGGTTGTTAAAACAGTGTGTCCACTCAGCAAGAGCGGAATGATTCACCAGTATTCTCATCCTATCATTTAATCTATATAGAAGAAAATTCATATATATATATATATATGACTTCTATATCTTCTAATAAATTATCAACTTTACTAGACCACTTTGCTGTTGTCCACTTTACAGATTCTCCTCAGGAGCTTATATTGTAGGCTCTGGATAATCAACTTGTCTTCCTTTCCATTACAGAGCAAGAAAAGAAAGCAGAAGAAGAAAAGAGGGTTTTTTTGTCTGTGCACTCCTGCACTACATCTAAAAATAAGCTGATAGTAAAGGTTTCTTGCAGCTTGTAGCCTCCCGGCCCTTAACCTCTCCCAAAGTTGTAGATGAAATGTCAGTGCTGGACCCTCAGGTATAAGTTAGCAGCCTAACTGGACAGCGCCATGGTATGAATCACTGTCATTCTAAATGTAGAATCAGCAATTCCAGAGCCTTCCTATCTGGAAATGTAAAAGGGAGTAAGAGCTGCTCCAGGAGCTTTGCTATTGATTTTTCCCTCTGAACAAAGAGACTTTCGCAAATACATGATACATCATAATCATGTAATTTGTACCTTCGAGTCAACAAAAAAATCCAGAAAAAGTTGCCCTGTAAAAGTATTTGCTGTGTCCACAAACAAACAAACAAACAAACAAACAAACAAACAAACAAACAAACAAACAAACAAACAAACAAGCAATATGTATATATATCATATAAAAATACTATACAGTAATTATACATATTGTTACCATTTGAGATAACCAAATTATTCTATATATTTTTTGCACCTACAGTATAGTATACAGATTCTTGTTGTTCATATTATTCTTCTTGTAATTTTGCCTGTAATAGCAATTATTTTTGCAAAATTCTTTGAAATTGCTGGTCTTCGTGTGTGAGAGTGTGTGTTTGTAGCAATTCTTAGCTTTAGCACATAATTACCTGTGGTTCTCTGATATTTCTATATAATCTTTCAGTCTGACAGTACCGTAAAGCACCCTGTTCTTGGACGATACTCCATACAATTCAAAAATGCAATATAAATGCTGTGATGTAAAGAGGATAAAAAACAAAAATGAAAAATTCACTTTCTTTCCTGTTTATTATGCTGTTTTACCCCCAAACTGCCTAAAACATAGCAATTTCTCTCATGTAACTAGGAAACAAACAATAATGGTTATATACAATATTTGAATGAAATTTCCAAAAATTGCTGATGATATATCATTGCAATTATACTTAGAGAGTGAGAGAGTCAAAGAGAGAGAGAGCGAGAGAGAGAGAGAGAGAGAGAGAGAGAGAGAGAGAGAGAGAGAGAGAGAGAGAGAGAGAGAGAGAGAGAGAGAGAGAAAGAAAGAAGAAGAGAGACATACAGGCTGTCTGATCCTTTCTCTCTCCTACCCAGCAGACTTGGCAGTGCATGCCACACTGCATCACACCCAGTTTGCCTCCTTTTCCCAGACAGTCTGAAACACTTTTCCTGATCTCTTTCATCTTGATGTATTGTCAATATATAGATTGTTGTGCTCTCTAATTCAGTGAAAAATCTAGTTTTCCATTAGTCTCTGCCTTTCTAATTTTTGCCACCTTTTTGCCACGTGTAATTATTAAAGGCAGATTCAAGAAAGCAATTACTGAACTTAGAGTTTGTATCTTTGAAATCTTAATAAGCAGCAAGCTCTCGTCCTGGGAGAGCACAAGATAATTCGAAAGGTCTTTCTAGTTGCTCAGCAGAAGAATCTGGAGGGTTTTCCCCCATCTGTGCTACCAGAAGTCATTATTCCTATGCTTGAAAACATTACAATAAACTCATAAAGTCTTAATGTGTAATTAAACTGTAGTAAAATTATAATCAATTTGAGGATTTAAACCCATGTGCCCTGTTATTGTAATGTTGCATTGAGTTTTTTGCCTTTGCAGATATGACATTGCTTATACCAGCCCTGTAAATGTACATCAATATCACATCTATGAGACATTAACTATGCCGCTTTTGTTATTTTATTACCCTTTAGCTGTTATATAGCTGATGAATCATGAACCCTAATTATATATTTGCAACTCTTACTACCACAGTCTATATTTAATATCATTCAGAAAAAAAGTGCTTGGGGTCATCATCTGCTTTATTGCTGATGGGCTTTTTCCCTGTTCTAATGCTGCAAAGGGAAAACTGTCAAGCTAGTTTCTGACACACATTTGCATTCTTCAATGACAAGTGACACGACTGAAAGGCCGCAGAAAACTGTTTATTGATCACTGTAAAACTATTCAAAGGAGCAGATAAGGCTATATCTAAAGGAGCTTGCTTTCATGAAAGACATTACAGGCCTGTGGGCAGCAATAGACTTAAAGAACACAACTTCATTAAATCATGCCACTTGTATTTATTTCGCCGTAAAGGTCTTCCAGATTGGTGTGTATAGATTGTGATGGGAACAAGCTTAGTGTTCATCAGACCTATTAAGTGTTCAGTGTGGCTATTCATAATCTGTTGCATACTAAATGCCTGGGATGTCACGGTGCATTTACAGGGTGAGGAGCTGGAAAACGGCCAGCTAATGAAATGGGAGGAACTTGCAGCCAAAGCTGTTTGACACTGTCAGCTGCCCCCCTCTTACAATTACATCAATTCCCATTGCAATTCTGACCTTTTCATTCAGAGAACAAAGAAATTATACAAAAAGCTTTTAGATTAGGACCTCAACTGCACATCCATAGTGACTCCTACTTGAGAACACACAAAAAAGTCTTAAAATTCCTGAGATTTTTAAAGAATCTGTTTTAAACCTTGAAAATATTACACTTTCCATAGTAATACAAAAATTACTTGAATGTGTAATATTCGACTCCAAACAGAACACTATGGGGCTTTTAACACTGTGCTCAAGCCTGGGGTATTGTTGTGCTAATCCCAGCTTTTAACTTTTTTAGAGGTTCGTTTCACACTTTCAGCAGGATCAGCACCAGTTTTTTCTCAGGGTTATAGAACCCTGCAATGCAGTGCCAAATACTGTATGTACAGTGTTAAATTTTAAAGCTTGATGCTTAGCAAGAGACACACAATCAGAAATTAAATAGTCTATGCCTTTTATCATGTACTTTGTGTAGTCATGGAAACTTCTTATGTTGTGTAAGAACTACTTATGTCTTTCTTATGTAATTTTTTAAGGGGCTTAAAACAGCCAAGAAGGATTTATGTAACTGATGTGAAAGCATGAGACAAGCCATTATAAACCGGTCACACACTATATTTATGCAATCATGGTTGTTGACACCTCAAATATACAAATAAGAACCTTAACCCATGGTTTAGGAATGTACAGTGTGAAATGTCAATTTGTGAATACCCAGGATTAATTGTTAAATTGGTACAATATAATATGAGCAGAGTGGAATGTGAAACAAGTTTATCCTGGGTATAAAATGACCCAGGGTTGTCTTTCAAATGTGAAAAGCCCTTATGTTTCTGACCTGAACTTGCAAAAGTAAACTGAATAATAATCTGTTGTTTAATGCAGTAAACAGGCGACAGGGGCCTGTCAAAGTTCATAAAAAGGCCTATCAGCACCAATAATGCACCGGTCACAAGTCAGTAGCCTCGCTCTCAGGATGGAAAATCATTGATTAATGTCACATAGCTGATAGATTTATGTATGCAAATGCCTCCATTCAATCCCTTTGCTGCCATTTTAATTTACTGTGGCATTTGTTGTGCACAGGAACCTGTCCTGTCAAACAAGGTCAGGATTTTAGGGAAAAACCAGCAGGATAAATAGAGAGAGGATGTTTGTTTAATGTTGGGCTGGCAGTCATACATATTGACATAATGTTTATTCATTTGGATGTCAAGGGAGCTGACAGATACATGTGATATGAGATCAGAAACAAGGGCACAGTATTTCAAGAGATAACTCAGAGCCACTAAACCTTGAACTTGAAATAATAATAGTAATGTGATGGCTTCAAATGTAAGATGTATAGAATATCAATATTTGATTCATACTATGTATATGTTCAAGGTCTCCTTGCACAAGAGTCCATACTGCTCTGTGCTTTTTTAGGTATCTTTCCTATAGCGTATTGTGTTGTCTGACTGCACTGTCCTTTGTTTTGCACTGATTGAACTAAGATGCACATTATGCACTTTATTTGGCTAGGCTAACTTACTTTTTAATCCTTAGCTCTGCTGTGTTTTATGTAGCACTATGGTCCTTGAAGAACGTTGTTTAATTTCATTATGTTCTGTGTCAGCCATATGTAGTTAAAATGACAATAAATGCTTCTTGACTGAGATGCATGAGAATTATGCATACAGTAAATAAAAATGTTACAATAAAGACTTTTTATTCCCACTAAATTTCCAATTTAGCAGTTTAGCATGACAGGAAACATTTTATTCATACTCAGTTTTCAGTGCTTTTTTGCTTAACCATACAGTAGTTAAATTGGAATTACAGTTACACATACATGATCACATTTTTTATTCTTGAAGTATGCCTTCTGTATATCTGGCAAACCTATTTTCTCTTGCAACACTTCCATGTGCTGAAAACCTTTATACATATAGTTACAATAGTCTTTTTTCTCTTTTTGTACAATGATGAATGTACTGTAGTCCCTCATATATTTCCCCTTTCATACTCTTTCCATTTTAGTAGCTACTGTATATAGTAGTTGTAGCAAGGTTGTAGCAAGCACATGACTTTATTTGAAACCACAATGCAAAGGTTTTGATAGTTATCCTGATATCTGACTGCATTTGACCGGGAATCATGTATTTTATTAATACACTGGCACTTATCTTCTCTGTTCTTAACACCTTTACAGTGGACACTGCTAACATAAAAGGGCAACCACGTTACTTGTTACCCGGGATGACACCACAGTGTAAACCAGAAGCAGGACATTTTAACCTCACAAACACAGTGACAATTGTCTCCACAGTGGCCTTACCATCAAAGGGCAACCATGAGATGATCTGTGCAAGAAGACTGAAATTAAAACTCCAAAGCAAGATCAGTTGCTAAACTCATTTCTCATAAAGTGCACAAAATGAGCAGTCATGGGATCATCAGGGAGCCTGGCAGCTCTGCCATGAACAGATAAGGATAATGAATTAACAGCATTGGGGAGCTCCTTCCTTATCTCTAGTGCAGTAACATGACATGCACTTTTAACTTCTGAATCTGGTTGCTTTCAAGGTTTCTTCTTCATACTGTTGTTTCTGTATTGTTCATTAGGGATAACTAAAATAAGTTTTAAACGTTGTCATTTTTATATTCCTGTAAATCTAAGCACAAAATTAAATGTTTCCTTTGATAACATGTCTATTCTATTATACATTTATTTCACCTAAAATAAAGCTGAGTAATTATTTAATGTTTATAGTGGCTAAGAAAAGAGAGATCCAACTACAAACTCCTAGAAATGAGCACAGCTAGAATCATTTGCAAGCAAATTATATTTTTTGGGAGAACCAGCAGTGGTACACATGACAAACTGATGCAATTTCAGCAATGTCGCAAGAGTGGGACGATATTTGTCTCTTGCTAGTGTGCATTATTTTCAAGTTGTGCTCAACTTCCCAGATTTGAATCGCCAGAGGTCTGGGGGCTCTTCTCTTGACAGGGCACAAATAATTACCACACTCTCCCTTTGCTGTAGTCCATTATATTGCTCTTCTTATCTGTGGGGCCTGAGTTGCACTTGATCAAGTGAGGTCACAGTATTTTGACCACAACATAACACTGCTATTTGGAGATTTCATACAGAATAAGCTGGTAGGGTGAGTAAAGCAGGTTTTTTATTTTCCAGCCAACTCCACAAAATCCAAAACATAACCTTACAAAACAAGCTTGGACTTGGTAATATTTGGTGGAGGGAACGTCTTTGTCTCACAGTCATGCTTCAGAGAGTCAATGTATTTAAATGCACATAATCACTAAGGCTATTATACGTTGATTCTCTTGCATCAGGAGTTTTGTGTTCTATGCTTAACAGAGACATGGATTAAAACCAAATGAGTATGTAGATTAAATGAAGCACTAAATGAAGCTTGTCCACCTGGTTATAGTTATATACATCTGCCATCCCTAACAGTCAGGGGAAAAGGTGTTGCAGTTATTCAAGATGATAATCTAGGTGGCATGCAAAAATCTAGACATAAAAAATTCAACACGTCTGAAGTACTTTATACTAACATATGAAGTCACAAAAATAAGTCTACTGAGTTCCATTAATTGTTATTTTCAAACCTCTAGGGCCATTGTCTGAATTCCTCTGTGAATTTGCATATTTAATTTCAAACCTAGTTGTTTCTTTAGAAAAAGCATTAATTGTGGGAGACTTTAATATTCATATTTATGAGTTCGAAGACGCTCTGAGAACAGCAGTTGCATATTAGATTAGATTTAGTAGGTGTTAATCAGAAAGTAATAGGATCCACTCATAACGGAGGTCACGCACTTGACCTCAGTCTAACTTTCAGATTAAATATAGAAAATATAGTCACACTTCCTCACACTTATCCGGCTATTATCTTATTTCATTTAAAATACATTTTAGACGTGATATATGCAATTTGCCATGTCACTGTATTAAACGTACACTGCTACGTGTTAAACTCTCTGCTACTGCAGAGAGATTTTCCAATAATTTCCCAGTATTGTCATCCATGATTGGATCGCCTTCTGACAAATTCTATTTAATACTGTGAATTACCTAAAAGTAAAACCAATGTAGAAAAGCGCACGCCATTAATATGCAGTATCAATGACTTTATGAATTATTTCAGTGGAAAAATTAATACCAGACAGAAGAATCAGACTATTGATTTTAAAAACAAACAATAATATTTCTGATCAGTGCATAAAATGTTTTACTCCCCTTTGAGAGACTGATTTCCTTTCGCAAATTTTGAAGGTTGAAAAAAATTATCAACCTTCATACTAGATGCCTTACCTTCATGTATCTTTAAACTGGTTATACCATTAGCTACCGAACCCATTCTAAAAAACAATCACTTCTTCGCTTAGCACTGGCTATGTGCTGAAATCTTTTAAACTAACAGTTATTAAACCTCTAATTAAAAACCCATCATTAACCCCTGTCAGCTGTCCAACTATAGGACAATATTAAACCTCCCCATTGTCCCCAAGATCCTAGAAAAAATTGTAGCACAGCAGCTTTGCTCATACCTTCATAGGAATAATATTCATGAAATGTAGCAGTCATTATTTAGGCCTCACCATGGCACAGACAGAGCACTTGTTACAGTCCTGACTATAACCTGAGGGTATGAATACATTGCTAATATCTAATCCATGTTGCACTGGCTCCAAGGAAAAGTTCTCATTGATTATAAAATACTATTACTGACCTATAAAGCACTTAATGGTCTCGTGCAACAGTAGAGTTGCAGGCTATTTGGTAGTACATCAAGTAGTAAAGTAGCTACAGCAGGGGGCATAGCTTTTTCTTACAGAGCCCCACAGTTATGGTACAGCCTTCGGGAATCAGACACAGTCTCTGTGTTTAAGACCAGGCTAAAAACACATTTGTTTAGTCTAGCTTTTTATGAATAGCTTTTCTTGAGTACAGTAAAGGAGTAGATCTGGAGGGTTCATGGGCATAAAGTGTTTGGTGAACTGGGATGTCTGGAGGCTGTCAACGTACCCTTCTTGCAAGTTGCTCAGGTTTGCTGACTGGTTTGCATAATGTACATTTTGCAAATAATGTACAGAGACAATATACTTCTCTTTCTCTCTGTCGAGCAATATGCCACTGCTAAGCTCCCACTGTTCTATACTTTTCTATACTGTCTATTGTTAAAAGCCCTATACAAAATAAATTGAATTTAACTTAAGACATTTAAACTACTCAGCCTGCAAAAGGCATTTTTGGTACACAAATCACATTATACTGTTCATATTATAAGGCTGATTTCCAAAAGCATCTAACCATTAGAGGGTTAGTGCACAGCATCCAAAAAAGGACATGAATTCCACTGTTCCCAGGGTAGGATCAGTGGAATTCACCCTAAATGAAACACCAGTCAATAGCAGGGAATAAACAATGAAACAAAACATCACACCTCTAAGACTATAGTGCATTATATGACAACTCAGGGCAAAAAGATAGAATAAGAGAAGTAGTTTAAGAGAAGTTTAATCCTGGGTGCTTAATTGATATAGCTATTTACTCTCTTGTGCTGCAATACATACGTGATGTTTCCACAACCAAAGCAAAACAGATTCTGCTGCTTGTTTGTGGCCAAACACGAAAAACTGCACACAATGATTTCAAAGTACTGTATTATGCACGTCTACTGAAAACACCTGTTTAAAAAAAAAAAAAAAACAGAATCACGTCATTGCACATCCTTAATATTGTCATGAGAGACATTTCCACAACAGGCCAATAGGGGAGAGAAACAGCACTCCTTATGATGTACTTGCACAGATATTCTCTCACGCAATGTGCAATTCTGACAGCTTGTCAATATGACAGAGACCATGAAAAGGAGCATGCATCGGAGTTTTTGACAGCACTTTAAAGATGTATATGCAAAGTGAGGAAGGATTGTTTGACACTTCAGATCACTGATCAGTTCACAAAAATGTAAAGTCATGATGTGGCAGGCTTCATTGAGTCTTTAGATTCATAAGTGCTTCATTTCCCCCAGTGGAATTCAGATGAAAATTGTCTTTACATTTACAGGATTATCAAATATCTTTTAGATGATTTCAAGTTGTTGGAAAAATCTAAAAAAAAGGGTTTTAAAAACACATTCAGCCCAATTATTTAAAACACATTATTCAACCTCATTATTTAAAGCACATTAATTAAGCCTTGTTACACTGCTTCTGAGTAGTCTAATATGAACTGAAGAAAGCCTTACGCATTTATGGATATTCTCCTTAGAATCCTGGTTGTCCCATCAGCCAGAGGTGGGTTAGTGTACAGATGGTATTAAAAAATAAAATTCTCAGACATTGATTCTAAGCTTTAAAATTTCACTCAAACACTTAATTCATTCAAAATGAATAATTGGATTAATGATACATTTTATTAAAACATGCTTAAAAAGTAATTTACAGATCAAATTATAGAAAAAAGCCAGAAAACGAGTAATACTCGAAAAGATAAAAATAAATAAATAAACAGAAGGAAGAGTCAGTTGTCACTGGGCTAACGAGCCTCTCAACCATGTCATAACATTGAGGCTTCTTTGGTTAAATCTTGGAGATCCACCTTGTCCTTTGTGTATGTGAAGTTGAAATAAAAGACAAATATAAGAAGATACACCTGTTTAATACTGAAGTACATTCCTTTATTATCATGTCGGCATTGTTTCACAGGAATGTAAAGTAAAAAATAAAATAAAATTAGGAAAAAAAAATCTGCTGTAAAACAAAAGAATCATCTAACATTTGTAATTGTTTTTAATATTTTAGGCTAAGAAGCCAAAATATGTGTGTGTGTGTGTGTATGTGTGTGTGTGTGTGTGTATAACAGGATGTACTGTGTACTAAGTACTACAGTATGTCGCGGTATTTTGTGTACAAGATCAAATAAGAAATATCATAATAAACTAATGTATGTTGAATTTGTTCATGGGATATAAACGTAGTGCTTAAAAACACATTGCCCTGTGTGAAAAGACAATTATGATGGACTTTAAAATAGTGCTTGGACATTTAAAGATGGAGCAGTAGTGTATCAATAAGCAGTAAATGCAATACCACTGCCCAGATGTCTCTCCTTCAAGAACAGAAGAAAGACAAGTGATCAATTTTAAGACAGGAAAAAAAAGTATGTACTTAGGAATTAAAAGATTTATAGTGTTTTATTATAGTGTTTTTTAAGTGGTCATTATGTCCATGCATCTGCACTGAATGATTATGTTGTACATAAAAATTAAGAAAAGAATAGCAATTGGCCCCAGTGCTTTTGCACAGGAGTTTGCCCACTCATGCTATAGCTTTGGCTTCAGGTAAGAAGGCTTCCCAGTACTTTATCAGCTGAAGTGACAAAGGAAAACAGAATTAAAACCATCATAGAATAAAAGATTTTAAAAAACACACTAAACTTTAATACTGAATGCATCATATTACCCAAGGTATTAATGATTCTTACCTGCTGCTGTGTATGTACAAGTGATTCTAGGTACTTAATGATGACAACTTTGAAGTCCTTCACTCTTTGTTTCTATGAGAAACAGACGGTCAAGTTATTAACATGATAAAGACATAAAATAGCATCAAAATAAGTCACATAAAATAAGATTCTTATTAAGAGTGTGAATGATACTAAAATGTTATTCTCAGTTTGATACATAATAAATGCATAGTAGAAACATCATACTGTCAAAGTAGAAATCCTCAACATATCGACTAACCTCGAATCTCCCAACTTCCCGGCGAATGTTCTTCGATATCTGATCAAAATCTCTTTCTCCCTGCTGTACTTTAGCTTCCCACTAAAACAGGTCAAAAGAGACAAGAAAACCACCATGCTGACCGATTACACCAGACTGTGTGGATATGAGTGTTATATAAATGACTTTACAGTCCCTCCAGGATTTCATGATTCTGCATTCACAGACCCTGCCACAAAAGCCAAAGCCCTCTTCGATTTGAGTGCATTGAACATACAGCTATTAGAAAAAGTAATTCTCTATGGTTTGTTTTAAATGAAGAAACCTGTGCTAGAAATTTTGGCAATAAGTAACGTTCTGCAGTGCAAATTTCAAAATTCTTGCAACTGCAAAATCAAATATTTTTGGTCGGAACAACCACAAAATATTCTGCAAAATCCTGGAGAGACTGACTATATAAAAAGAACGTGAGAGAAAGAGTGAAAGACAGAGAAAGTGTATACTGGAAAGTGTTCAGATTTTGGATCATTTGACCATGCTATACATAACAAGATAAAACCTTTGACATACAGATGGCATTAATAAAGTGGTGGAATATGTTTAGTGATAAGCCACAGGAAGACAAAATGGAAATGATGAATATCACATTTTCCCCATTTAATTATCCCTCCTATATCTAAAGCTTCCAACAAAATTAAGGACAGGACAAACTCAAAAAATTAAATATCATCAACCCACAGTTGATGTTAGTTGATAAACTGTTTATAGTTATACTGATTATTAAAGCTACACTTTTGTGTTACAGCATGGCTCGTTATTGGCATGGAACTGTTTCTCATATACATTATGCCAATGCAACACACATTAAAGGATCAAATCTACTGATAAAAGGAGAAAACAAAAAAATCAAAACCAAGGGTCCTACCTCCTCAATCTCCTTTGTGGGGCATGACGGGGAAAATGCAAAAATTAAAAGTGCCTGATAATGTTCTGTGTGGTTAAAGTAATCAATAATTTATGAACTCTTATTAAGCGGAACAGTGGTTTCAGTGGAGCTATGAATGAATTAAAGCAAGAGAAAGCTTTATAATCATCAACACTAAGTTTCTCAGTAACACCAAGTGTTGATGCTGAAAACAGACCTGGGGCTTTTCTTTCTGACAGAAATTTTAACATTATGTTTCAAAGCTATGATAAACTTTTTGCTATGTTGGCAATGAAAATAAACAAATTCTACAAAAATTATATATATATATATATATATATATATATATATATATATATATATATATATATATATATATATATATATATATATATATAGATAGATATATATATATATATATATATATATATATAAAATATATATATATATATACAAACAAATAAATAAATAAACGGTGCATGACCAAGTGATGTAAAATGTCATTCTGCTCAACTATCACAGAAATTTGTTTTATTTATGCTTACATTCACTTTTTGTTTTATTTATTTAGCAAATAGTGCCCATGTTATACCTCCTTTATTTCATCCTTGGCCTGCTGGAGCTTGTCGGGCTTGTTGGCATACTGTAGCTTAGCCTCAGCTTCTCTCTTCCGTTGCAGCATGAGCTGAGCATCCTGCCATTTGGACCACATTTTCATGCGCTGGTCAAACACACCCTAAGGAAAATAAATAGCTATAAGCGTGAGCTTTAAAGGGGCTATTTAGCTTTAAATGGACCAGTTGTGATATTTGGATCAGAGCACTCTTTACTGCATGGACAAATCCATAAAGCCTGCCTTTTCCTAGAGAGCACTTATTGCCTTGCTTAGACATGAATGTCATTGGCATTAGAAAATTATACTTTTGTATATGTTCATTAATAGTTAAGGTTTAGTGGATTTTAAATAGGTCTCATCAAACTAGTTAATACATTTATGACCTGCTAATAAGCAATGTTCTGTGAAGCACATCACCATAATTATCAGCATGCTTCTGACAAATTCAGCAGGACCAGAAATATTATTTCCTGTCACCTTCACAGCTGTGATAAGTCGTACGTAGTCGCCAAGTAGCTCAGAGAACACGCAGAAGTCGGCATAGGCCTGTTCTTGGTGCAGCTGATCAATCTTCTCCTCCACCTCAGCAAGCTGCGAAAGGGCCCGTGACAAAGCTGTGTGGTCCTCCGAATTTCCCAGCATGGCGGCACTCTTTGCAAACGATGCAGTGTTCACCGATAGCTCTGGGGATGGGACAAATAAAGTGACATAGACTGGGTTTACAGACAGAATGGTTAAGTAATGAGAATAAGGCCATGGCCATGTTAATCAAGGGCAAGTACTCTCCGATTTGTCTATCAGAGTAACCACAGCTCACTGGGATTTAACTGATCAAAATAATGATTATACAGAAATGCAGTGTAATACAGCGCAAGAAAATCTGCTAAATAGCTATATGCCCAAGACGGTTTTCAGTCAGCCTTGCTATTTTGAATATCCAGTTGTAGTAATGTGAGATGAAGTCATTTTATTAGTGCTTCAGCACTGCTGAAGTCCATCTGAAAATGGGGCAAATGGCCATGACTAACTATAAATAAATGTGCAAAGATCACCTACTTCGCTTGATGTTAATTCAGTTCATAACTATAAATAAGTACAAGTTTCTCCTCAGAAAATGTATATTTCATGCAAATATTTTTTGTAATAATTCTTCAAGACAGTAAAAAGTGCTGTTTTATACTCAAACATTACAGTGTTCAAACTCTGCAAGCATTCTAATGGACTGTTTTTATGTCAGTCAGTAAATTATTTCGTTTTGCTGCATTGCAATAGCAACTTTAAGCATATTAAAATGATATGCTATTCTACTGATTTTTTTTTATGACTCCATATTCTATATTTCTATGAGAAATATAGACTACAGAAATAAAACAAAATATTTACATATCTTCAGAATTATATTAAAACAAACAATTCTAAATTTCATCTACACTTTTTGATATTTTTTTTAATTTCTGTTAAGACTTACTTCCAAAGGTCTCAATATAACAAAATAATTTGATAATACAATAATTATAATCTTACCTTTCCTATGAAAAACTAATGATTCCACACTGGCATGTAGTTTTCTGAGCTGGATGTCGAGATTCTCAAACTGCTGTTGTTTCTCTTCAAACCACTTTATATAAAGAAAAAAAGGAAGTCAGAAAAAAGGAACTATATAAATTATGGTCAAAAACTGATCTACCAGCAATACACTACTAAACAGAAATACCACAAACTGCAAAAAGGTCAGTGAGGCACCAGATAATTAAAAATGTGATTTTCAAAATGATTTAAAGGTCAAAAACTATAAAAAGTTGCAGTATTGTCCAGAATATTCAGAAGTACTAGGTATAATTGTATGTCTACAGTTGAATCTAAGGGTAGGAAACAAATGCTTTCACATTATGTCTCTCTCTGCCTGTGTGTGTGTGTCTCTCTCTCTGCCTGTGTGTGTGTGTGTGTGTCTCTCTCTCTGCCTGTGTGTGTGTGTGTGTGTCTCTCTCTGCCTGTGTGTGCGTGTCTCTCTCTCTGCCTGTGTGTGTGTGTGTGTGTCTCTCTCTGCCTGTGTGTGCGTGTGTCTCTCTCTCTGCCTGTGTGTGCGTGTGTCTCTCTCTCTGCCTGTGTGTGTGTGTCTCTCTCTCTGCCTGTGTGTGTGTGTCTCTCTCTCTCTGCCTGTGTGTGTGTGTCTCTCTCTCTCTGCCTGTGTGTGTGTGTCTCTCTCTCTCTGCCTGTGTGTGTGTGTGTCTCTCTCTCTGCCTGTGTGTGTGTGTGTCTCTCTCTCTGCCTGTGTGTGTGTGTGTCTCTCTCTCTGCCTGTGTGTGTGTGTGTCTCTCTCTCTGCCTGTGTGTGTGTGTGTCTCTCTCTCTGCCTGTGTGTGTGTCTCTCTCTCTCTGCCGGTGTGTGTGTCTCTCTCTCTGCCTGTGTGTGTGTCTCTCTCTCTGCCTGTGTGTGTGTCTCTCTCTGCCTGTGTGTGTGTGTCTCTCTCTGCCTGTGTGTGTGTGTGTCTCTCTCTCTCTGCCTGTGTGTGTGTGTGTCTCTCTCTCTGCCTGTGTGTGTGTGTGTCTCTCTCTCTGCCTGTGTGTGTGTGTGTCTCTCTCTCTGCCTGTGTGTGTGTGTGTCTCTCTCTCTCTGCCTGTGTGTGTGTGTGTCTCTCTCTCTGCCTGTGTGTGTGTGTGTGTGTCTCTCTCTGCCTGTGTGTGTGTGTGTCTCTCTCTCTCTGCCTGTGTGTGTGTGTCTCTCTCTCTCTCTGCCTGTGTGTGTGTGTGTCTCTCTCTCTCTGCCTGTGTGTGTGTGTGTGTGTCTCTCTCTCTGCCTGTGTGTGTGTGTGTGTCTCTCTCTCTGCCTGTGTGTGTGTCTCTCTCTCTCTGCCTGTGTGTGTGTGTCTCTCTCTCTCTGCCTGTGTGTGTGTGTCTCTCTCTCTCTGCCTGTGTGTGTGTGTCTCTCTCTCTGCCTGTGTGTGTCTCTCTCTCTGCCTGTGTGTGTCTCTCTCTCTGCCTGTGTGTGTGTCTCTCTCTCTCTGCCTGTGTGTGTGTGTCTCTCTCTCTGCCTGTGTGTGTCTCTCTCTCTCTCTCTGCCTGTCTCTCTCTGCCTGTGTGTGTGTCTCTCTCTCTCTGTCTGTGTGTGTCTCTCTCTGCCTCTCTCTCTCTCTCTCTCTCTCTCTCTCTCTCTCTGCCTGTCTGTCTCTCTCTCTCTCTCTCTCTCTCTCTGCCTGTCTGTCTGAGTCTCTCTCTGCCTGTCCTTATGTCCGTCTACATGTCTGCCTCTCTCTCTCCTGTGTGTGTGTCTCTCTCTCTCTCTGCCCGTCTCTCTCTCTGCCTGTGTGTGTCTCTCTCTCTCTCTGCCTGTGTGTGTGTCTCTCTGCCTCTCTCTCTCCTGTGTATGTGTCTCTTTCTCTCTCTGCCCGTCTCTCTCTCTCAAGTGTGAGGATCTTAGAATTCAAGCCAGAGAGCAGCTCATTAATTCATCTCATTATTCAAGTCCGAAAATCAGCCCCTTACCGCATCCGATTCATTCATCTTGATTGTCATTTTGTTGACAGCATCGGCCGCTTTGTTTACCATCCTCAATATTCCAGCCCCACTCAGTGCCTGGGTGCTAACTGCTCGCGGCAGCTAAGATAAAATGACAAATAAGGGCAAACAAACCAGTTAACAGGCCAGGGCCTGGACTGAATCCCACAGGGAGCTTCATTCCCTCTTGTCTCACCTACACCACAGGCTTAAACCATGAAAAGCCTGTGGATTTCTCTACTCCCATACATTTTAATGCTCAATTCAATTTAGTGCATTTCGTCCCTAGAAAATTCTCAGAGGGCCGACGGGCACAAATAGCTTTCAATTGCCCTCGGACCATTTAGCCTCATAAAATCACTAGGGTTTTCTTTTACAATTACATTAATGTAGTTTCCTCAGGAATGTGGTAATCCACTAGAAATAACCTAAGAGTTGACCTTAAGTATAAAGGACTCATTCAATGATCTAAGCAAAGGTTAGGCAAAAGTATTATATTTACAAGATATGAAATGTGAGAAAAACAAATGAGGAAAAACTAGAAAGAAACTCAAATTATCACCTTATGAACATTTAAAGTGATCACGATCCATACCTCTGTGTTTTCCAAGAACTGAATGACATCAGGGTCTTTTAGCAGAGCAGGATGATTTACTGTTCTCATCAGATACCTATAAAGAGTAACACAAGATCATTTCTGTATTTCAATCCCAAAATTAAAAGAATAATTTGTCCAATATGTTATCACCAGGTGAATAAACCTACAACTGAATTTCTCAAATTTTAGACAGTACAAAATATAAAACTATTTCTTGAGTCTTGAAAAATCTTATGTGAACTACGTAGAAATTAAGGGGCTTGGCAATCAAGATTCAGTTCTTTAACAAATGAAGTCTATAAGCTGACATCCAGGAGCCCTGTCCAAGCTACTGACCTTCACATCAATCAATGGGCTGATAAAAAGGGCAGAGAAATGTCAGCGCCTCACTTAACTTTAAGTTTTATTCGATTCATCAGACAGCGCAAAACCAGCAGCACAGCGGAAATCGTACAGGAGTACAAAGCGGGGAACGTGTTCACTCAAGAGAAAACTGCCAGCATAAGCCTGCATTGAACACTGACAGCAAGAACCCTCCTGAGCTTGGTGATAATTATTTATCTAATACTTGTTGGTTAACCTTTCGTCCACAAAAGACCAGAACATGAATGCTCTTTCCATTTGAATTGTTTTCATGTTTTAAAAAAAAACAAAAAAAAAAACGATTCAGACAAAGCTTGCTGTGTGAAGTAGCAGAAGAGTCGTTTCTTTTCTTATTTTAAAATACCTTTCCAAAGCAGCTCTTCTTTTCTCTACAAATTCTGCAGATGACAAGTCCTCTTTTCCGACCTTGACTTTTGTCATTCCTGAAAAGGTTTAAACACATATGAAAGGTGCATGAAAGATCACGTGACTCCTTCAAGAGCAAAACAATCTCCACTTCTTTTTAAACATACCCACGATGCTTTTCTCTGGTGCCGGAGGGACTATGTAGCCAATGTGCATGTACTTAGAAGCCAGTTTGCTATGCAGACCCAGGAAATCACTGAATCTCCTTTTCACAGAAAACTCATTTCTGCTGAAAAGGTTCAGGGATGTCTACAAAAAAAAAAAAAAGAAAGAAAACAGAATGTCTATGTACAACCCTTATTTTCACAAAATCTCTCATGTACTGTACAGGGGGTTCCAAGCCTCTAGTCCTAATTGTAATTTCCAGATGTACATTTTAAGACTACTGTAATGCTTAAACATTTCATTATAAAAAATATTTATTGCAAAATAATATATTATTATTATTATATATTAATAATATTTATTATTATTATTTATTAAATAATTTTTATTGCAAAAAATTGCAATGGTCATGTTGAAAATCATCCATGCTGGCACAATGTGATAGGCCTGACGTATACTTGAAATTTTTGCAAGTAGCTTGGACTTCATGTGTGCACGCAGAAGCAGCAGAACGAGTGGTCTTGTGTACATACTTGCCCTAGTATCTTATGCACATCTGGAGGAAGCCAAATTTACTGTGATTGGAACGTCAAAGGCAAAACAATCTTGTCAGTTTTTCAAAGTCAAACTGTGAAATGTTTAGTGATTTCATTTCATTTAAGGCAACATTAAACAGACAGATTAGTAAAGTATTTACTAACTTACTAATATTTACAGTTAGTAAATAATTAGAATTTACTAATATTTACAGATTAGTAAAGTATTTACTAATCTAGGAGATCCAGAAAACTGGTCAATAAACCAGGGCTTTCACTAGGTTTGAATAAACTATATCACCTTTGATATGCAGATAAAATTATCTGATCCAGAGAAAGTTGGTAAGTTTTAGTGTTATGCTTAGAGATTGTCTGCCTTTCATGTAGCCATGAAAGGCAAAGACAAACACTAAGCATAACACTAAATCTAGTTAGCACTCAAAAACTAGAACCGTACCCGAGTATGTGAATTTAGACACAGGGCTAGTTTATATAGCAGAGTTCATTTTAATCACAGAATACTCACGCTAGCCTTGAATCTCAGGATGAAAAGATTCAAATAGCATGTGCACAGTTCATTTAAATGTATCTTGAACAAATACGACTCCTAGTAACATTTCAAAATACAAAATCTATTTTCATAGTTCTATACAAATTTCCAATAATTTCTATTTAATTTTTAATATAAATAAATGAAAAAATGAGGTAAGAAATGAGTTCTTATTGCTCCTATCGCATTAGGAAATCAAGGAACCACTAAACTAGAAACCCCTACTGCACAATAAATATTAAACACAAAATGCTCACCTTGGTGGACACTTTATATGCCATATAAGCATTCATTCCATCACCTTAGAGAGAAAAACAGTGAGATTGAAATCTTCAGGATATTATTATTTCACAGTGTTGATTTTGCTGATTTACAACATAAATTACATAAAAATAAATCTCATTACCATGCATTGTTCGACTTTATGATATAATCAGAAACTACTCTGGCATCCTGCTAGTGATTTCAGACTAAGTATTTTTTTAATAATGTTATAGTACATTGTGCTAGCAGACTAACTCAAAACTGACAGCTTTCTAACAACATTATCTTAGCTGACGGCATGTATGATTAAAATGTGTTTTGTGCTACTGGCTGGCTTTGTTAATGGGTCAAACATGGTTATTTAACGATTGTACATATCCCTAAATGAGTAGTTCCCAGCCCTGTTTCAAAACATTCCTGCCCCAACAAGTCCACAGCTACTCAGGAGGGTCTGTTAATTAACTGTTTAGTTGAATCCAATGTGTATTAGAGTGGGGAAAACATCAAAATATGAAGGTAGATGTATTTGGGGCCAGTGCCCTAACGGATGCATTTCCCGAGAGGGCTAGAGACCAAATCCTATACCTGATAGCATTTGAAAAGGTCTATTGATTTCGCAATGTATAGCACCCCACCACCACCACCCCGCAAACCAGCTACCCCTACAGAATGGCCTCAGGAGATGAAAGCTGCTACAGATGCCAAAGGGCTTTATAAATTCTACAGCAGTGTACAGAGAGATAACTCTGCTAAACTTACCCACTTTCTCTGGGTCAGATACTTTTATCTGCATATCAAAGGTGTCCCCCTTCTCCTCAGCTTCTTCATCCTGTAAAATAAGAGGTAAGTTACTAGGAAATCAGCCTCCACCTCAAAGGGAACCAGGGATAGGAAATGAGTCTGCAAATTACTAGGAATTACAAATAGGAAATGGGTCATCCAACTCAACACAATAGTGCTGAGAAGTTAAGAAAACCTGAACACAGTCACAAAGACACTGTGAAGCTTACTTTCTACCAAGTCTAAAAAGAGAAAAAGACTGTATAAGAAGCAACAATGCAACGCAATATCAATTATGACAAGTCCTTGTTTTTTGAAACAACCACAGTTGCAGTGGAACAGGCCACACTTTAAACTCATATAAAAACATTTAATATTTTTCTATTCATTTGCACAGTATTTTTTTTTACAATTATTCAATAATAACAAAAAAAACATAATACAGACAGGCATGCTGTTTATTCTATTCAATATGTATGTTCTTCGACCATTACTTATGTTTATATAACCATTTAATTGAAACATTCACTATTGAACTATATTACAAGATGCTTTACCTCATCTAAAGACCCAAAGTCTTCGACTGTAGGAGTGATGATTCCTGTGGGAGTGACTGGTGTGATGGCAGGAGAAGGGCCATCAGATAGGATGGGTTCCCTCTCTGGACTGTCCAAAGGCACTTCCTCTGTTACTTCTTTAATGAAAGTAGGATAAAATTAATCAAATCTATCATACAATTCAGTTATGTGACCAGACAGATGTGACCAGACAGATATACCAAGACATTAACAACATTATGCTTTATCAATATACATAATTATGAAAAATCACTTACTGTGCAGCATAATGTAATATAATAGCCTACAGTAAAATAATATAAATCATTATTATTAGCTTTTTAAACAAGGTTAAGTGACCACAAATAGATATATCTGTAAGTACAATTTTATAACATTATGTATGATCATCATACTACGAATTTTCCATCACATTCTGCCATGAAAATCAAACACAACTCAAAAACAATTATATTGTTTAACATACTAATAAATACAATCATTCAGCTATAGCCGAAATATCTTATGCAGTAACTCAAGTCAACAGCTCAACAAATATATCAACAACTCTAGGTTATGTTCTGTGTGGGTGCCAAGTCCTAATAAAGAACTTACTTCACTCAGACCTCAATGATCTCACATTACTTTACAAACACCACATCATTCAACCTTAAATTATATACCAGGAAAGAGGTCCTCTTGGTCATCATCTAATAATATTTCTTGTTTAGGTCCATTGGTGTTTGTGCTGATGTCTTCTGCAGGCAAGCTAGCTGGCTCTGGAGATATGGATCTGGACTGAAAACAAAAGAAAAATGTAAATATAGTTGTATAATTAACATGTCTGTTAACTGGCTAACATTACACATTATAAACAACAAAGAAGCTCTGTAGTAATTGAAAGTACTTTTCATAAGGGGAATTCCATGGGCAGACTGCTCACCAGCTTTCAAGATCTCAGTAGTATATCTGAATTTACTCTGAGGTTATGTCAAGGAGAACCAGAACTAATTAGTCAACCTACAGTAGTACACTTTATTCAGATATCAGTTGCGCCTGATATAGATTTTAAAATACTGTTATTGAACTGCCTGGTACAGAGTATACCAGACTTTACACACTGACTGAGCCAGCTCTGTAAAGCATATACTGTACAGTATATTCATTTTTCCAGTTATGCCTCAGTCACTTTCTTTTTCTAAAATTTGGAAATAATGTTGCACAATTCACTGGAAGTTCAGTACTTCTATGCTGGTGTATTATGACTAGACAAATCAAAGTGCACAATCTAATTTGACTCAAATGAACTACAAGTTCATATATGTAGCTTTGTAAAGATTGCGTGCCAAACAATTTCATTCCAACTATCCAAAAGAGTAACAAAGAACATGGAAATAAATTACTGTTCAAACATAAATTTAGTGTTAAAAAGTTACAAATTAAAACATAAGCTGAATATTAAATAAAGGTAGATTTGGGATTTTTTTCTTTTTTTTTTTCTTTGTAATTTTCTTTTTTCAAATCCAATCTGTGCTATTATGGTAGAAATACAAGCCATTATTTAGGCCATGCAAAGTTTTCCAAAGTGGTTCTCAAACTCGTTTAGCTACAGTGCCTCATTACGTTACACAGTATCCACTTTAGTAAGCCACGTCTAATTTTTTAATTTGTAATTAACAACGATATTACTCTAAGAAGATTGTTGTTACATTCAATTACAATGCAGATTCTAGCAGCTCTGTAATTGTCATATACTTACTTATGAAATGAATTTTAATTCAGTAGTGGTTCTAATCATATGATATACATTTCTGTAAATTTTAAAACATGTAAATTTTAAAATGTTACCGTAATATTTATATTGAAAAGACACGCTCAACCTTTGATAGTACCCTTGGGGGTAAATCTACTATTTATGCTCAAAAACACTAGCTAATCATTTTATCTTGAAGATATTATACAGTTACAATGAAGATATGATATCCAGTAAAAATGTGGTTACAGACTTTTATGTCCTTGGTCTGAAAAACTCTAGCAGTTGATTACATAACACACAAGAGAGGACAGTTAATGTTCACACCCAACATCCAGCAGTACTGCAAACAGTCTTTCTGTAAACAGTCTTTAAAACATACTGCTTACAAGTAAAACTTTTTACATGATGAATGACAATAAGCTCAATCAGAGGACAGGCTTCACACCTCTGAACTTTCCCCCTCCTCCTTTTCCTTCCTTCCTCATTTCTCTGCTCCAAAACTGCTGAGATGGTGAATTCTTTCACCAGATGATATCTTGTCCAAGCAAACTGTAAGATTGTCACATGCTCTGCTGCTGTCACCTGTCTAGTCCTACCATTAAAGGTCAAATTATAGGTGTAATTAAACTGTTCGGAGTATTTACTTAAATGTATGAAGGCTTGCAGTCACTCCAACTGAACATTGTTCACATAATCATGTCCTGAGGCATCATTTTCCAGTCATGTCTTCTGAAAGATATCTTTCACCCATAAATAGTTCAATTTAACGGTCAAAACTAAATAATTTTACTTGATCATATTTTGGTTATAACATTTTTAAGTCACTCTGAACATTCAAGATTCGAGGTGGTTCCTTTAAACGGATGTATTATTAATGTTTTGAGACTGTTCACGTCAAACGTATTAGTTCGACGTGACACCATTTGTAATTGTAATACTCCTGCGTTACTAGCACGCAGGGTTGACGTTCATGTTTGACACCCGCGCATGCGCATTAGTATTGCTTGTGCTAATGCATATAAATGAAATGTTGTTGACTTCGTTATAATTGCACGAAATATGACTTGGTGAACAAGAACAACCGAGTAAATTAAATACGAAGCTTCCGTATATGGCAGCAAATATAGTTTCCATACGTTTGACAATGTGTCCGTTGACTTTCTTAGAGCAAACCGTTATGCTAGCTATTGGTTTGAGCAGCTAGCCACCTGGCTAATGTTCCTACCTGTTCTATTGTAGTGACGGCGCTTTCAAAAAGGTCTTCTCCATCCTCCACTTCTATAAAGTCTGTCTGTCCTGCATCTGCCAACGGTGGGGGTTCCCTCTCTTCCGCCATCTTCTCCTAACAGTAATAACGGTGAGAGCAAACTCTGTGATTAGAGACAGGAGGTTCCCAGGCTGTCATGTGATCCGCACGAACAATTCAGTCTTATGACAGTTGTGGCGCTTTCATTGAAAACACGCTCCGCCCTAAACAACATACGCCATAATAACTCTTTATTCGACTCTAATTTACTTCATTAACATAAGATAAACAAATAAGAGTACAATAATACTAAGCATTTAGGGGACCCAAAAGACAATGATTAGGGAACTAATATAGTGGCCCTATAACTGAATCCTTCACCCAAAACATGGATTCAGTTTTTATAAAATTGTAGAACTATTGCCAAATAGTTACTAGTATAATACTAGAATAGTAACTCACCTATATACCTGCAGCTACTTTTAATTTTCAAGACAGTTCTCTTTCAAGACGGGTACACTGTGAGATTTTAGTGTTATACTGCTTTAACTCACCTGATATTGAACAATAATTAACCCCCAAGAAGCTGACTGAAGTGTGTTTGCCCAGGGATAAGGCAGTACATAGAAAACATACAATACATACAGTTAATAGAAACAGTATTTTTAAAGGAAATTAAATTAAACAGTATACTTGTAGAAACCATTGTTTTTGGTTCTAATACTAAGTTTCAGTGGTTTATATCGCTTTGAATATTTCCAATTACATGACAATATAGATATAGAGGAACTTTTTAGGCAACTACAGACAACAAAAAAAGGATATGGGGGAAATACGTGCAGATTAAATAGATGATAGTTAATTACATCTATTTTTAACGGATAAGCTTTTCTTAATAGGTGACTGTGTTAGGTAGATTGCTCATATTATTCTGATGTGCCTTCAGCCGCTTCAGCAACATGCTGAGATCTGAAATTCTATAACAGTGAAATTGGTTTGCACTCAATAAATATAATGAATTCACATATTATCATATAATTAATTGAACCAACTGTTATTCTATTATTATTATTATTATTTATTATTTAATATTATATATCTATTATTTGTTGCTTCATAATCATCAGTTGCACACACACCTGAGCCTTTTGTTGTGTGTTGGTTTTTACTTAGTCTGTTTTTTGGCTTCTATATCTGGATATTACATTTAAATATATCTAATATTAATCTTGAATTTTTGTATTATATTATTCTTTGTATTAACTTTTATACATTTTATGTTTATGTTCTGTAAAGCTGCTTTGAGACAATGATAATTGTTAAAAGCGCTATACAAATGAATTTGAATTTGAATAATAGGGAATTGTACTTAAATTTCAGCATTTACTTCTTGTGAATGACTTCTTATACAGAGTTTCGTGAACAAAAATGGTCCAAAATCTAAAATTTTCAGACATTTATTTATTTGCAGTGTTAAGTATACGAATCATTAGTTGCACTGCATATACCATATTAGTATGCTGGTTGGAATCACAAGCATAAACTGCAATACCAAAAAGTAACTGGAGGACACTAATTTATACATATTTTTGCTAATACCTTTAAATAACAGTAAACCAAAACATAATATGAGGCATCAAGCAGTGTCCAAGTATTGACACCAAAATATAATTTACTTTGCAATTATATTATATCAAAATATTGGATTCATATTGCTTATGGGCTTTAATAACAGTGTTGTGGAAAAGAATTTCCCCTTTGGGGACAATAAAGTAAAGTAAGTAATGTCCAAACTAACAACCTGGCAGTAGTAAGCAAATAGTTTATAAGTGAAATTAAATAAAATTTTTCATTTACATTTTTTTCTTATTTTTTCTATGCAGTAGTTACTTCAAACACTAGGTGCCACTATCTTGTAAAACTACATCAAACCAGAATTCCTGCAGTTGAAAACAATATAATTCAGATATAGTAGTACTGCATAACAATGACATTAAAATGGTCATTTTTATTTATTGACTATTGTGAAATGAATAGCTGTATGATAGAAGTATGTGCATTCCAAATGTTTAAAAAAATAGATTTCTTCTACTATTTACCTACGGTATATAGTAGGTAAATAAGATAAGGTATTATATTTATATTTAATAGAAATCCATGGAAATCATGGATTCTGGTTCACCTAAACCTAAACTTTAAAATATCCCTCTTTTTTCAAATCTTCAGCTGTCCAGTTTCAGTTTCCCACCCTAGTTTCATTCTTGGCTGACAGCAGTAGAACCTGCTGCTGTAGACTATTCACTAAAAAAAAAAAAAAACAATCATCCTGCTGTGCCTTATGAGAGGTTTTCTGTTCACGATGGTTGGAAAGAGTGGTTATTTGAGTTCTTGTAACCTTCCTGTCAGCTCAAACCAGTCTGGCCATTATCCTCTGACCTCTTCTATGGTTTCCACCTGAAGACCTGTCAGTCACTGGCTGTTATTTTTTGAGGCCTTTTTCTATAATCTAGAGTCTCTAGAATCTCTAGGTTTCCATGCAAATTCCAGATCAGCAGTTTCTGAAATACTTACACCATCCTTATCCCTATGAAGAAGAGGGGCACATCATTGTTGACACAATATCTTATTTTATTTCTTATTTTATTTTCCACTAAATTTCATCATGATATTCAAATCTCCCAATATTTACCAATTCACTCAAAATAAATATTCTTCAGCAAAAATTTTCTTTTGCATTGAGAATTTTTTTTTTTAGCTGCACAACCTATGGGTGGTTGATGAATTTGTTACTGAACAAAGCAGCCAGTAAAATTTCCATTTGATGAAAATATACTTTTCTATAAGAATATATAAACTCAAAGAAAGAAAGAACGCACGACTGACAATATGTATTTAGCATTACAGGTCGTGGAGACTATTTAACTGCAATGAAAGTAAGTTCTTTTATTTTACAATTGTGAGTTATTAAATTTCCAATGTAAAATTTCACATATTAACAAGAGTGAATGTAATAGAGCTATAGCTTTATTTTCATATGAAAGATTGGGAGTAAATTCAACATACAGTCAACTCTGAAATGTACTGAAACAGCAAAGCCAATTCTTTGCTTGCTATACACTGGAGACATTTTAGTTGGAGATCAAATTTACAGCTTAGCACAGGGAACTTCTTGTTTAAACCCATGTGACTATTTAGTTTGACCCCAAGGCATTTTAATGCACTTGTTGTACATGAATACCAGTAATTTGACTGTGGGTTTAAAGCTAGCCAATTTAATGCTAAAAACAGAAGGGAAATCAGAGCCATTGCACAAACATTGGGCATGGAATGTCCTGAAAAAGAAAGAAACCACTGGTGTACTAACAACCAGAACTTGATCAGAACGCTCAAGGAAACAACCACAGTTGATGACATCTGTGCCAGGATGTTGATGACTCCTCCAAGGGCTGGAAAGTCTCATTACATGGGCAAGCCGGCCATTTCCAAGGAGCCTAAGCAGCATTTGCCTTTATGGGAACACCAAAAAGCTGCCTTTCCTTTTATCAGCTTGAGTATAATATCACCAGAGCCAGAGAGGTGCAACATCATAGTGACCAAACCAACACTCCTCTGAGACTCCTCTGCGAGCATCAACGTTAGAACTGGAAGGAAGTGGTATCCTTGAAATATCTCAGACTGGTAGAGGAATGTAGACGATGCTGTTGGAAGGCCTGCTATGAGCCCACACATTCAGTCTTCTTGGCATTTGCAGGAAAGAAGAGCCACCAAGAACATCATCAGAGCTGTGAAAAAAACTGTTGGGATGGCTGTGGTTCAAGAAGGATTATCCATGGTGTGGTCCACCACTTGGACATTTTTCATAATCCTTGGTGATTGTTGCTTGTCAGACTGTACGAACATGTTCCCCATGTCACACTGTAGGATTTTGGTTGTCAATGTCAGATCAAGACGCATCAAAATCAGACGCACACAAAAAGACTTGTCTGGGGTTTTACATCATCAGTCCATGACATGTTCAGACCCACATTCTCTTGCTAAAATGGCAGGTAGCAGCAAACAAAAACAATCTTTGGTGATAAAAACAGAAAAAAAAACGACAACAACGTGTGTGGAGGCATGTGCCTGGGCATGTGTCATCCAGTCCGGCATTCCTGTTGGTTCTTGGTTTGACGCTTGTCGTAAGAGATGTCACACTGCAGATAAGTGTCTGAAAACTTTTACCACTGCCAGAACTTCATCGGAGGAAAAAACTGAACACAACAACCATGAACTGGCTGTCGCTGACCATGTCAAATGAGCCATCAAGGACTACGGATTTTACCCTAGGATTCTAGAAATCTTTTAGGATTTTTAAAATTTGTCTCAGACGACCAAATCGTGGCCACAGTGTGAGTCCAGCTTTAGTCACTTGGTTGAGGGTGTCTGATGATATAAGATCCAAAAACACCCTATGACCATGGATTCATCACTGATGTGTAAAAGTCACACCATCAAGTATTTTTAAAAAAAAAACATATACAGTTCATACCACAATATGTAAACCACTCATATCATTAAGAAAAGGAAGGCCAGATTGGAATTATCAAAGAAATACAAAGATGAGCCACATGAACCAAGATTAGCCACTCAAAGTGATGGAACGACGACGGATGAGTGTGTAGAAAGTAAAATCTGCACATTTGTATCAAAGTTCTCAATATAAAGATATATATTCTTACACTTAAACAACAAAAGATAACCAACATTTCTTTAATCTGTTTTGACTGTTAGTAACAGAAGTTTAAGCCTGAACAAACTGGATACCTTCTTGTACATATGTGTAGATGTGCTTAACCTATGGCCAGTATTCCCTAGAAGCTTCCTCCCAAGTTGGGTCAGTTGCTTGGTTAGTGCTAGTGCCAAAAGACAGGAAATTCTTGTGTGTATAAAAACTCCAGTTATTAGTCCAGAGAGCTTTAGAACCAGGTAGTGTGCTGGATTTAGATTTTGGAGTCCTCATTATTCACCAGCTGAAAGAATACAAGGGCTATTTATTAGAAGCTCTTGCCTTCAACAGTGTCTCTTTGACTTCTAGGTAGGTCACAGTCAACCTTCACTTTAAGGCACAAAATTCACAGGTGCAGGTAACCTGGCTAAAGGTACTCATCACAATTGTGGCATCAGAATTACTTGAAGAGAAAGCTGACAAGGCATATTGTCTGCTAATGAGATCAGCAGTGCAAACCAAAGCCTTGAGAACCACCTCAGGGCTACCAGCAGGAGTCTAATTGCTGAATTCTGTCTAATGTCAGCAAAATGAGCAGTAGAGGAAATGTGCTGCCAAGACATCCTTCTACAAGCAAAAGCTGGAAGAACCTGCATCTATTCTATGCAAGCTCCACAATATTTTCTTCCCTTTTCAACATCCTCCTACCTCCTTAAATGCTGATCTTCTCTGAAGGAAACATTAACATGTGCTAATCGTCGATACCTGTACTACTGCAATCCATTATTCTCTTTTCCCTCCCATTACTTAAGAATAAGATTTTTTTTTGTAATATCTCTATTTAATTTCTTTGGTCTAGCATTGCTATCACTTGCTCACTGGAGCCTTTTCCTTTCACAATGCTTCAGACTGTCTTTGAAGAACTCCCCCCCCCCTTTCATCAGGTAAGTATTGAATGACTTTATATCATCAGACAGTAGCAACTACCAACTAGTGTTATTTCTTGTTTACAATCAATTATCTCTCTTTCTCATCCTGAATGATCTCTGGGAATAAAAACTCTGGATTCAAAGCACTACAAGCCACAGAAATGTTTGATACCTTGCTATAGAATGTATGCAAATGTTTGTTTTTTATTGTAAGTGGTAGATGGATCATCTGAGCAAGTTTTTCATAGAACAGCTAAAACCCTCAAGGTATAAACTCATCTAAAAGACAGAGCTGTGGCACTGAGCATTACATACATACATTAGTTATTCATTACACTTACAGTTGAAGTCAAAAGGCATTCAAACTCAATTTTTGAATTCCATCGCCACACAGTTCCTTTTACCTTAGATTTGTTAAATGGGATATCTATCCATAAAGGTTCATTTTAAAAAATAATATAATATTGGGGAGACAGATTTTTCATCATCTTTAGATTTTATTTATTACATCATGTTTTCAGTGGGTTCCGTTTACACACACTATGTAAATATTTGGTTGTATTGCCTTTCTATTTAAACTTACATTTACATTTATGGCATTTGGTAGACACGCATATCCAGAGTAATTTCCAAAAGTAATTTGAAGACACTCAATGAATAGCCTTCCATGAGATGTGTGTGTCTATCAGACACACTTTTAAAGTCATTTAAAAGTCATTGTCATTAAGCCAATTTTATTACAACTTAGGTATGCTTTGGATCATTGTTTTTCAGATTTTTATTTGTATATATACAACAAATGTTTGGAGGTCTACAATTTCTTTCTGAAGTCTTACCTGAGTTTTCCCAAAAAGATTCTGTCTCTAAAGGTAGGCTAATTATGACAAATGGTTAAATGTAATGGTCAGTATGTTCAAAATAACCAGAAAGTTATCGAACTTTTTTTTAGACTCAGTAATTACTGCTAAATTAATATGGGACTCCATATTTGGTGTTCATTATTAATTTAGCAGTAATTACTGAGTCTAGGGTAGTCTATACTTCTCCTCCAGAGTCCTCTATCCTGTGGCCTAGCTTTTAGCCGGCTAACTTTTTTATCCTCTATGTCTCTGCACCATAAAGCACTACTAAGTTCACAATGGAGCTGAAGAGATGGATTTTTGTGTGCTGCAATATTTCTCTTGAGCTCAAGATGTTCTTGTACTACAGAAAGACTGCTATTGCCTTGCTGTTCCTTGCTTTGATGATTGCATCTGTACAACTGATACAGGACTCCACCTCTTCCAGTGCATTTTGAGTGTTTCTGGTTCAGCACTGGTTTCACTCACTGTCATAATCTTTTTCTTCTCCTTATTGATGTTTACGACTATTTGTGAAGCGATGTCTTGAAGCACTGTCTTTTCTTGCATCTGTTGGCAGTTGTGAGACAGCAGTGCCAGGTCACCCAGCTGTATCCACAGTGTCCACTGAACTCTTATTTGCTGAGTGAGTTTTTCAAAAGTTCTGATATCTAACAGGACTTGTAAATTTCACAGTTTGTTTCATTCTCTTTGTCTGTGTTCATTACATAAAATCCAATCCTTGCAATAATTTATTACATTGAAGTCTGAACAGCCTACACAGTTGTAGATTCTTTGAGAAATATTTTTGTTTGTAAAATATAAATGTCTGTATAAGTTATTATAGGCCTTATGAGACAGTAACAAAGTATGGCATTTGTCTAAAAGCAGATGTCTAAAGGCAATGGCTAAATGAAGAAATAGACAACAATATCATACAAAAGTCTGAAATGAAACAATGAGTAACCAATATTTCAACTAGTAATGAGTTACTATGTGTAATTTTGTTCCATATCATTAACTACTGAAGATCAACAGCGTGATGACTCACACTTGGGATCCAGATGCAAGAGCTTTAATGGCACAATTGCAAATAAGGTCAAAATATCAGTCTGAATCATGATCACAGATTCAGTCAGGTCCAAAACAGATTCTAAGAGGTGAAGTCAGAAGTACAGGCAGGTTTAATACATAGATATTCAAACAAATCCAGAGGGCAATACAAACAGGTTTCAAGACATGACTAGAAATGACCATACATGGTATAAGCAAGCGAGATAAATCAGTGGCTCAGAACCAGTGTTACTAATCTGGTTAGCTAAAACATACTCAAAAGGTTGCTAGATGTCATATACTGATTTGCGTATTAAATATTCCCCAGGATCCTTGGCATCTCAAATTTCAATCAGAATAGAAAGATTTTCACTTATAATACAATAAAATAGAATAGACTTTTCTCCAAATAAATAATAATAGAATTGAATTTATTTAGTATTGAAATAAGCCATCTTTGCTGATGGCACCATTTACAAACTTTTTTTTTACGCATTAATGTAAGTGTGAAGAATTTTTGCTATGGCTTCAAAGTTTAGTTGTCAATCTGACTTTGACATTATGTTGTTAGCTAAGTAGACTACTACTACTACTACTACTAATAATAATAATAATAATAATAATAATGATAATAATAATAATAATAATAATAATAATAATAATAATAATAATAATAATAATAATAATAATAGCTACAAGCAGCAACCTGCAGGGTCCAAGAACTCCTCTTAAATAACAGCTGTCATAAACTGCCCTAATAGCAAATTCTTGCCAAGATTCTGTATATAATGAACAAGATCAATAAAGAACAACAAGACCAATAATGATATGATATTACACATAGAGAACATACTTATCATGTTTTGTGATGATAGATCAATGCAGTTCTAGTTGTGTGAGATTCGTGCTGAAATCTGATGAGTGAAAGTATGTTTTTGAAAGTAATGATTAAAAACTCAGTTAGAGATTAGCAAAACAAACAGCTCAGGCAGACTTTTGTTCCTGAGAAACGGTTACTTGAACCTTACTCCACCCCCTTCCAATATCTCAGCAGATGTCTTCAGAACTTTGAACGTCTTTCAAGTTTGGTTCAAATGCATATAACCAATCACTGAATTATGGCATTTTAAGTTATCCAGAACTGACTCCTTTTGGTTGATATATGGCGGGCTGTATTGTATACAAAAGTCAAATATACAACTGTTTTTGATTATTACTGAGATTCACACTGTACTGAGTACAGTGTACAGCTTATTTTCCAAGATGATTGTTTGTGTAATGGGCAAACATGAACAGTGCCTCTCAGTGGCCAATTTGAGATGTGCATCAGATACAGTAGTACTGGCTCCTTGCCTGAACCCATCATTCAAGTTTAGTTATGCTACCTCTGCATTAGCCTTGTCAAAAGCTTGCTAAAAGCTGGCCAATGGTAGCCAAGCTTATTCAGTAAGTAGGACATCATAAGAAACAAACTTACAGATTAGCACATAAATACAATATACCAAATTTCTTTTATTTGGTATATTGCATTTATGTTATTTGACTTTAGCCCCACCCCTACATATGACCTCATAGTCTAGTGCGAATCCATCACGCAAATCAAGCAATCATGGGCTACAGCTATCAGGCTAAATTAGGCTCTTCCTCTGATTAGACTTGTTTGACAATTTACAGCAATACAAAACATTTTTAATAACTTGTAAGATTCACAAAATATATGAAAATTTGAGGAGTGTTGCTACTCAAGCTGTCCAAGAAAAAAGAGCTGGTGGTGGACTATGATAGAAGACACTATCCCAAACCATTTTCATCTTGGGAGATCAAATTATAGTGATCAGTGATTATAATACTTTGGTGTCCACCTCAACTACAGACTACATGGCAGAATCAATGAGATGGTCTATGAGAAGGGTATGAACAGACTACCTCCTGAAGAAACTCAAAACCTTAAATATATGTACCAAATATATGTACCTGGAGATGCAAGGAAGCAGAGTAAGCTAATCAGAAACACTAGCTCTGTCTAGGCTGCAAACTGGATACCTTGAAGGTAGTGGTAGAAAGGCAGATGGTGGAGAAATGTGAGAGGATCATGGACAATAGCACACACACACTCCATTCCATACTGGATTTCACTCAATATGGATAATCTCAAGTGTCATTCTAGAACCTAAGTAAAAGTGTGCCAGCTAGTATATCAGTACAAGGCTAACCTCATCCTAACCTCATAACTGAACCAATGTTGTTAAATGCACCTGTTTTTACCTTCAATTCTTATATAAAACACAGGAACACAGAAAGCTATCTTGCTACCATCCTGGATAACAGCAAGACTGTATATCAGGTTTGCCATTTTATAGAAACTGTCCTCCATGGAGTCTTTGCACAGTGCTAAAGAAAACGCCTATTTGATTCTCATCTTGCCTTTCTGACATCTTTCTGACATCTTGGATAAAAAACTGAGCCTTGACACCCCCACTCTATACACACATCTAAGAATCTTAAAGTGAGTCTAGATGAGAAACTTCTAAAGTTTCCTATTCACAATATAAAAAATAGTCCGTTTCTGAATATAGAGTCCATGCAGATTTAAAATTGCATTCAAGCTGTAGTCAGCTCTCCTGTACTCCTTTTGTATTTTCTATCTTCTTTACAGAGCATTCATGCTGAAGTCCACTAATGTGACTTCATACTCAGGTCACTTCAATGGCAATCTGTTAAAAGAAGAATTATTTTTTGTCCTAGCATTTTAGACCCCATAGGGTATTTACATATATCAAATCAAGTCAAGTCAGTTTTATTGTAACATCACCACAGCACATGTGCCTTGGTGAGTGAAATTCTTAGGAGCAAACTCCAGAAATTGCAGAACAGTTGTACAGATATACCGATAAATATATAGATAATGAGTTGAAATGTGAAGTGAAAATGTGCAATTGCTCATACATATAGTTAGTGCAATATGTGTGTGCAATATGTAGAATTAACAAACATACGAAATCAACAGGTGAAATGTGTAGTATGCTCATATATATATATACATAGCCGGTACAATGTGTGTACAATATGTACAATTAACAACCAGATAATGGAATCAGCAAATGAACATGTGCAATATGCTCATACAGGTCAGTACACACAGTGTACTATTGGGCCTCCTTTCAGTAGCACTACACAATATATTCAGTATGCATTTATAAACGTATATACATGTATATATATGTATATGTGTAAATATATGTACATATATTACACAAAAGCTCATTAAGTCTAGTCTTAAGGGTCTTCCATGTCCTTTAAAGAAAGCAGAGTCTTAACAAGTCTTTATCAGCATATTAGTCAATTTGATATGAATCCTTATGCTTTATATCGACACCTAGCAGGTGAAGCCTGTGTGAGTATATAAACTACAGTGAGATTTCAAGTTTACTTATTGCAGACCATACTTAGACATTTTGGCTCCTACTACAGTTATGTATTTTTACTCATCACTGCTAACAGTTATTGAATTAGGCTCTTTACACATTCATTAAGTTCACTTAGGTTTTTCATTATCATCAGATTGATCTTCCAATGTGATCCTAACCAGGAAAAAGCAGTTGCAATGCCATTTTACTTAAATCAAATAATTCCTTAAAATTCTTAACATTATATAAAGTCCCCTCATGAAAACCCACTAAATACTATTAATGTTTAAATACATATAAACCTGAATACTCGATAAAGAATATGTTATAGCTGTATTGGTTAAAATCTAACATAAACTTTAAAAACAGTTACAAATGATAAAACAACTTGAGATCTCATAGGGCATATCCGGAGGGACATATTGTTTCTTATGCAACGGCTATTCTGCGACAGTTGCAAACAAGCTGAACTGTAGCATTGAGCCATGACAACAAACTGCATATCTGGCTTGCTGTAATGAACTGCTGTTTACACCAAATAATGTGGATGGAAGAACACTGGCCTAAATGATGTGCTTCAGTTCCTACCATCCTCCAGAGGCCAAAGCAGGAGGCCTCCGCTGGCAGCCTGAGACTCCTTACTTCTTTCCATTTGAACATAACAGTCTGGCTTAATGGGAAATACAGAGATCAATGGAATAAGTTAAAGGAGCCATTCCCATGGATGAATGACATCAACAGCAGTGCCTGTGTCTAAGCAGACAAAAGCTTCAAACAATGAGAGACATATCAGGCTCCGGAGCAAAAAGTATATTTGTAATGAAAGAAAAATATTAATATTTACCAGAAGCATAATAATAATAATAATAATAATAATAATAATAATAATAATAATAACAATAATAATAATACTCTCTATTATGTATTAAGTATAAATGCATACTACAAAATATGCATAAAAAATATGCATACTACAAAATATGCATAAAATATGAATAATACATTCCATCTTTGATATTTCGTTATCTTGTACTGTATAAAATGACACTTCTATGCAACACATTTTTCAGTTTTTGCACCAGTTTCTATATTGTGTTAACTTTATGGTTGGGGTTATCACCTATTTGAGTGATCCATTTTTTACTAGGTTTTAACTACCTGTCTGAGGCAATTACATTTAGACAAAAATATCCCTGTTAATTTTAACAACGTTTCCAGGCAGCTTGTTGTTATGGAGTTGGAATCCATATTTTAGAACTTGACAAAACAAGAATTACTTAACACTTTTTACCCGTGGCCTTAAAATGGAATTTACACATTGAATCATCCAGCATTGAATTTGTGATGTTTCACACCTCATTAACGGCTCATATGAATTTACAGTTTTGCTGTTTTTCATAAGCATTTCTTTTAAATGTTGCAAAATGTTAGACCTTCATTGTGGCACTTCTTATACAGTGTTTTACTGTCGGCATTGTCTATTTTATGTATGCACCAATGTCTCACACCCCTCTCCACTCTCATCACCAGCTCACCAGCATCTACACACAGATACTCTACACACAAACCCAACAATTTCCTGATTAATCTAACAGGCTTGCAGCAACAACATTTGTTTATTCTCATTGATTTCCATTCCACTTGTTTAATACTAAAGTGTTAGCCTGCTTTACTGTAAGAAAGGATTAAATGTGAAAAGAAATACTGCTCAAGCCTTTTGAAAAAGTTACATTTTACTCAGTCATTTTACAATCTCATGTATTTTTCTTATCCATTATGTACAACTCCGTCTGGAAACTGTAACAAAAATGCTGGAAATTTGTATTTAATTTAGATTTGAATACTAATTAATTATTTAATGCTAATATTTAAGTAATTATGTTTAATACGCTAATTTTAAGCATTCTTCTGAGGTGTGCAAAAAATAAAACTGGAGCTGACTGTAAGAACAGGAGTGATTGAGGTCATTTGTCAGTGTAAGTTTAAGTATAAGAGCAGGTCAGAGGGCACTTTTCCAATTAACATGTCCACTCAGTCCTCTGACTGACAGAACGTTACAGAAATGACATGTTGCTGTAGTATGTCTTCTCTGCTAGATTAATTTTCCACCCTGATGAAAAAAATCATTCACTTATAATTTTACTTCAGATCTTTCACACTTAGTCTGTATGTGGAGGTTACGTGTTTCAATACAAATACAATTTTATATATACTAATTATTAGCTAAATGGAATCCTTTTTTTCCCATAGTAATCTATATTATATTAAATTTACTGACTACACACAAATGTAATATCGATTTCGAAACTGTTACAACAATTTTGTAATTCTGCTTATAGGGCACCTTTTTTTCTTCATCTGTCATTGACTGTACAAACACATAATGAGTATTTAGATTTTTTTGATTGGTTATAGTCCTAATTATGTCTAGAATATTCATTAAATTCTTCCTGTGTGTTTAATAGCAGAAATATAACAGCAGTGCTTCCCTCTTCTGGACTAAAACAGCATTATAGTTAATGTAAAGAGCCCCTTAGACACAATACACAGAACTCAATTAAACAAAAACAATACAGATCAGTCAATTCATCGTGCATCAGGAAAACTTAGGTATGATCTCCTGTGTTTTAAGTATAGTTTTCTTCTTTAGTCATCAGTCATCATCATATTTGACAAACTTTAGGCATTTAGTCATTCAATTACTTATAAATAGTTATTAAAAATTGGTTCCAAATGATTGTAAATTCTGTTAGAAAGCCCTGGTGCTATTTAATTCACATCCTTATTCAAACCAGCAGGCAAAAATGAATTTGGTAAGGTATAATTAGGTTTCATTTTAAAGGTTGCATATATTAGTATCCATCATTGCTGTCATTACATCAATTAATGCCGTTGAAGTGTGAAAATTTGTCACAAGGCTGGCCGAAACCTTTCCCCATCCTTCACCAGGAGAACTTTCCACCCAGCCTTTTTTTCCACTGGCATTAACTGCTGTCATCCCAGAAACAACAGAGCCCAGTGGTGTCAATTATATTTGATTGACTGAGTAAAGCACACACAAATAAGCCAAAACAATGGACACAAAAATCTATATATGACTCCTCCTGTCAAATCAAGCAGTTGTCTCTTCCATTTTCATGCTACACAACAGGCTGTCGGCCCCGTGCCTAAACGTTCCCCTCACAGCCCCACACCATCACCAATTAAACTGCCTGCCTCCTCAAAGGTGTCGAATGACTCCCTTGGATATTGCCTCAAACTGTTGTCCAATGAATGAGGGCTAATTCATCAGTTTAACTTCACTTACAAAAACACAACCTCCCCAGGTATTGGTTTTTATAAAAAATGAGATGCTTTTCTCACTGGAGGGAAACATAAAGCTGGTGTTTTGAAGTGTATTGTTTGTGAATGAAAACAAGGTAGTCGTGATATGCCTGTAGTATTTTATACTAAAATTATTTTTTGATAGAATTTTCATCATAGTCTTTGACTTCCTATTTATTACATATTATTAGAGATAAGATTATATAAACACTAGGGGCCGGTTGTTCAAAGGTAAGCTGATCGGATTTTGGTTATCGGATTGGATCAAATCTTGAAAATGGGTTGTTCAAAAGGGAAAGAAGGAATCTGAAATCCAATCCTAGTTTTAATCTGGATCAAACCTTCAGTTTGTGTTGTTCAAAACTTGTCAGTAGGATTTGGATAACTTTGATCCAAAAAAACAGGATTATCCTGATCCCAACAGGGGGTAGGATTTCAAGGTGGATTCCAGGAGGAAAATGTAGTAAAACTTTAAAATGGGTCAAATAATTTGTATAATTTAGTGTATATACTTTTATTGAAGCAAAACTTCAAAACAAAACTTCAGATCCACCTCGTAAAAGCAGAGCTTGGAAAAGCTGGTCTCTCGTCCTCAGATGAAAAAGAACCCTGAACATTCTTTATTTTGTTAACTATTGGACATTTAGCTATTTTAATTTTTTAAGATGTTTTCAAAATATCCACAATGTATTTGTTAAAATATATTTATCTTTTATGACTCAGATGAGGGGTCATAAAAGAAATTATGAATGGAAGTAGATTTGTTATTTTTGGGTTTTGTCTCAAAATAAAAAACTCTTACAGTGACCCCTTGTTGGCTCTTCTACCTGTTCTTTACATAGCTGATAGCCCACGTTGTGATATGTTGTCCCATTTAGAGCACAGGTAATCCGGATTTGGTAATCTTGAAAATGGTATATCTGGATCAGGGTGATCCAATCCAATGTTTCTTTGAAAAACTGGCATAAAAGTAAGACGGATTACCAGATCCTGAATAGGAAAAAATGGGATTGCCAAATCTGGATTATTTTGAACCAGATTGAATTTTTTGAACAACTGGCCCTAGATGTGTGTAAAGAAGATATTCAATTTTTTTAAAAGGCAAACGATTTACAAAATTGCGAAGGCACACAGTTAACAGTTAAATGCTTTTATTTTTCATTTTAGGATTACAATAGATGCAATAATGTTTTTTTTCTTTCAAACATGGTTTTTAAATTATAATTCATAAATATGTTTTAAAATGGAAAAAAGTACAGAAAAACAGAGTTATTTATGTAAAAAAATGTAACTGTAATTGATTAAAATAAAAAAAAATTTAAAAAAACTTTTCCAACAACATAGCATGTATGTAACGCTCAGTATCTAACACTGTCCACTCTAAAAAAAAAAAAAAAGTTTCGGTAATGTGATGCAGTGCTGTTCTTGACAAAATGTAGTGGTCATAAATATTCAATGTCATTTTCTAACACTAAGACCTAATCATTAAACTATTATTTTTACAGTTTGCATTGCATTTGGGTTTAAAAACACAGCTGTGAGCAGGGAATGCTTTTTTTATGAGTAACATATGATTGTAAAATGAGATAACGATTGTACAAAATCACAGTGATGTTAAATAATACTTTTAACAACTCCACTTATCTATTTACTATGCAGAATGCATGTGAAGTCATGTGTTATACATATATACAGTGACTGATGATAAAACAGTTTGTTTTATATTGCAAAAAAAGTGTCTGACCTCTAATTTTAAGCTTTAAAGTGTTTTGGTCAGTCATTTGTGACTAATCTAAATACACTCAAGGTACTAAATTATTCAAGATAAACAGGGCACTGCAATGCTCTCACAGCACCCTTAAAAAGGCACTTAAACAGCGCTGGTCTTGGATTTGCATTTTGACAGACCCCCTGGACTGGCCTTAGCATCTGATTTTTTCCCAGAAGGACTCTGTGTTGAACTTGAAGGTGATTGCTTACCAACAGATGTCCCTTGAGCATTACTGTTGTTGCCATTCTGATTTCCACTTAATGTTTCCATAATGGAGCGGAATGCTCCAAAGGGTCGCTTCCCTGATTCTGAAGTCTTTTCTTTACCAGAAGCCACTTTAACATCCCCTGCTTGACCAGTCTTTTGGACAGCTGGTGCCTCTTCAAAAGTCACTCTGAGTTTAAGGTTTTGTGAGGTTTTCCTACGAGAGGATGGCGATTTAAGAGCACTCTTTGGACTTGTGACTTTTTGCCCATTGTTAAATTCAGTTATTTCCCCTGAAAAGTCAGTTTTTGTTTCATGATCATTATCACTGTTGTCTGAAGTTGGAGAGGGATTATATCCATCCATGGACTTGGATGTCCTGAGTGCAAATGAAAACTTGCGCTCAGCAGCTGAGGTATGCTTCTTATTCGTTAATTGTACTGGTTCCTCACTCTCTGCTAAGGGAAGCTGGCTTGGTCTTTCTTGTCTGGGGGTGCCTGTGGGCTGCTTAGACTCATCAGGGGGATATGAGTCTGTGTCTGATTCACTGAGGGAACGCTGCATGATCTGCCTAAGGCGGGCTAATTTCAGTTCCCTCCTTTCCACCATACCTGGTCTCCGTAGTGGGCCTATGCCCTGGCCTATCCTAGAGTCTGTGCCACTGGCGCCCTCTACTGCCTCCTCTTGGAACAGCTTCTCCCTGGTGCTTATTCTTTCAGCGATGTCTTTTCCCAAGATCTTGCGCAGGACTGACTCAGAATCCACCTGCCTCTGCCTCAGCACCCACTGTCCATCACCAGGGGTAACCTCCGCAGTAAGTGTCATCTCAGGCCAGGTCTCAGCTGGTGGAATAAGCAAACTAACAGAGAAGTGATTAAGATGACATTATATGTAAATACACCTGTTCATTACAATGAGACAAACCTTGTGATAATTTGAGGAGAAGAGAGCGAACCTGGGTGATCGTGGTCTTCCATTGGAATCCTGGGACTGCAATAACAACTGCATTTGACTCTGGAGTGCTATTCTTGCTGTAGTCTGTCTGCAAAAGAATATGTTGTAAACAGTGAATTTGTTGAGGACCTTCTATTTATCTTTGAATATCAATATACAAATACTTCTACTGCCTGCTTACTCATGGAGTTGCTTGGTAAGCTTGACCACCTGTGAAGCCAATGACATACAGGTCTCCACAACCACCAGGTAGCGTGCACAGGTTGTATGACCTTGTCGCTCAGCACACTGAGATGGCCTTTCACCTTGCTGGTTCTGAACGGTAACATTTGAGCCATATTCCACCAGCGTCTTTGGAAACACAGTATAAAAAGGACAAAATTCAAATAAATAACACGGTTAATTTTAAGAAATACACATCTAAGTTAAGTATAGTCCCCTTTGTACACTATGGAATCTAAATACTGCTCTGTCGCTGACTGGAAACTCAAGTCTTAAAAAAAGTTTTCTGGTCATTGTGATACTGTGCCTTGTGTTTTTCCACACTTCCCCTCCCTGCTGACTAGTGAAAAGAAAAGGAAATTTTTGGTCAGTCCACACAAACAGGAAAGCACGAGGGAGGTCTGTGTCCTGTTTCCAATTTTACTGTGCCCATAGAAAAGATGCTTTGCTAAACAAAATTTTCCAAAGATTTTGTTAAAAATGTTATAACTGTACAAAAACATAAATATTTACCTGAAGGCAGCCAAGATGACCATACTGAGCAGCAACATGCACTGCACTATTCCCACTCTGATCCACTTCATCCAGTGAAATAGCTTGTTCTTGCATAAATTGTAGTAGCCACAACAAGATCCTTTCCTGAATAAAAGAGTCAGCTGAAAAGTGATCAATCTAGAAGACAGAACAAAATTGACCGGCCTTATTAGAATATTTATCTTTACCTGTCCATATTGTGCTGCATAGTGGATAAGACTTGGGTGGTCCCGCGTGCAGCTAAGTTCAGCGATGGCCTCCGTCTCACTCACCATCCAGCGCACACACTCCAGATGACCATTCTATTCAGAAATACGAAAAAAAGTATAAAAAATATTCTCATATCTGCATTCAAATAAAACACTACAAGTTAGTCATTTACTTATTTAACCTAGAAGTAAGTAAAGGTTTTACAATGAAGAATACAGAAATAGAACAAACTACTGAGCTCACTTTGACTCCAAAACCAGCTGGAGTAAGCTGCTGGTTGTTGCGTTCGTTAAGACAATCTTCTCCCATTAGGGATGTTAGGTGCTGAAGACAGTCTGCATGTCCATGTGCAGCAGAGATATGAAGAAGGTTGTTTCCGTCTTCATCTCGAACGAGTTCGAGGTTTTCAGTCGCAAAATGAGGCTGAGAACGTACAATGATTACATCAGATTTATCATTTCTTATCACAAATAAGTAAATCAACATTTCAACCTTTCAGGGGACTCATTACTCACCAAGAGAGAGATCTGGCCCTCCCGCACAACGTTGATTATACTGTGAGACTTTTTGGTTTCTTCATCACATTCTCCAAATGCTTTCGGACTGCTCCAAGGCTTGCTGTTGTCTACCCTTCCTACTGAACCTCCCTGAACATGGAACAAAGGCTGACTGATAGAAGTGTCCGAGCCAACCTTGTGCGTTGGTGTATCTGGAAAAGGTCTGCCTGATAACAGCTTATCTGCTTCAGATATAGATCGGTGCAGCAAGCCTGGTGAGTGATCATATCCAACTGTCTGTGCCCTGAGATAGTCTGGATCCATAGACTTTGACTTTCTCATGTCTGACCAGTTAACAGGTGGAAGTACACAAAACTGCGTACCACTGCTCAGGTTCTCAGCTTGAGCGAGAGATGATGCCTTGAGGCCTACACATCTATCAGTGGCACTACTCCCTGAAGATCGCTTTTCTGAGGCTGCTCTGGGGAGGGTGGACATTTGTTGGCTGGATTTAATGTAAGGCACATCTAGTATTTCATCCATGTCCAGGTCATAATGCTCCAGTTCCCCAAAAAGTGCACCATTACCAATATTTTTGCACTTGAGTGCCTGAACATTACATGGACTCACACTTGTTTGGGGCCCTTTAGGGAAATTGTTTCCCTCTTCATTTTGCCCAGGGCTTTTAGTGTCAGCCTCAGTGTCCAAAACCTCTGGTTGATGCTTAAGTGGTGAGACCCTTTTAACTGGTCTGAATTTGCTGTAAACATCAGCAATTCCAGTAGGTTTGATTCCACTTCCACTGTGTGAGGAGGCACTTCGACTCCAGTTGATGCCGGGAGCTGAAAGATTACAGTAAACGTATTAGTGAGTGTCACTCGTGTGAGTTTGCATATGCAAGAGGCAAAAACTACATTTTAGTAGAACTATTATTATGTCACATCTAAATCTACACAGAAGAAAAGTAAGTATTCGGACTCTTCCTTTTTTTATTTAATATACTTCTTATGCATATAGTTTCAAATTTACACAAATAACGCACTGGCTATGGACTTATAAATACAAAAGCAATTATATAAAATTGATGTGGGGTATTTGGACACCACAAATGACCAATATTATCTCTTGGCTGCAAAGCTGTTATTAGCAGTTATACTGTAGATTTACATTTTGGTTCAATTTAGGCAAGTTCCTTTTGACCAACTGTCTTAAATTACTCAAGATTACAAGGGTCCTCCTGATGGGCTCACAACTTTATATTCTTCCAAACATTTTCAGTGGGATTCCAGGGAGGCCATGCAAAGCTTTTTGAGTTATATTGGCTGTTTGGGGCTGTTGTGTTGTTGAAATGTTCATTATCTCCCCAGATTCAGTTTCTGACAGGAATACATTCTTCCCTAACAGTCCCAGAATTGCTCGGTTCATGTGTCCTTTGAGGACATGAAACACCCCAGTACTGTTTGCTGATAAACAGCACCATTTCATGGAATGGTTAAGGTCTTTGCTATGGCTCAATAATTGGCTCTTTCCAGTTGACTTCACCTTCACAGTGACTGTGTAAAATCTTTTCCTATGCAATGGCATCTTCATTAATAATGACCACAGGCACAATTTACCAGACAACATTTTTACATTATGTATATATATATATATTTAAAATGCTCAACATCCCCTTGAGAATGGGAATGGTATATATACATAAGATTAGGATTTGTAATGTATTTAGAAACCTGCTATAGTCGTACCTTGTCTCTCCTCCGCTGGCCCATCATTTCTCCGGCAAAGTTCTGGAATGGTCTTCGATGTGTACTGTAACAGAAATCAAAGTAATTGGCAACTTGTGCAAAAAATTGTAAATACAGTAAAGTAATATCAAATAAGCAAGAGCACTGTTCAACTGAAGGTTCACCCGTAGATACTCACAGCTATACAGTTCTACAACACAGTACTTCAACACTACAACTGGAAATGTAATACTGCTTTTATACAACAGTTCTATAAACAAGAAATTAATATTGAGTAACTGATCATTCAGACACAATATTGTCAAATATAAAGTTAACTTTTTCCTCTGTCAGTGAATGTAGTTCCCAATAAGCCATAGCTAGATTGAACTCTGCATGTGGTCATATAATGCACAGACTGTATCAAACATATTCTATTATCCTGAGTAATGCAACTATTTCTGCATTTTTTAAATGATCATCATCCCCTTAAAAAACATTTTAATGAAATTCCCTTGGAGAGAAATCTAGACCCACAAGGCCCAGCTTTAATCTAGCTCTTTTAAAATATTGTAGATGAGTTGTTATTATTATAATGATATTATAGTAATTACTGTGAGTATAATAGTCAGCAAAATATACTTATAACACAATCCCAATTTATTTACTTACAGCTAAATCATCAGTGAAATCAATCTCATCTAGATCCAAATACTCAGGAGCGTCCATGTTCTGTCAGCATTATGTCTCAGGTAGCCCTGGTAAAAAGATGTAAGAGACAATATAAATAGTGTAAAAGATTCTTCAAAAATGTAAGTGACAGTCATAAAATAGCAGACAGATATTACGTAGATGTAATTGTCAGAACTCATAATAAGGGTTTATATTATATTGGAAATGTTTGGTTTACAATCAGCAGTATTAATAGATATGGTAGGTCTTTAATCCCTATAAAGTAAGATGTTAAGCTACACATAATCTGCATACAACTGGAACACATCACTAAATATTTCTATTTCCTCAACATTTTTGCAGCTAAAAACCCTTAAACCCTTAGACTCCTCTAGTACTGATTTCTAAACATAACTCAAATACAGTGACATCCATGTATTTGTATATATTTTGAATATTTACAAAGTTGTTCACTTTAACGGTGTAACACAATATATAATATAAAAATGTAGACTTTCTGCTGTAGGACTTAAAAAAACAAAAATAAATTAACAACCATAACCATGAATTAAATGATCATTTTTAATATTTGGTTGCAAATCTGTCTAAATTCTGAAACCCAAACAGATCACCAGAGGCCATGTCCCTTCATTGCTGTTGCAAAATCAGGACTTTACTGTAGCTAAATATTTCAGATCATGCTTGTTCTTGGAGTGTTTGGCCTTGCATGGTCAATGAGATTGACTTGGACATTGAAGCAAATTCCTCGTTTTAAATCTTCTGCTTTCAGAGTATGCTTTGGGGTCACTGTTCTGCTCACTGGGTGAATCTGAGCAGATGATAAAGCCCTGTTCACTTCAGAATTCTGAAGTATTCTGCTCCACTGGTAGCCATACATGCCCATGCCAGAAGATGAGGTGATATGATTTCACTTCTTTTCACCATCCTGGTACAAGTTGATCTTTGTCCTACTTGTCTACACAATTTTGTTCCAGAACTATCTGGGCTTTTTTACGTTTTTGGCAAATTCTTATCTGTTTTTCAGATTTTCCAATAGTCCATATCTTGCGGTAAACCCTTTGTATTTTTTTCTTTGTCTTGATTGTTTTGACACAGATAACTCAATCTCCTGGACAAAGTTTTGGATCTTGTGATGGCATTTTACTTCACCAAGAAAAAAAACAGATGTCTGTTATCCAAAGCATTCTTCTGTTGATGACCAGTGCAGTCTTACTTTTTAAGAATGTATCAAATAGTTAATTTGGACACACTTAATGTTTTTACCATCTCTCTGATGGATTTCTTTGTATTTTTCAGGGTAATGGTTGCCTACTTCAATGTAAGTCCAAATTCTTTGGGCTGCACATAGATGAACCGACTCCACATACCTGAAATTAACTCTAATCCTTTTTAATCTATTTATTTGTGGGTGAAATAATATTATTTTTACATTTACACTATTTGGCAGACGTCCTTATCCAGAGCGACTTACATTATCTCATTTTTACACAACTAGGAACTGTTAAGTTGACCACATTGTGTGCTTATTTATTGCTGGAACCGTATTTGGTGCAAAACAACTAATAGGCAAAATATGTTGGTCCCGGTTGTATCAGTGACCAGCTGCCTTGTGAACTAGCGACGCCACGCTAGCTAGCTGTCTCGGTCTGTAGATTTCATTATTAAACATATACAAAGAAAGTTACGAGTCGCAAACGCTTCCATGGATTCGATAGTTCATAGAAAAGCGCCGTGTTTATGAGTAACATGTCCCAGTAAACGTTTCGTCAGGTGAAGACGACGTAAATAAACCAAGCTGACTTTCCCGTGCGAAGCTGCTTTTCCTATTGTTTGTGGGAATGATTAGCTTTAGCTAGTTAGCTTAGCGGAGGGCTGCTTCACGGGAATCGACCGAAAACGGGCGATTGAGCTTTTTATTCCGTTCAGCGACACTCGTGTCATTAGTCTTCTGCTCCATAAATAATAACCCAAAGTCCAGAAATACCTTGTAGACCAAAGCTGTTCCTGTGCTTTCCTGTGGTCTTACAGCTGTTCCTTCAGAACCGCTTCTCAAGCCGCACAAGAATTTGACATGGGTCGAGTTCCAAATGATCACCTTCTGTAGATTGAGTGCACTAGCTGGTGTGTATAACCCGGTTTTCAGTGCCCTAAGTAGTGTTCTGGGGCAGGGTATGGGGTGTTATTTGGAATACGGCCATGGATTCAGGAGGCGCACCGTTATTCCTGGTTATTCCAAGGAAACCGGATTTACACGAAGGGCACCGTTACTGGGCCACATCACAGGACCAGACCGCTTTTTAAGCCGTGTGCAGAATTACTGACAAAGACTCTCTACGTAAAAAAACAAATTTGTTTAAGGAAGTATATTTTCTTTTCAAGGCTACAAATCGGCATTAAAATGTCATTGTGAAAGACTTTCTAAACTGATTTTTATTATATATAATGTCATTAGATCCTAATAAAGCCCATTACACTATTATTTATATTTTGTATTATTTATTTACATCAAAAATAAATATTTCTTTTATTCTGAATGTTACTATGTGTTACAAAATGTAAAGTGAAGCAATGAAAATAAATGCACAGCCTAAGCCTGTTTAATTTTATTGATTTTAAATGTTTTTTTTTTGCGTAAATACATAATTCACAAGTTAATGTATAATGCAAAATTTACAAAGTTAATTGGTAATCAATTTTAAATGTGAATGTTGGTTTGTAAAAAAAAATCTCTGTTTTACAATACTGCCCTCTAGTGGATTTTTTGTAAAGTGACCTTGTTTTGTATTGTATTTGTGTCCAGTTGGGAACAGTAACCCTCAAGGTTCACCTGTCGAGACAGAACGACCACCAGAAAAAGTGAAATACTTTAACTGCAAGAAATGTAATTTTGTATTCAAATTATTTTTATAATTGTGGTTTATTTTTAATATACCATAACAATTTATTTTATGTATTAAATAGACATTATATAGGCAATTTATTTTTACTTTATTTTATATTGATTATACATTAAAAAGAATCAAGATGAGTAAATTAATTCTGTTAGTTCTATTATTTAAAATTATTATTTTTAAATTCATTTTAAATGGGACACCAGCACCAGTGGATAAAATAACCTTGTAACGATATGATTTAACAATAATCACCAAGGTAAGAAATAGGAATAATTTGCCTATTGTAAATAAGGATATTTGATTTCAAACAAATTAGGTGAATCCACTTTTTAATTAGAATTTTTGTGAAACACAATTGAGATACAACGTTATATAATAATAAGAATAATGTTGTGCTTCAAAATAATAGTGGAATAAATCTTAATGGCAGACATACATAGTGAGTGTATGCAACTGTTTGGATCATATCATATGACGTGGGGAAAAAGAGTGGATTGATTTAACATTTAATTCTAGCTTAACTACTATGCCAACAATGAAGTTGGTATGAAGAGTAGCAATATATATAGCATATGTTCCAGAGGTATCTCTTTGATTGGTGCTGAACCCTAAAGTGACTTCAGTTTAGTCAGCTGTTACATTAGTGGATTACAGAATGTCTATCTGTGGCATTGAGTCTTCTTCTCTAGGGATTAAAGATGAAGTCTTATCACACTATCAGGGCTAATTTTAGCAAGAATCACTCATCAATGTCCAGCCACTGGTAAATTCTTTAGTGGAGTGGAGATTGCCCTGAAGGTCCAAAGTTCTTATGCCTCAGTCTTCCACTATTAGGGACTTCAAAAAACGTCTCTGAAGTTGGTGAATGCTTTTCTTATGTCCAACTCACAATAGATCATGAAACTGTAGTCAAATACATTTATAGAAATTACTCCTAACTTCCAGACATGATTTTATTTTAAATATGACAACAAACATTACTAGTTGTTGGGTTTCCTGTGCCTTTTAGAAAAAAAGGGATTTAAATTCATGAAACATGTACTTATCACACCAATAATGAAGTACATAACAAGTAACCTAAGAATGTCCTAATATATTATCTGATTTAAGGTCATTACGAAAATGTTTTTGGTTTTATACCTCCAGAGGTTTGGAAAAACTGTCCCATTGCTTTGCTAAAGAGATCTTGTCTTATTAGCTTAGCCGACCTCGGATCAGAGTTGCCTAGAGTCTTACGTATTGTAGCCATCTGCGACATCAAATACCCTCATGTGAATTCACAGTACAATTTTTTACCATCACAGGCAGTCTATTATTATTTTTATGTTCCTGTCCTACTCTCTTCCCAGCATCACACATTAAATGCCAGTCTGTACATACTGTATTATTCCTCACACTGTGTGCACTACTAGCTTCTGCTGAGGATACTAGGATTATTAACCACAGCTATATAAGGGGCCTGTTTAGAATTCAGTATATATTTTGTATATATTTGGGCCGGTTAGAATTCAGGGCAATTCTGAATTGGGTCACAGACAAAGAAAAGTTCTCATCTCGGTGAGATTAGTGAGATTACAAACTTCCTGGTGGAGCTTAACAGTCAGCTACATCAGGACAAAATGTCTCATAAAATGGCACACTATGCCAAATTTAAATGAAATCTTGTGTGAATTGATTGGAATGAAAACCAGGACCCACACAGATAAGATTGGACAACCCTGGTCTACACCGAAGGTCCCTTTTATGATGCAGGATGCAGAACTGGAATGGTGAGGATTGAAGCACTGTTCAACTGCACAAGCTGAGATATATTGTACAAAGTTTGCAAAAACACACCAGACAATGAATTTTCCTGAATGGACAACATAAAATAAGATGTAGTGTGAGAGAAAGGTGAGAGCAAGACAAACGAAGACATTGTAAGGGATCCTCTTCCGGAATATGGACATTTAAACCAGCACCATGTTGCTAAGTATTGTTAGTTGCTACAAAAAGTTTTTTTTGTGTCATCTATTTGCTTCACTCTGTATGAAACCATTGCTACATTTGTCGTTTTTCCCCACTTGTATCTTGTGTTTTGGATTTGTTTGCCTAGCTATTTGTACTTACCTGTATTTCTGAACTGTGCTAGTGCTAACGGACTGATTGTGTTTGCCGAATAGCATTTGTTTGTTCTTGGACTGTTTCTAATAAATCTGCACATGGATTCTATTGGACAACTGTCTGCTTTATTACTTCACCTGTCCCAATCGCCCATCAATATGAAGTTCTGTCAGCCTACTGGGGCAAACTGCCACATTGCAGGCTACTAACATGCACAATGAACCTGCTCCTTCACCGCCTTCATGGAACCAGGGTCTCACATTAGTCAAGCCACTGCAGGGGCCCCAGAGCCTATGCAACTGATGAAAACTAGAGTCTCCTCAGAGGAGCGCCAACTCCGGCTTTAGAGACAACTGTGTTTTTACTGTGGCCAGGCCGGACACTGATGTCTGCCCTGCCCTGCTCTGCCCTGTCATCCCAACCCACAAACACCAAAGGTGAGCATCTCTCCCTGCCCATACAGCCTGTTATTGCCGCTGTATGTTCCTGCCTATAAAGCCTGTTATTGCCGCTGCATGTTCCTGCCCATATAGCCTGTTATTGCCGCTCCATGCCACTGATCATGTCCATTCGGTCTTAGCACTAGTTGACCCTGGTAAGACTGTCAACCTGATTCACCATCTGTTGGTTGAAGAACTCAATCTCCACACTGAGCCCTGACCTACTCCTTATAAGAATCACAGCCATCAACAACCAGAACAAGGTCTTCAGAGACTTGCTAAACAATTGAGTTATTGTATATATAGATGACATCCTGATTTATTTAAGGCCATTAGAGCTCCACATCACCCATGTATGCAATGTACTTACTTGTCTGTTACAACACCTCTTTGCTTAAAGCTGAAAAGTGTGAGTTTCACCACACTTATACCAACACAATACTTTAGGGTATGTTATCAGTCAGCAGGAGGTGAAAATGAGCAAAGATAAAGTCAAGGCAGTTACAGGGTGGCCCCCACTGACAAACATCAGGGAGTTGCAGAGGTTCCTTAGGGTCGGCAATTTTTACTATAGATTTACTATAACTACAGCAATATTGCCGTTTATCTTACCACCTTACTCTGGGGAAAGCCCAAGAAACTGGTCTGGAAAACCCAAGCACATACTGACTTCAAACACCTTAAAATGGAGTTTCACAACTTCTGAAACACCCTGACCCCAATCTCCCATTTATTGTAGAGGTGGATGCTTCCAGTTGTGGAATAGGGGCTGTCCTTTTACAAAGGAATCCCAGTAAACTCTTCCCCTACTCATTCTTCTAGCAGAAGCCTTTCTCGCTGCCGTTACCCTCCTCACCAACCACAAGCACTGCAACCCTGTCTGTAATCATAGCCCCTGTACTCCGGGACCTCATGGAGGAAATCTCACATGCTCAACAGACAGAACCACCACCCCCAGATTGCCCTCCCACAAAACAATAGTTTCTCCTAGCCCAGTCCCAACGAACTATTCAGTCGGTAAATATCAATCCTAGCTCTGGACACCCAGGGATCCATCGCACTATCACACTCATACAGAATGCTTTCTGGTATCCCACCCTGATTTACGATGTCAGGTTTTGTGAATGCCAGCACAGTATGGACCCAGACTAGAACAACCCATCAACTGCCCCATTCCCTAGTGCCCATGATTACATCTGGCCATAGACTTATCATTAACCTCTACAGTTCACAGAGACACAGCAATATTTTAGTCATAGTGGATGGGTTCCAAAAAACCTGCAGGCTAATACCCCTGAAAAACCTGCCTACCGCCAGGAAAACAGCCAAAACCCTCTTTGATCATGTCTTTACTTACGCCCTCCTCGACGACATTCTTTCCGACCACAGCACGCAGTTCACTTCATGAGTATGGAGGGCAAGAAATCGGGTGCTACATCCAGGCATGTAGGCATCCTATAACAGTCTCACCACATTCCAGTGCATGCTGGGATATCAGCCACCCCTGTTTCCCTGGTCAGGGGAACCTTCAGATGTACCAGCAGTGGACAAGTGCTTCTGTCGGAGTCAAGAAGAATGATTGAGCGCCAACATCTGCCTCCAACTAGGCATCAGAAAACAACACCTCCCCACTGATCATCAAAGACTCCTGCACTTTCAGTTCTGCCCTGGTGATCTGGTATGACTATCCACGTGAAATCTGAAGAAACTAATTCTGCAATACATAGGAGAATCATCAGAATCATCATTCAAGATCATCAGACAGATCAATCCTGCCACCTACAGGTTACAGCTTTCTAAATATTATCATGTGTGCCCTACATTCCATGCCTCACTACTTAAACCTGCCCATGTTATACACTCCTCAGACAATGATACTACTGGTCCACCTTCTCCCCTTGAAGTCAAAGGAGCTTTATCAGGGAAATCCTAGACTCCAGGAAGAGGCAAGGTCAACTCCAATATCTAGTGGACTGGGAGGAGTACACTGCAGAAGAAAGATCTTTGGTCAATGCCTGTGACATCCTAGATCCTTCCCTCAGTGCAGAATTTCACCAAAACCACCCAGATCATCTTGCTCCCAGACACAGAGGACACCCTAGAAGAACACCGGGGGTGTTCATAGTCCACTGGAGGGCTGAGAGCAGGTCGATCTGCATTGTCTGTCTGTTTCACTGTTGTCACATTGGTTTTGGCTTTTGATTCATGTTATGGTTTTCATACCTTTTATTTTTGTGTTTTGTGTTATTTGTGTCTTGTTTCCCTTGCCCTCATGTTCTCTGGCCTAGTGTATGCATCATGTTCTGATTGGTTGTTGTTAGTCATGGGTTCATGTTCTCATTTGTCATTGGTTCCCTTTATGTATTCAACCTTGTTTCCCATGCGATTTGTCAGTTATTGTCCTTTATGGCTGTTATTTGTGTTCGTGGTTCATCCTGTTTTGTCATTGCCCTTCCCTGGATTACTTTTGAGTGTTTGAGTGATTTTCTATCTGCACTTGAATCCTCTGCCTCATCGTTCAACGCATGTTATAAATGTGTATCGAGCCATTGCTGTGTTTGCCCTTTTTTTTGGATTTACTTGGTTTTCTAAACTGTGCTACTGCTAATGGACACTGATTGTGTTTGCTTATTTTAATCTGTTTGTTTTTGGATTCCAATAAATCTACAATAGATTCTACCAGACAACCATTTGCTTTTTTATAGACATATACTGTTAAACTATAAGAAAACATGATGGAATCAGCTCTGCTATTGTAACTTATTATTTTGGAACTCAAAATGATGGATTTTGAAACTCAGCAGTAAATGAGACAAAAATTTAAAATAAATGCTTAGTCAAATGCTTAAAACTAATATAATATTATATTATGATACATTTGTTAAAACTGGTAAGATAACCAGCACATGGAAGAATTCTGACACTTCTCTTTTTGTTGAGTAATGTAATGGCACTGGTTATATCCAATTATAAATCATAAGAAATAATAACTATAAAAAAAATCTACTTAGAAACAAAAGTAATTTTTGGAAATAAAAAAATATGTACTTGTTGCATAAAAATAATTGAAAGATTTCACACACTATGTAGCAATCATGTTGAGCCTTCAGGGCCATTGTAAAAATGTTAATAATCCCTTTTAGCAAAGCTAGCAAAGATTTGCATGTTCAAAATTCATACAATCACAGCTAGTTAACCTAAGACAGGTCAACCAAGGAAGTATTCAGAATGCACATTTAGACAAGTGATAAGAATGACCTATAAAAGCAGCAGGACAAGTTGATACAGAGTACAATAACTAATGAACTGCATTGCAAAATCATCTGTGTTTCTACACTTCATATGATAGTCTTCTGCTAGAAAAAAAAAATCACAAATCATAACATTTTTGGAGAAAGACACGTTTTCCATATGATGACTGTGAAGAACACTATGCTTAGTCTGGAGTATGGAGCTGAAAGCTGCTTCTCTCTAAAAAGTGCATTACATGGAAACATGAATAGAGCAATATACTGTGACATTGTAATGAGACTGTCTGTGTTTTCCTTTGTTTCTGTCTGCTGTCATTCCCTGCTGTTAATTGTTGGCCCCGCCCACTTATTTGTTACCATGGACATTAATTGCACTCAAACCCCCCCCCCCCCCCCTTCTTAGTCTTTGATTGTCTCCGCCTTGTGATCGGTTCTTGTTCACTATATCTACTCTGTTTGTTCACTTCCCTGGTGTTAGTCGTCGTTATTGGTGTAGTATGTTGTCTGTTTATGTCTCTGTTCCTGTTCCGCTCATTGTTCTGCCCTGTTTTTGTCTGCTTATCTGTTGTTTGTTTCTTGTTTTTGCTTATAAAAAGTTCAAACTGCACTTGGATCCTCACTCGCTTTTGTCTCATCATGACAGATATATTCGAGAAGAATTAAATCACAATATTATCTTAATACAGCATCAAAATAACTCAGGAACGCCTTGCATGTCCTAGCTGATCTTCTGACAGAAATCCCTTTTTTTTTAATTGGAAACCAGTCTGAGGTACCCTTGAAACATTTTGTCATTTCGCAAAATAATGGGCCAAAATTAACCACAATACTACAAATGCTAATTAATTGCTATAGGAATCTCAAAGCTATAACTGCTAACAGTAGCCTAGCAATAGAGATCAGAGTACTGATCATACAGTAGATCAGAGTACTGATCTTTCGTTACTCATTTTCAGCTTTTGAAAACTTGTTTCCAAAACAATTTTTTTGTTAAATATGTTTTTATGCTTATTCCATACTTTCTATGTCATAGATTTTTGCTAAATTTTTCAAATTGTGAAATCAAAGAATACAAAAGTGCACACATTTAAAGTGGATGTGTGTAAAAATTTTAAAAATAACAAAAGCCAAATTATCTGAATATAAACATCTGAATACTTATTTCCCCTCATTGTAGAATGCAATTTTCTTAAAAAAAAGTTTCAAATGCAAAATCTTATTAATATCTAATTCAAAATACAGAAGGAAAATAGATTAAAAATAATAATTTAATGCACATTAAAATACACCACAGAGAAAGAAATGCATTTTGTTTAATGTGATGCATATATAATTCAAATATACAAAGTTCATATTTAAAAATACTTTTGTCAAGTTCTAAACTTCATACCGCTTCAAAGAAAAATGCTGTTTTACACTGAGTATAGATTGTACAATGTCAACATTTTACATAATGTTTTACACATCCAAAAAATCTTGTGTCAACAAATTAATGTCCCATATTTTTCCACTTCAAGCACTGCATATAAAGCAGATACTGAAGGCATGCAATTAGATAAAAAAAAAGAAAAAAAAAAGATTATGTTAATATTAGTATTTAGCCTTAGAGGCTGATTATTGTCAGTGTCTGCAAGACAGATACACAGTAGAATAGGTTTATAAGAAAGATATGCTATTACTGTTTTATGCTTCTAAGACAAACTAATGAAAAGTTCCTATAGATTATAGTCCAACTGAATGCTTTCTGGCAGATGAAAACTAAAGAATAAAAGTGTATTCCTCAGAGGATACTACCTAATAGATTCCTTAAAGGCAGATAATTTTTAATGCATTAATATAGCTATATTCCACAGGTGCCATAGTGTCAGAAATTCACAGGTATGTGAAGGAAATATGTTTCTATGGTTATATTACTCAATCAAAAATAAAATAACAGTCCTGATGCATATAGCAATATCAACCTAAACATATTTAACCATATTAAAACATGTCTTATAAGCATATATTTTGAGGCAGTTATTGCCTAAATAAAGATTACGTTCAATTCATTACTTTTGGTTCTCTGAAATGTGAGAACTATGTATAAAACAACTTGTGAATCATTTATACAATATAAACATTTGCATTTTAAACCTATAGTGATTGTATATTTCTAAATACAGTTTAACATAGAACCAAAACAACACACGTTATGATCTGCTTTAACTTAAATTAATATAACACAATTCAAATGTAATATTAAGATTTTATTCAAATTCAAAAAATTTCACCCTGTTTTTCAACCTATTTAGTGTTTCTGCATATATGTAATACATGTAAATAAATATCTTAGTTACTCATAATATTAATAACTGGTAAACTACTGTAGCCCTACTGAACTACTGAAAGTAATATTGGCAATACACTTGATCAAATAGCACAGTTGTGAAATATTCATGAAGAGAAAAACAAAAAATAGATTTATAACTTAGGTATTCATGTAGGACATTTAGTATTCCAGTATAGTACTAATGGATATCTAGCCAAAATGAGTTTTATATTACAAAACAAATTAAACATGATATTTGTGGAGATAAATAACATAATACTACTAATAAAAATAAGATGTTTCACCATCTTTTCCTCTTATCTACAACAATGAGATGTATAAACTAAGGCCAGAATATAATTTTTAGATTCTCACACTCAAATTCTGATTCACTTTTATGTTATTTTATTTATATTATGCATATGTTATATTGTGTTAAAACATTTGCTAAATTAATATAAAACTTCCCTTTTTAAAAAAGTTTTCTCAAGGGTTATTTGGCTAATCTTTGCTACTTAAATGAGTTGTTCTTTAATAGGTTTTAGAACTTTATAGGTTGCCCCTACAAGACCCTAAGATTATCTTACTATAGTTGCCTTTACATACATTTTGATGTATAAAAATAATATAATTGTAAAAATGGCATCATCCTATGAATCTTCATATGCAACATATCACCATATGGCCTTTGGACTTCCATATCAGTAATCTGCGCTTGTTCTTGCGGTAAGTGATGTGTTTTTCTTCCTTAACAACTGAATTTTGGGGTTTGACGATGATGCTCTGCAGTATCAGTATCTAAAAGAAAGTATATGCAAGTTGTGAAACTTTTTTTACATAAATTATAGGACATATAGAAAAACATGTCAGACATCAATGTGGCTGAATTCGAATAAATCTTATAGTGAGTTCACATTTCACCACAACAACATATAACTATTCGTCTTTACTTGACTACGCTTTCTGCAACGATTATGTTGGGTTACTTTGTATAAAACTGTCAAAAAGGTTTCTATATATGTGTGATTCCCTGACACAGAAAATGTCAAGCTTTGATCACACTTTGTATCATAATGAAATGGACATAAGGCCAAGGATGTCGCTTTACCTAATATACCATGGCAAGTGTGCCTGGTATATTATGTTATGCTGGAGTATACAAAAAACACTATAATCTCACATAAAACACACATTGACATTTTGACAAAAAAAAACAATCTCCTGGCCACAGTGGTCTATCTAGTCTCTACCATCACTAACAGTAATTCACTAACATGCCTTCATGCACTCCCCGGATGTTTGTGCATACAAGTTTTGCGGTCATGTCTATGGCGGGTTATATGTTAAGTGGTTTTTGTTGGTAAAAATGAATGGTGTGAGTAGGTAGGTTATTTCTTACCAACATCAGTGTATAATTATCCACAAAACTACAACCTGACAGTCAGGAAAATAGAAAAAGCCAAAAGATATCTACAATGTGGCTTTTAATTGTGTGCTTGTATAATAGATTTTTTTGTGCTAACAAATGTAGAACATTTCAAACATCTCCAGTGGGATTTCAACAATGGCAGCAATCACTGCAGCATCCCTCAGAATATCCAGCAGCATGCGTGGTGCAAACTCAGAAAAGCTCAGGCAAATTTTTCAAGTCTTCGTGGGATTCTCCCCATATAACTTCTCTTTAGTAGGAGGCCCAAAACTTCCTGATCTTGGCATGTAGGCTTGTGAAGAAAAACTTTCACGTTTCCAATCCACCATTTTTGTGACAGTTGCAGAGCCACATCAATCTTACTGCCAACCAGATAAGTGAAAAAACACCCAATTATACCATATCAATCTACAAACAAATGGATTAAGCCTATAATACAGGCTTGCTAGGGTTTACTTTGGTCTCTAGGGTTTTACTCATGGTCTTTTCCCATTCTTGTGGTTTAGAAACCCAGTGGCAGTCTATAGATCTGCAATGACTTCTGCGTCTCCAACAGCTCTTTGACAGCAAACCCCTTCCTTGGGTTGATGACTTAGTGGAGCGCTCAGAGATAGCTCACTTATGCTCTACAGTGTAGAGTCTACACTGTACCCAACATGAAATGCCAAATTTTAAATGGCATTTTCCACCTCAAGAAGACACAGACAGTACTGGGTTCTCCCTTTGGGCTTCACATAGTGGCCAAACTTTTCAGCAGCCTAGAAATGCAAGAAATGTTTAAGACACTGAGCTACTGGTCTGAGGGTTATAAGTTCAAATTCCAGGTACACCAAGCTGCCACTGCTGTGCCCTTGAGTAAGGCCATTAATAGCTTACAGTAGTTGTATAAATGTGAGTTGCTCTGAGTATAGTAAGTGCTACTGCCAGGTACTTTAAATGTATACAATATCTCATGACCACACTGAGCCTTTATGTACATTACATACACTCTGCCACATAGACAGACCACCTGTTCCACATGAGGGAGGTATAGGAAGGAGGAGAGATGGTACAAGAAAGGAGCTGTACTAAGAGAATTAGAAGAAGTATGGTGGGATGTGTTCTGAGGTACAGACAGTTTTCGGCTTTGCAGGCAGGCAACAGTAGTTTATTGTAGATTAGAAACCCAGTGGCAGTCTCTAGATCTGCAATGACTTCTGAGTCTTTATGAAATCAGCTACGGGAGTAGAGGGAGCATAGCAATGGAACTAGTGTGAGAGGCAGATCTGTCAGGCACAAAATGTATGAGCAGGGATTTAACAAGCACCTGAGTAGTCTGTGTGGATAGAAATAAATGAAGCTTTCTGATGTTGTAAAAGAGAAAATCGACATTACCATGTCGGTTCATGGTTAGGCAAAGGTTGTGTGCAGTACAAAGGTAAAATCATTGATATTACAAGATCTTGGCATGGGAATTCAATCACCTGGCATGGTTAGATTTTGCTGGGATTAAGTTCAGCTCGCGAGTTGCCATACATTATGCCAGACATGCTGCAAACTGAGCAGAAATAGAAGTGTCTTACAAAGAAAAGTAGAGGATAAGTTGAGAGCCACCTGCATGATGGGAATAGACCTTGCTCTCTTGAATGTTGGTACATGGCCAGATGTTACAGAAACATTGATGACAGTAGTGATGAAGAACAGGAGGTCTTGCTAGCTGAGATGGAGCACCGTGGAAGTGATTGGATCCAGTGGGCAAGTAGAAAGATTGCTTGACAAGATAACTTGCCTGCATCTCTTCTGTTGCAAGATTAGAAAGATGTGCTCTTGAAGGGGGACCCTGTGTGTGTAGTATCAGAGTTAGTGTAGAAATGAAGGTCTGGCAGATTTTTTTAATCTTCTCATCATAAAAGCTAGCAAAGTCTTGAACAGTCAGAGTAGTGAAAAAAAATGTCGGGCAGCCTGCAAGGATCTTGTGCAGATGTTTCCAGCTTTTTCTTGTAAAAGGCAGTCTTAGCAGAAGTCACTTCATATGAGATTTTGTAATTTGGAGATCTGCGTTGAGTTGTGATTCCTTCCATTTTCTCTCAGATTTTCTTAATTCCTTCTGAATGCTACATATAAAAGGTAGTATATGAAAGCTGTATCAAAGGTAGTGTTGATTTGGCTAAAGAAAATGGGTGAAATTTGAGTTTGCAATTACTTTACTTGATAACAAACCTTGCTGATGGCTTTCTCATTCTTATCTCATTACTGATATTATAACAATTTGCTTATTATTTTCCCTTTGCTACTAGCTTAGCTTATACAGTAGCTTAGCTTCTGGTTAATTTCTATATAACTATAGTATGTTTAGTGTTACCAAATTTCACCATTCTTCCAGACTGCCACATATTTGGCACAATCAATAACATTTTAGTAATTTGTTCAGTACATTTCATTAAGAATTTACATTAATAACAAGAACTTAAAGCAAGTTGTGATATTTGGTCTCATTTATTATTTGGTGTTTGATAAAACACCAAAGAAAATTAAAAAGAAACATGTTTTTATAAATATATGGATGACTTACTGAGATATACTGCACCCAGATGTATGTACATTATTGCCTGTATACTGAATGTCACAGCGCATTATGTTATTAGTAAAGTCTGACTCTGGAACCTGGAAGCTTGGATTCACAGTTATCTGCAACACAACCACATAATATCAATAATACAATAATATACATAACCATCAGAATATTTAGATAATGCACACACACTCTCACTCACTCACTCACTCACTCATTTTCTACCGCTTATATAACAATGCACACACATTGATCCAAAATTAATACATGTGAAATCTAACCTTGAGAATGTATTTTCCAGGTTTGACATCAGTAATGTCAATCCACTGACAGTCAATGTCTGCGTTGTACGTGTCATAACATCCTGGGCTCAAGCCCTATATAACAAAAAATATATTGTATAATAAAGCAACACTTCAGATAATATTTTCTCTTGAGTTGGGAAAACTTCAAGCACAGAGGTGTGTTTATGGAAAAAGGCATTTATCACACAGATTTTCACACTATATTGTCACAAAGCAATCGCTTCAGTGTTTAACAATGGAATATTGGGGAAATCATACACCTGAGTATGTGAAGTGCAAGCATAACGTCTATGGTAGCCAGGGTCACAGGAGGTATCCTCCAGACAGAAACTGGCTTTATGGCCTTCAGCTACTTTACTCTGGGTAGAGGCATCCAGGAGATCATAATGGCAAAACTCATCCATGCTGTGGTAGTGTCTTGGGTAGAAGTGATAGAAAAGAAAAATTTGGGGTGGATCCAAATGCACAACAAAGTTTCCCTTAAGTATTGCTATGCAAAGAATGTTTAAATAATAGTCTATTTTACCAACACCATAAAAGTCATTTTCACCCATTTTTATTCAAACAGAAATATGAATATAATGTATCATATGAAATAGTGACTTTAAATGACTAATTGAATAGTGCAACCTGAAGAGAAGACCTAGAAGTACTAGATAGAAGACACTGCACCATGACTGCTTAATTTTGAAAAAATACAACCAGCACCACCTAACTGAAAAGATTGCAGACTACTTATTTTATGTATACAGACTGCTTCTCTCTCTCTCTCTCTCTCTCTCTCTCTCTCTCTCTCTCTCTCTCTCTCTCTCTCTCTGTATAGTATATTTAGTAAGATGTATTTACTGTAGGTAGTCTGTTCTTTTGTTTTGTTTCTGACCTAACCCTTAACATGGTTTTTACTCACTGGTGGCAGCTGTGCCATTCCCACGCGTATCGTGGTTTGTTGGGGAGAAAGTCAGCAGTACCCTGGTTCTTCACGCGCTGGGGAAACCTGAGTAGGATGCGAGTGTCGTAGTCCCGCGCGTTCGCAGCTGAGCTGTCGACACATTAGTAGGTTTTTAAAAGACCGACAGACAGACATGCAGACAGACAGAAAGATTACAGTGGATAAATATATTCCCAACCTTGTCAAGCAGTGTTCCTCAGCCGCGCATCTAAGGTTGTACATTGGCACCCTCTGTATATAAGTGGAGGTTTGCACATAATACGCGTCAGGAATCAGATCTGGAAGACCTGTTGATAGCTGCATCGTAAGCGCATCATAAAGCTACGGTTTTCAAACAATTGCACGTGAGCACGTGAACGTAAACTCGGATATTTTCTTACCATTCTGGAAAAATCTCGTCCCATAGCCATGCCTAACTCTGTGCCTGTAGCGCGGCTGGTAGTAAGAGTCGTAATAGTTGTAATACGGGTTATAGAGGTCGTTGCGAATGGACTTATAAGGGTCGTACGGGTTATCTGCCATCATCACGTCTCCGTTATCTGTGTGCGTGGGTTCTGTGCGCACTCCCAGGCCACCCGCCACGGTCTCGTTCGATTCCCGGATCACCAGCGCCGGTCTGTTCAGGTCCACATTCCCTCTTCGGCGCGACGGTATATATTCAGAGCCGTGACTCAGTAGGTTAAACACGCGCCCGTTACCGGTCCATCGTATCGCCAGGCGCGAGGCACTTCCCGGGTGCGCGCGTGCTATTTCCCTGGACCCAGGGCGCGGTTCACCGTGAACAGCCTGAAAAACACAGCCAAATGACAGAAGCACAAACGCTCTAAAAAGTAACTTTCTCATTTTAATCATAGGTGTTTTCAAAAGTGTCCCCTTCTGGGTGCTTTAAAAAAAATGAACTCAAAGCGAAAAAAGAACTCGTATTTTTTTTAGGCGGCGCATTGAAATGATGATTTAAAGCCTTACATCTCGTGGAGCCTCTCATAAGAACTAGTGTACCTTTCTTTGGAGAACCTGTGTGGGCTACAGTTTGCAGGGAGGGGCTGGATTTTTAAGTTTCTGGACAAGTTCCAAAGCACATTTGTGACATGGATCATGCGCAGAATATGGGAACAACCTGACAACGTGAGGACGCAAGTTGCTTGTTTTTCTTTCACCTACATTTAGAACGTTATCATTAAATTATAGAATGAATCTGTAGGAATCTTATGCAGGAAAAGGTTTGTTTCATTATTTTCAATTTCGTTGAAATGTTCATTAAAACAAGCAGCAACCACTAAATATGTATTTAACAGGGGGTATTTTGCTGTGTATGCCATGCTGAGCATACATACAAGGCAGGATACACCCTGGACAGAGTGCCAACCCATCGCAGGGCACACACACACACTCTCATTCACACACACAATCACACACTACAGACAATTTTCCATAGATGCCAATCAACCTACCATGCATGTTTGAACATGCAAACTCCACACACACAAGGCGGAGGTGGGAATCGAACCCCCAACCCTGGAGGTGTGAGGAAAACGTGCTAACCACTAAGCCACCCTTTAAAGAAATTGTTCATTGCAAATGCATAGATTTCCCACTTACACGTTTGGTAGCCAGTAAAAGTTTGGTGAGCAGGATTGCGTTGGACTAAAGCTATATGACCAGTGACCACCACCTAGATTGACAAACTTTTATCCTTTTGCATAAAATTATTTGGCTATGGAAAATAACGCAACATTGTTCATGAATACATTTATTAAATAGCACGATAAATCCTTATCAGAATTTTTAAACAGTATTTAAACCATATTAAAAATGACTCCACTGGAGCTTTGACTTATCAGTAAACCTTTACTTCATCATATAAGCACATTTTATTGTTTTTTGTTTGTTTGTTTTTTGTAGAAAACCCTTTATATTTGACAAACCTTAAGAAACTAAATGTGGACACCAATCCCATCTGGGCTGATTAACAACAATGAAAATATGCAAGTAAGGGGTTATTTTGTGTACACCCAATTCCTTCATATGGTCCACCTGTAACTAACAAACAGTGAAAAAAAATTATATGAGACATATTTAACTTAATTCTACAGAGTATATTGTGAAAACATGAATGTAACATATAAAATACAGTCAGTAATTTGAACTTAATAATATTACTTCTTGGTATTGGACTGTATCATAATCCTTTTTGATCAAGTTGATCTGTTTTGCAAGCTACTTCTTTTGCACATTGTACACACTGTAGCACAATAAGGATTTTAAAGAAAGCTTTTATGAGCGGACATTATGAATTCATAAGCCTTTCTTCCTGTTGTGGTGAACAGCTTATTTTCCCCTCATCAACACTCCGCAGGAAATTGCATTTTGTAAAGAAAAAAAAAACATTATGCACTCATCAGGTTTCAAATTATTTTGGGACCTTAGGTACTTTATGCAATGTTAACTTGCTACCTATCCAACAGTGGCAAACACTGCATGAAACAGCCCCTGCAAACCAAGCATATATTTTGTTATATTCATTCATTGCTATTCAGCTGTCTTGCTACACAGCTAACATTTAAGAAACTTGAAGGGGTTTTAAGTATCATACTATATGTAAAAGGTAGACTCTCATTGTATGCCCCTCACCTATTAAAGTTAAATAAAGAATCAAATAAGGATCAGTGGTATTGGGGAATCTTTGGTGAGGAGTAAGTGGCCAGTAATTAAAATGTCCAACATCATTTGTGAAGGTGTTTTGTAAAATTACATATATGTTTGTTGTGGTGTGGTCAATAATAGTTTATGTTTCTTTCTGACTATACTGTAATGGTCCATTGCCATTTTTCCACTGACATTGTGCCATAAGAAGGGAAGTAAACACATGAAACCATTTAAATTTTTAAAATTACTGTTCTGTAATTATACATAAATTTGACAAATTATTAGTGTTTTCAACAGATAACATTTACTTACACATAAAAATCAGTTTTAATTATGTACTATGCCAATTGAGTTTAATCTAGCCACAGGGCTTGTAAGCCAGTGATTTCTGTTCCAGTCCCAAGCCCGGACAAATGGAGAAAGTTGTGTCAGGAAGGGCATCCGGCGTAAAATCTGCTAAATTTACACATGCGAGTCGTCAGTGTGAATGCCATACTAAATCAGTCAAGGCCCGGGTTAACAAAGACCACCACTGGCATTTTCGACCTACAGGGTATATTGTGCTACTGGTCAAGAATGGAGAGGAGGAAGAATTGTTTGTAGGCAGAAAGAGAAGAGGAAAGGCAGAAGTGTATGTCGATCACAGTGTAGGTTTGAGAATAGCTACTCTTAATGTTTATGACGGAAAGGTAGAGGGCTATCAGACATGATGAAGATAAGGACGGTAGATATACTGTGTGTACAGGAGATCAGGTGGAAGCGGAGCAAAGTACATAGTATTGGAGGGGGATACAAACTGTTTTATTATGGTGTAGATAGGAATGGAAATGGGGTAGGAGTGATCCTAAAGGATGTGTTTGCAAGGAATGTTTTAGAGGTGAAAAGAATGTCAGGCAGAGTGTCATATCAGTTTGAAGTTAGAAAATGAAGGGGTAATGTTGAATGTCGTCATTGGTTATGCTCCACAAGTAGGCTGTGAGTTAGAAGAGGGAGAGATTCTAAAGTGAGTTAGATGAGGTCATGGAGAGTATTCCTAAATGGGAGAGAGTAGTGATAGTAGAGACAATGGGCATTTTGGTGGGAGGAACATAGGAGATGATGAGGTGATTGGCAGGATTTGTGTTAAGGAAAGGTAACTAGAAGGATAGATGATGGTGGACTTTGCTAAGCAGATGGAAATGGCTATAGTTAACACTTATTTCCAGAAGAGAGAGGAACATAGAGTTGCATATAAGAGTGGAGGTAGGAGTACACAGGTAGATTACATTCAATAAAGACTAGGCAATCAGAGTGAGATTAGTGACTACAAACTGGTTGTAGGAGAGAGTGTATAGTATATAGACAGCATTGGATTGTGATGTGTAGGAGGTCTCTGAGGCTCAGGAAGAATAGGAGAGGGAAGATAAAATAGAAGCCAAAGTGGGGAAAGTTTAAAAACTATGAATTCAGATAGAAGCAGGCTTTGGGTGGTCAGGAAGAGCTTCCAGGTGACTGGGAAATTACAGCAGAAGTGATTAGGGAGACAGGTAGAAAAAGAAGATAAGGAAACATGGTGGTGAAGCAAGAAAGTACAGGACAGCATCCAGAAAGTAGACAGGATTAAAAGGAATCGCAGTGCAGGGTGAAGAAGGATGTGACAAAGGCCAAACAGAAAGCAGACGATGAGTTGTAAGGAGTATTTGAGAAGCTGATGAATGAGGAAAACAAGAGGGAGAGAAAGCTGAGTAGAGGAATATTGTAGAGCAAGAAATATGAAATATTAGAAAAGATGAGGTAAGCATGTCTCTGAGGTGAATCAAGATAGGAAAGACTGTTGGTCCAGATGACGTACCTGTAGAGGTGTGGAAGTGTCTAGGAGAGACAGCAGCAGAGTTTTTATCTAGATTGTTCAACAGGATTTTTATAGAGTGAGAAGATGCCTGAGGAATGGAGGAGAAGTGTTCTAGTGCCAGTCTTTAAAAACAAGGGTGACAGAATTGTAGCAAGAACAGATGTATAAATTTGATGAAGTTAGGCTAAGAAAGGAAGATATAATTGCAAGCAGCAGTATGGCTTCATGCCCAGAAAGAGCTCTACTTATGCAATTTTTGTTCTGAAAATGTAAATGGAGAAGTACAGAGATGGTCAGATGGAGCTGCACCGTGTCTTTGTGGATTTATGACCTAGAACTAGGGAGCCTAGAGAGGAGCTATGGAACTGTAGGAGGATGTCAGGAGTGTCCGAGAAGTATGTCAGAGTAGTTCAGGATATCTATGAGAGAAGTATGACAGCAGTGAGATTTGCTGTAGTTCAGACAGAAGAGTTCAAGGAGGAAGTGGGGCTACATGAAGGATCAGCTTTAAGTCCCTTCTTGTTTGCTATGGTGATGGATAGGTTGACAGATGAAGTCACACAGGAACACCTGGAAAGGTGGGGGTCTGCTTTGGAAAGAAGAGGAATGAAAGTCATTCGTAGTAAGACTACGAAGACTAAGAAATAGAACAGTGAGGTTAGTGAGGGCTTACTGTAGGTCAGGAAGGTGCAGGAGTTCAAGTATTTTAGGTCAACAATCCAGTATGATGAGGAGTGTGCTAAAGAGGTGAAGAGGTGAGTAGAGGTGAATTGGAGAGGGTGGAGAAAAGTGCCAGAACTGTTGTGTGACAGAAGAGTGTCAGCAAAAATCAAAGGAAAAGTGAGAGCAACTATGAGCAGTGAGATTGTAGCAGTGAGGAAAAGACATGAGGCAGAGATGGAGGTTTTGAGGTTTTCTTTAGGAGTGATGAGGATGGACAGGATTAGGAACGAGCACGTCAGAGGGACAGCTCAGGTTGTCTGTTTTGGGGACAAGGTCAGAGAGGCTAGATTGAGATGGTTTGGACATGTACAGAAGAGGGAGAGTGGTTATATTTGTAGAAGGATGTTGGAGATGGAGCTGCCAGGTAAGAGGTCAAGAGGAAGGCCAAAGAGGAGATATATGGATGTGCTAAATGAGGACTTGAAGGAAATTCATTTAGGATAGAGTTAGGTGGAAACAGATGATTCGCTGTGGCGACCCTAATGGGAAAACCTGAAAGAAATAGAAGATAATGCTAATTAGTTTTATTGCCTTCCAGAAATGTTAACAGCTGTCACCACATATAAATTCACCACGTTTCTTTAATTAGTTAGTATTAAATACCTTATGAGACTTTTCCTAAGCATCTGTACATGAAATTATTCAGTGTACCATATTCAGAAAGAATGCAACACTTTTCTGCTTTCTACACTTGTATACTTTCTCCAATTTGTGCCATGTAGTACACAGACAACTTAGTGAACTTTATTATTCATCTGGCATAGATCTACAAAGGATATAAAATGAATGAACCAATCACATTGGAGCATACATAATGTCACTGATACATTACTTTGATTAAACCTTAGATGTTCAACTGTTCCTATAAGATTTTCTTCACATCATCTTGGATTTGTCCAATTGCTGAAACCATGGTCCACAGAGTGCTAACAAAGTACTCTTGGATTTCACTTGTTGAAAGATGTCAATCTAAACCATGATACATGGTAAAGACTATCATCAAAAAAATCATTTTTATGATAGTCTGATAAATCAACTTATCATCATGAAAATGGAGCACCACAATGGGATCACAGAGAACAGGACGTCCGTTCGAAATTTATGAAGGGACAAGACAAAAAAATACGTGGGAAGCTGCCAAGAGACATACAGCAACAATAAATCATTTCATTTTATATTAAAAGAACACCAGTACCGGTTCAGCATAGTGGTGGCAGAATCAAGCTTTAGGGCTACTTTTCTTAAGGCAGATATTTTCTTAATGTGCAGGAAATCACGGATAATTACACATACCAGTGCAAAACCTTCAGGTATTTTACCTTTGAGAATGACAGTGACCCAAAGAATGCATCAAAAATAAACATTGTTTTTAAATTAACTAGCCATACCTGAATCACTCTAAAAATCTGTGGGGTGACATGGTGTGCTATGCATGGATCTAGAATGTTTTCTCTAAGGACCAATGGGAACGTATTATTAAATATTAAATACAATATATAGTTATATATGTAAATATATAGTAAATATGTAAGTATATATACAAGTACATTTACATATAGTAGATATAGAAATATATAGTGTTACAATAAAATCAAACATATTATTACTTTAATTTACTTATGAAACTCATGGTATGTTTGTTTGTTTGTTATTTTTCCCTAAAAGGTTTTAGATACAGATCTGTATTTCACATAGGATTCGTATATTGAAATTTCACATTCAGGGTGGAAAATTCAAGGGACAAATCATGATTTTGTTTTTTATGCTACTGTAGTGCTACTGCTCTTTAAGAAACATTTGGGATTTACTATTAGGTCATGTGCAGTAGACCCAGCGTGTTCAACTGCCTTAACAGCTTTCCATGCTGTAAAAAAAGGAGGGAATTCTACTGAATGAGGCACATTTTATATGGTCCTCAAAGATCAAAGTTAAAGCAGTTTACCACACTGAATGTATTTCCTACTGAATATACAGGCATTCACATTGTGTTACAATTAGTTGCAGGTGTGTGAGATTGACCCTGGCACTTTCATGTTTGTAATAATGAGATGTCTCTCCGCAGGGATACAGACTTCTAGGACCCCCGTAGGACATATAAAATACATGGAAACTAAGATTCCATAAGATCATTCTACCTAATAGCATCAACTTTAAAACATAAGGGTAATGTTCCTGACACTTCTGCTTTTATGCAAGATTTTTGAAGGTAGTTTCTAAAGTAAAGTTCTAAAGTTGAATTTTGCTGAAATAGACTTTAGGATACACAATTAATTGTGACATTGTTCATTCCCATATGTTCTATATTACTGAGAACCGCTCAGAATTAAAATTTTCTTTTGAATGTCATATTTACAGAAACAGCAAATAACCTTTCTGAGAGAACTTTCAACTTGTCTAATGGAAACCTTTTATACGTAGAAAACATTTCATGTTCTTTGACAGTTTGCCCCATTTCAGATGGTTCTGTTTACAGATTGGAACGCAACGTGGCACTCAGCATGTACAGACCTACTTTCCAACTCTTCAGATAGAACTACTGTTGTCACAATAAAGCTAAACAATGAGTGGAGTACATGAAAAACATAAGCACTCAGCATATACAACATACACTACTGTATATACGACATACACTGACTCGTGTATGACATATTGTTAACATGAAATAAATTAAGTATAACAGATTTGCATTTGCCTTGTGTTTATTCATTTACCTGATTCAAAGGTTTTGTGACATTTGTATTACTTTCAGCTCCTGTACACACTGAACCTTAACTTGGACTTCAGTGTGCCTTACTTCTAATAAATTAGTAAGTGTAGATGTAAAAGTCATAGATATCCTAGTTTACAATATACTTCTACAGAACTGACAAAACATAAATGAACAAAATGATTGGCTAAAGAAGAAAAAAAATCAGTGTTGGAATGGTCCCGACCCCTGATCCCTTTCAGATGCATTGTCCTAAATGAGGTGAGAGAAACAAAATTTATATAGAAAATCTTTACTTACAGTTATTTTTGCTAAAGGTGGTTCTAAATGTTCTACATGGTTCTATTTTTTAATAAAATTTTTAAAATAGAAAAGGATGAAAACAACACAATTGTTATTTAGTCCTGGTAAATAAAAACATAGGATTAAAGGAAGTTGTACTTTCTTTTTCCAATGTCTAAGGTTATTGAAACAGCAAGGCCAATTGTTTTGTTGTTTGATACATACTACAGCTATACATTATATTCTATCAATGCTCTCTAGAGCTGGGAATGTAAAAATATGCATCACATAGATCCACTGACAAGAACCAATCTAGGGCTATACAGGAATAATAGCATCTGATAGGTTTTATGAACCAGTTCACCGTCTTTCTGGACTAGAACGTATCATCAGGACCCAGTTGTATTATGTAGCTGCTGTCCGGCAAGTAATATTTTCAGCTGTAGTTTCCTGCCAGCAGCTCCAGTCCTTTAAGAATGGGCTTAACAATACTATTAATGGTCCAGTGCTTGGCTGGGGTCTATAGCCAACAAACTAGGCTGTGGCATTCTGAGGGTGCCATATGGCTCATGTACTGTGCTGTTGTCTAGTTTTTAAATCCTGTGCTTTTAGGCAGTGCAGATTATGCCAAGCACACTTGTGGCTGTCCATAAACCAGACTGGCAGAGAGCCACCCATAATACAGTACTACACCAGGTGTCCCACTGTCAGGAGCAAGGTTAAGATCATTTCCATCACAGAGTGGTTAATAATTTAAGATTCAGCAATCATTACAGTGCAAGCAACAAATAAATAAACCATATGATTTACAGTGTATCTGCACTAGGTGCTTCAGGAATATGCATGTAACAATTGAGTTTTTCAATTAAAATTTGTTGGATCATCTGTGTATCCACAGATGGGCAAAGGATCATTCATTTATGGATGCACTTGAGGCTAGATTTAACTGTTGGTTCACTGTCAGACTACAAGCAGCTTCCAGATGCAGCTCCAAGATGTGAGACGTATATGAGGCAAGAAAGGGAAAGGGAACAATGTTTATATGAAATGCTAAGCCATATGTTCCCTTCATTAATTTGTTGTAGGTCACGGCATGTGTGTGCATGTGTACGATAAGCTATCCAGGTGATTATCACCGTAGTTAGAAGGGGTGAAATAGAACTATGAAAAAGACAAAGTGCAAAGAACTACAGTATGCAGTGCACACACACGCACACGCACACACACACACACACACACACACGCACACGCACACACGCACGCACGCACGCACGCACGCACGCACACACACACACACACACACACACACACACACACACACACACACACACACACACACACACACACACAGATTTAGCTCCGTAATGAGAAGTGGCAGCTCGTCCATAGAAACATGTATATCAGCCAATTCATTAAATGTTAATCTTCATAAAATCATCATTCACAATGCTATACATTTTCAATTCCATTAACAGTAAATACAACTGACCTATTTTGTTTGTCTAATGCTTTTGAAAAATGTCAATATTTGACCAATATAAGCCACTTATATTTGTTTACCTTTATTGTGCTCACTGCCTCACAGTTAATGGTCTCGAAACATCCACATGTAGTTCTTGTTATCACTTACATTATGAACTAATGGTCCCCCATCACTCTATCCCATATTCGCTGTCCTGAAGTTAATGAGGTAAAAAAAAACTGCAGCTTGTCATTTTACTGAGAAGCTGGAACACGTAAACTCCTCTGTCCTAAAGACTTTTACTGGGCTGGGTAAATTTACAAAGCACCATGACTGTTAAAAATGTGCTGATGCCCAAGATTCCTACCATAAAAGCTACAAATTAGGAATAGATTATGTGGCGTGTTTGCCATATCAGTGTGCATAAGATGTTACTATAAAATGAATAACTTATTTTTATCCTGTCATACAGGCAATTCTACTGACCTAACCATGTTCTTCTTAGATTTCAGAACTGAACCATGATGTGAACCACTGAACTGAACCACACTTTTTCAATTAATCAGATTCAAGAATAAAAGCTAGTTATTTATCCACAGCTATCCACCACACAGTCAAATAGTACAAATATCTCGATTTTATCCACATTAATCCCAGTAAAATTTCTCATCGATTATAAAATATTTTAAATAAGATATAAAGAATTGAATGGTCTCAAACAACAGTATCTGTAGTTACATATAGTCTACTATGATAACGTTTTGTATTCTATGATTTGCCTTATATCAAATATCTTCCACAGATTCACCAATAATACTGAAAACTCACACAGAGCAGAGCTTTTTCCTCAGCAGGATGCCGATGTCCATGCTGATATCCAGGGGTCTCCTCATATTGAATATGTAATCAAGTCCTCAAATAAAAAATGAAGATTATGATCATTATTTTTATAATTTAGGACCACTGTGACATTTTATTATGTCAGCAATATATGTAACTAAAAACCAAATATATGTTTCCTTGCTTTGATTTAGTATAGAGAGAAGAACCTTTTCAAAACTTTATGAGCTGTGTCTAAAAGGTCTCATCTCTTTCTGCTGTTTTGATTAGAATCTCAGTGTCACCTAGAAAAGGAAAGTTACATTTTTTTTACCATTTACCATTTTTCTAGTTCTTCTCAACCTTCTTGATGTCATCTAATGGGAGTTAAGTCTATACCTATATAGTGCTTGTATTAATTCTAAAATATAAATATGATGTTGTACAAGTACATAATTAGAGTCTTTTTTATTTTGAATGTTGACCTGTCCAGATAGATTAGATATAGATAGCTGCTGTTTATTGATACAAATGATTAAAAGATGAGTCTTGATGTAGTTGATATAGTTTTGCTTAAAGAAGTAAGATCATGTGTAGGTTGCCATCTTGTGCCTTGTTCTCTCATTACAGTGGTTAATATAGCAAGCACTCTTCTTTGATCACAATATCAGACTTATTAACAGCACTATGACCTTACTAATCTTAATATAATTTGTGTTCTTGCAGAGTAACTGGCACATTGACCAAATATCACCTTTGTTCAGTATAGCTCTGTCAGGCAAGGTACCATACGACAAAATATTAGAACAGATTAGAAAACAGTAATAGGAAATATATCATGCTTTGTATTTCACTGTCTTTGTTGTAACTGATAACCAGTGTTTTGTGCGGCATTAACTTGACTAGTAAGTAAGTCTTATGATTTTGCTTTGGGGTGAATATGACTAATAATTCTGTTATAATGTGTTGAGGCCCCACTGTAATGGTGCAGTCTTTCCGCTTGAAGCACTAGCAGCATAACATGTAATCATTGCTATCTTCACCATGTTTTTCTATTTACAATAACTATACAATCTTATGTGAGTCAGTGGTACTCACTACCTCAGTGTTGAATTAATAAAGAGAATTCCATGCATTCTTCATTTGCATTTGCCACATTTACCAGACCCCCTTTTCCAGAGTGACTTATTGAACAGCTTTGTAGTCTCTGTCTGTTGGATTGCATTTCTTTCAGCAGGAGCTTAATGTGGCAAAAAAATTCAATATCAGACAATGCTTACATGCTCACATGGAGACAGATAAACATAGACAAAGAGAACGCAAAATATATTTCAAATCTCTCTGTATTTCATATATTAAAACAGATCCTCCACACTATATAAAGTTTTTGATTTAAGTGCAAAGTGCTAAGAATGACATCTTAAAACCCCCCAGAAATATTTCATTTCTTTTTTTTATGGTTGTGTCATTTTTCATTATCCTCGTGTCCTTCTTACTGTTATGTGGTTCAATAAATGGTCACACTGTGTAAAAATAAATACAAATGGCCAAGAAGATGACTCCCAATTTTCCCCAAAATTTTCATTTCCAGTTTCCAGAAAACACCCAAGAAACTAGAATGGAGAGAAGATATTCTCACTGGATGTCTCCTATTGTTAACGTCCTCAGAGGTGTAAAAATATTTATTTCTAGGGTAAATGGCTTGCAGCTGTTGCACAACATCAGAAACAATGCAGTATTTCTGGATATGGAACAGTGGTATTAGTCATCAGATGCAAATGTGTATCTTAGAGTGTACATGGGCTGTATTATAAAATATTGTTCCCATTAGAGGAGCATAATATACAACACACTTTGTCGAGAAATCCAATATTTTTGTAAGATTGTATACATGAAACAAATTAATTTGTTTTTTTTTTTTAACACAGTCACAAATAATCACACCCACAAAATATACAAAAACCTTTGACATTTTCTATATCTTTGAATAATACATAAATAAATTATTTAAATAAATGCCCTGCAGAGATTACAGTTCAGAAAAAATGAAGTCAATCTTTAAAATCATTTAAGAAATATCAAAAATATGTTCTTTTATATATGTACTGTATATATATATATATGTATTTATTTATATTTCAAAATCCTTTTTTATAAAACATATACTATACACTTAAACTTACATTTCTCTAAATTTTCCAGAAATTTCCATTCATTCAAAGGCAATATTTGTACGGGCATTTCTCTCCTTATTTATATATGATAAAGAGTGCACAAGATGAAATGAACTGTAGCCATCAAGTTAAAGTGGATCCTATTAAATGTTTTCACATTTTTCAGCAGCAACAATATAGAACTTTTCTCCATTTCAGTCATTTCAAGCTACAATAAATTTTCAGGTCACTGTAGGATTTACAGAAAAAAACAATAATATATGGAATGAAAAAGATAATAGTGACTCCCCCCTTTTCTCTTCAATTCTAATTTTGTTTTGTAATTCTAAGACCACGCAGACCTGTCTGATAGAATCACAGGTGTTTCTACACCAAACAACATTTTATATCCTTTGGCCATTATGATTAAACTGATTGTTGATGATACAGTTGAGTAGTTCCTTTGTCTGTGTGGGGCCTTTGGTAGTGATCTAAGAGCTTTCTGAAATGAGCCTTCATTGAGCATCACACGAAATTGAGGTGATCAGGTGGTCAGTATGGCATTTCTTCGGTCATAAAGGGACCTGTAAGGAAAACATAAAATATATTAACACAAGAATTAGAACTGAAACAAAATTACTGAACTGAATGTAGGGAAAGGGAATGTTGAGCATGATAAAACTACATTAATAGTCCCATAATAGTGGTTCTTAAATGTTTCAATGCCACTGATGAAATTGTGTGTTTCATTCACATTTATTCATTTTATTAGATGCAGTACCACTACTGCAATGTTTTGTATTGTCATTAAGTTTATAGTTATCAGAGCAAATAATTTGTGCGAGTCTGACTAAATATCCTTCAAAGCATAAAAAATCACAAAGCAAACAACAATTCATATATTTTATCTTTTACTAAGAACATAAATAATAATCATATCGCATTGCTTTTCTGTCTCTAGGGAGGTAGGGAGGTTTCTGTCTCACAGTAGGTTTTCTCAAGAAATACAAGATATGTGGGCTGGGAATGGTGAAAGATAATGATTTTTCCTCCCACTCTGGGGAAAAGTGCATCCAGAGACATACTGTATGTTGCCTCTAAGGTAGCATCCAGAGCATATGAAGAATGAGAGTCATTCACCTCAACACTGACACATTTATTTATTTTCCATTATGATGAAGCTGTGGAAGCCTGTCCTTTATTGCTCTACGATTGCAAATGTATAGTAATAAAGAAAAGCAAGTCTTCTTCATCTGTTCTACATATGAAGCCTAAATTCTGTAATGAGAGTGATAATGGTTGTTGTATGGCACTGATCTGACATAATTTCCCTTGAGCAATTTTTTCTGCCTGACCAAGTCTTTGTCCTAACCTGCCCAGACAGCTGTGCAAGCAAAGAGCTTCTGTTGTTCCTACGTTTACCACTGAAAGAACAGCTGAGGCATATGGTCTTTGTGTCTTATTTACAACTGCATGGTGTACTGCATGACATATTGTTTTCAGATATCAAACACTGTAAATCACTACTCAATTTCTAAGCACATCTTTTCACTTCATTAGTTCATATCAGTCAGCACAACACTTTCTGCCATAATTAATGTGATCAAAATGAATGCATAATAAATAAGCAGAAATACACAGTGTCTGACAGAGTGCAAGTTAATTTTCAATTCAGTGAAATTTAATTTATTTGCATAGCTCTTTTATGAGGCGTGGTGGAGAAATTGTTGAATTATTTTAAAGTAAAAAGGTCTCAAAGCAGCTTTACAGAAGTACAGAATTTTAAAGTTTAAAATTAATTTACTATATATATCTCTTACATCTATCCCTAATGAGCAAGCTGGAGGCGATGGTATCAAGAAAAAACTCCCTAAGATGATTTGAGGAAGAAACAGTCTCAGAAGGGAACTCATCCTCATTTGGGTGACACTGGACAGTAGATAATGTAAATGTAAATAATGTCATTTCTACAACAGTTTATAATATTGCAACTGAGAGCTCCCGAGGAACTAAGGGGTCAAAGCAATCACCATGTTCACCATGGACCCAACACTAATTCCTTCCTGTCAAAGGCTTCAAATGATTGCTGATAAGTCCCAGTTTAAGTCCCAGTTGATGTCTACAATCCATCTAGTAGAGCACACAAAGGCCAGACAACTAGGTAAGACATATGTGCCTGAAGGAATACCAGATACTACCTTTCAGTCTCATGAGAACCTAAATGCTCTGGTAAAAAAAAAACAAAAAAAAACAATGCACATCCACATAAAGAGTAAGACTCTCTGTATTATAGCATTTTATGGATGACAACCTATTTGAGGAGCCTACAGAGCCAAAAAAAAAATGCTGACATGTCTTTTTCTCAGCCCAAACAATCCTGGTTGTGCTTTGCTTTTTCCTTCTCCATTGTAAGACTCCTCTGAAAAATTCAAACCCTTTAACTCAATGCTAGGAAGTTCTTACACAGAGCCATTAAGCAGCAAATGCTCACCACGCCAGAACTTCATCTCACCATTCCTTTCTTTGCCCCACATGGATTTATGTACACATATAAATTGCTTTGTGTCTCACTAATGGCTGGCCTGCATCACTTTGACCAAAAGCACATTTGTTGCATTATGTGAATATTGTAATTAATTAGATACTCACAGAATTGCATATTAGAAAATACTTGTGATCTTGTAAGGTGCTCGTATATACATTGGAGCTTTCTGTTTTATATACGTATTGCATTTGGATTAATATCAGTATCAATATTTTGCAAGTTAAGAAATACATACTGTATGTACGAGGCAGGCAGCACTGAATGAAAATATGACAGTATATCCAGAAAATTAATTTTACTGATGGGTTATAAATTAAAGGTAAAGGTGTGAGGCCACTGCTAGCCACCAAAACAGCTTCATTGCACACTGGCATTGATTATTTCTGGAACTGAAAATCATTCCTCCCAAAGATATTCCCTCAGTTGGTGTTATGGTTATGGTGGTAGAATAATTTTGTATTAGTTTGCAGTGATCCTTCCCTTTAAGAGGAAGAGTAGACTTAAGACATGGCAGCAAGACACCACCCTCTCAGCATAACAGAGCCATCAAAACCTCTTTTGCCACAAAGGTAATTACCCCATATGATTATGGATGAGTCATCTGACAATATATCTTTTTCACATTTCTATAGACCAGTACCGGGATTTTTGCACCAGGAATTTGTAAAGAACAGTTGCTCTTCTGTTTTTCCTCATATATTGTATTAATCCATGAGGATTATAATAACTGCATGCATATTTTGACCATAATTTATAACAGTATTTACTAATGTCTTTCCTATAGACCTAAATGTAAATGTAAATTCAGTCACTGTTCCTTCTGAAACACAGCCAGCTTGTAGCCTTTGTGTGAAGCTTCTGCCATCTGTGCCCCAGTGATGAACCCACTTTCAGTCACTTAGAGCTCTTCTTCTTGCCATCTTGATCTAAAATCCTAAGTGATGTTTTAATACACTGTCTGAGGTCTCTAGTACACCCAAACAATATATTTTAAAGCAAGTGGTTTCTTTGGGGGAAAAAATACAGAATGTCTGACATAATAAGCATCTCTTTCTTTATTAGCTGTCTCTTTCCGTTAAATTGGGACAAGACAACTGACAAAGCAGTACTTACAATTTTATTCATTTAATTTAAAATATCTCGCTGTTCCTGGTGTCATTTGCCATAGAGAAAATTTCACTCTCTCTCAGTAAGCAACATTTGCTACATTTTATGGTGCTATTTCAGATTTCCATATCCAAATCTTTATGAACAATATTAGTGTAAATTGTTATTAGACTTTTGAATGTGAACAATCTTATTTATCCAATGAAACAATGAAAAACCTTATTTATCCAATATTATTTGATCTATGCACTTTGCATTTATGCATTATGTATGACTTGTAACATGACTTGAATAAAAATGTCTGCAAAAGTAGTAAAGGTTAAATAAGTAATTAAATAAAGTTTAAATAGAAATCAGACATCCCTATGTGCTGAACTTTGTAGTGTTCTACACATACTTATTTGCACTTAGCATCACAATGCACACTTTTCACAGCCTCTGTAAACCTCCGTCCCTTTAAACTGTGTAATATATGCACAAGAGCAAAAATATCCAAAAATCTCGAATATCCAAAAAACTCGCAATTCCTATTTTATTTTTCTCAACAATACGCTTGCCTCAAATGTCTTTTTCTTCCATTTTTCAAACTCTGCATTATAACACAAATACCTGTCCAAGTTTTGATTGATAATTACATGTGATATGATTTGAATTATGGTATTTTCATATTATCCTGCTCAGATTCACTGAGGACACCAGAAATACACCCTGGATGGGAGTCAGTCCATCACAGTGTACCATTTACACTCACACTCATTCACACCAAAGAAGAAAAACGGAGTACCAGGAAGAAAGGCACACAGGCAAAGGAAGTACATGTTCAGAAACTCCACACAGACAGTAACCCAAGCTCTGGCTTAAATTGGGGACTCTAGGGCTGTAAGGCAGTATCAAATGATGCCAGTTATATTCCTAAAAGGGAGGATACACATTACTAACAACCTCTTGTAACCTATTAAGGTATAAGGAAATAATAAAAATGTACATTTGGCTACACCAGTCCAGCAGAGATACACAATTAATCTATACTGCAGCCAGTTTGTGGAACAAATTAAAAATTTTCTACACTCAGAAAAAGGCCACCTGCTCTATATAGACAAACACAGCATGTTGATATCTCTGCTCTGAAAGTCACTGCCTATAAATCCTCTATTCTCTGAGTAATGCTAAATAGATGTTTGTCTGATTCACACTTGATATCTTGACCACACTTGAGATCTTAGCCTCCCACTATCACATTCATCTGATTTATTTAAGGCAATCACTTTATATTTAAGCAATTTGGACAAACATTCTCAAACTTTTCATGTGCATTTTTGACCTAGCATAGGAAACTGAGTGACTTTCAATACAGAATTGTATTCTTTCAAATGTCAAGTGTTCAGTTCATTACATCAACACAGGCCACTGAGGATTTTTGCAAATGCTGGTGACCTAATAACTTTTGAGAATATCTGTATACTTAGAAATCAGTTTTATATTTAAGTTTGTTTTATAGTACTCTAGGGAAATTTCAACATTTGCAGAAAGAATACAACCGGGATTCTGTTCTAAATATAGTGATGGTTTGTGTGAAAGTACTTCCTTATATTCTGCAAAAAAGTAACCTCTGAATTCTCAGTAACTTGCTCTACTAATGTCAGCACAGATTATTCTGTTCTTTAGTGTAAGAACAGTTGCAACACCTCAAACCATTATATATTAACCCACAACTGCCTGGACTGATATGCCTAAAAATGAATCTTGAAATAAAATTAATGTAAAAAAAAAAAAAAAAAGGAAATAAATTACATGAATGAAACTAAATGCATATACTGTATGTAAAGCATCTCAGAATGCACAATACATCAAACATTGAGGTGGATGGACCACAACAACAGAAGACCTCAGGTTCTACAGCAGGTTCATATCAGGCAAAAACAAGAATCTGCTATCACTCATCCAAACCGAACAGTTAAAAATTAAAAAAAAAATCATCTGGTCTTTCTCCAGTCTTTTTTTATCATCTGTTCTGTCTCACAAACAAGGTATTTCAGCCTGCAATCCCTCCACAGACAGGATGTTTTATTTAACACCGTTCTATGTAAACTCTAGCGACTGTGTGTGAAAATCCCAGGAGATCAGGAGTTTCTGAAATACTCAGACCAGCTTCTCTGGCACCAGCAATCATGCTGTATGGCATAATGTATATATTCTGTATTTCTGGACCTTTTAGTATTTGATCTTTGGACTGTGTTCTATTCTGTGTTTATCTTGGTCCTAGTTTTGTATCTGAACCTTGACCATTGATCTTTTGCCTGTTTTTCCCTGTCCTTTAATAAACTTTGGGCCTGGATTCCACCACACATGACATCTGATCTATTTGATCAGACCTTAAGGCATTTTAATGAACTTGCAGTAGTCTATGACATCTAAAGCATTTGGTTATTTGCTCAAGTGTCCGAAATTAAATGATATAAATAAACAATATAAAAACTCTTTGTTTAAATTTCATCTTTGTTTAAGATTACTGGGAGTCTGTAAAAGTGACATATTCTTGTATATTCAATAATCTATTCTTACTTGAAAAGGTTTACTCTTGAACTTGATAACTGATTTAGATTATTGCTAAATTATGATCACTGGAGGTTTTACTGTTTGGTTAAAAGTTCAAAATATAGTAAATAGAATTTAAATGGAAACAGTTTGAGTCTATACTGGAGGATGAAAAATACAATTCATTAGGGTCATATAAGCTTAATGCAGATTGTTATAGAGGTCAACTATAAGACAACACAAACAGTGTTAGTTTACATTGTGTAGGTTGATAATTCAATGTTTAAAATTCTTTCATAGCATTACAGTGAATGTAACTGATGCTCAAGTTGATATTTTGGTTGACACAAAGCTGGAGTGAAATTCCATGATCAGCATTTGCTTAATTTCTCTAATTATTAGTGCTTCCTATTTTCAGCTCCCTCCAGGGTATGCCTCCTATCCTAAACCTTTAGCACTCAAAAGCCTCTCATCTCCCTCCTTAATCTGAATGTAAAAATGGGGATATGGTGTCGTCTTGTTACTTGACTACATAAACATCATCATAACATACTGTATTGCAAACATATTCCAGAATAACTCTGACATGTTCGCATAATGGATGAATTCATAATCTTTTACAGAAGAACCGGGGGATAAATTCACAATGTAGAAAATTGGATGGAGCATTCATTACACCTAATTAATACAATTTTGGATACCTGCCAGTCAAAGGACAACCTGGGCCAGATTTGGCTTGGTGTCTGACCTCAGCCCTCAGAAGTAATATCTCTCATTTTCATAGACCACTTGAACTGCAGGAGTCTAGATAAATATTTAATGACCATAGTGTCTGACCCAAGGTCTTTATCAAATACACCTTTATCTTGATTGTCAGAAAATTCTGCCTGTATTCTTAGCACCTGCACTGTTTTTAAATCCTTAACACATGATCTAACTTCATATGTAATTTACAAATTTCAGGTCCATGTCTTTCCAAACAAATAAAGCAATAATTGACTAAAGTAATATTTAATAATGTCATCAATTTACCTTCAAAATGAATTCAGCACATTAATTCTTCACTACCTGCTGGCCAATAATTTGTTCCTTAACACAGAAAAAATAAACAAAAGAAAAACGCCACCTCAGCAGAATATAACTTTTCTATGAGTTTACATTGCATACATTTGACTTCTATCTACTAATATCTCACTCTCGCTGTTCAGCATTTCCACAAATAACAAGTGTTAATCAATGTTTGTTTGAGAATGAACTGTTGTATTTGGCTTATTTCACAAAAGTACTCACCAGACACTTACTTTTTTTAGGACTTCCAATGAAGTAATCAATCCCATTCCTTTTTAATCTTCAGGAAATCCATTTTATATTGCACTAGAAAGTTCTTATGACAATAAAGGAAATATATAAAAAATTGTTAATAGTCTCTTTTATGGGGATTTATGTATCAAACAGTTGTTGTGGTGGACTTGCGTAGTATGGTTTTCTGCGGTTTTGGAGTAGCATGATGAGGCACACAAGGTTGAGTTGTAGGAGGAAAGCTGTGACTGAGGCTCAGCCCACCGTTTTCCATCAGAACATGAGCTGGGGCCATGGAGGAGCATTGATGAATGGGACTTAGTTTCATGTCAAAAACCTCAGAGTGTAAGTGCATTTCTGTGTTTTCAATGTCATACTGCAGGTCACAATCTGGGCAGTAGCCATGGTACTGGACTTTTTCACTGAATCTCACCCTTTCCCGTGTCACCTGGGGACATCGACTTTTTTTGTGCCGTAGAAGGGGTATCAGAGCCAGTCCTTGCTCTGTTGAGCTTTTAGGCATGCACACCGAATCTCTGTTCTGTATGTTAATGGGCTTTGTAGAGAAGACGCAATTGCGCATGAGTGTTCTGTTCTCTTTGGCTTGGTTCCCTGATGACAAGCTCTTGATGTGGTCCTCGAATCGGGCTGGCATCAGGCGAGGGGGTGGGAGAGAAGGATGGGTCCTCTTTAATACAGTGAGCATGCCAGAGGCCATGGATGGAGGTCTGAGGAAGGAGTCTTCAGGGTAGATCTTGATTCTCTCAATGCTGGAGGCAGTGGTAGTGGTTGTGGTACTGCTCGAGCTGCTGTTCAGTGTGTCAGTCTTTGAGCTGTTTGCCATCTCCTCTAGTTGGAGGTCTGATGTCAGGGAGTCTATCTCATGAACAACCTTAAAAAAGCATAAAAGACAAATGGACATTAAGACCATAGGTATCTAACACGGGCACCATCCAATTTGTCATGCACTGTGATATTATTTCATGTGGCTAGTTTACTGAATATATTTACTTATATGATTAAAAATTAAATAGCTACATAGTATGAGAAAAAAGGGCCTAGGATACTATAACTAAACATAAATATTTGAATTTAGCAAGTGATGTCAAAGCTCAAAAGGTCCCACCCTCTGTGCAAAAGATTATATAAGAGCTATGAATATATTAGTAAAGTTGGGATTTCAGCATCATATAGACTTATAGACTTATATATAGACACATAAAAGCCACAAGTGCTTTTTACCCCTCCTACTACAATGTGCTGTACATGCTCTTCCCACACTTCTAAGAATGAAATGGCCAAGCAACATCTGCATTGCAAATCAGGCTATACATATGATTATAATTGAATGTCTGTTTGCTCAACAGTACAAAGACTTTTCATGCCTAAACATTAGTATATTATTGTTTTTGGGGCTAAAGTTTGCTGGTTTTTGTCCATCATATTAATTTCCCATAATAACCAACCTGGACTATTTGAACTAAGTTTGCTGTTGTGTTATATTCAGAGCGCTACATCCTAAACCTTAGTGGCAGGACGCTAAAGACTGCAGTTCCTTTTGCTATCCACCAACCTCAATAACAAAGAATAGAAAATAAACAAAATAAACAGCCATGTAGGGTCGCGATTCATTAATCTACAGGAAAGCCATTTCAAAAAAGGAGTGCTTTTAAATGTTGATCAAACAAAAAGCAGTATTTGAGAGAATTAAGCTATTATAAAAACAAAAAAAACACTCAGAAAAAAAGTAACCCACGTTTGCTATAGCTCTGATAAAAGGCACTGGATATTGGATGTGATATTTAATTCTCAGGCATCCAAACACAAGGCCTGCATGTTTATTATGTTATCATTAATGTCATCAGAAATCTTAAAGAAATAGCATTAAACAGTGTATAAGGAGGCCTGGATGACTGAAAGCAGTCAATGTGCTCTGATTCTGCTCAACCTCCTTGAGAGCCTCATAAAGACGCATCATTCTACCACTTGATGGTATCAAAGAAACCCAAACAAACATTTGATCATCTCATTACGGTACGATTTTCATTCAGCATCCAGGCCCCATCACGGACACAACCGACCTCTTTGAGTTCTTTCGCTACATCCTTCAAGTCTCCTAAGATGTTCTCCAAATCTTCCACGATTGTCTTGATCTGCCTTTTTATTTGAACTTTGGAGACTCCCTCCGATTCCGCATTTGTTGTCCCTGACATTCTTTGTAAAAAGACTCCGATTCATGGACTGCAGCTAGATCCTCTCATGGCAATCAGAGCACTTTGTTCGTGCATTTTAATCTTATGTTTTCTTCTCTTGGCTCTTTATACATTGCAGAAGAATCTGGAGGGGGGAAGCGCGGAGGACGCGTCCCGGTACATGCGCATGCGCAATAAGACATTTCGTTTCCGAACGGGCAAGAATCCTGCTTCATTCATTAAGAAAAGAAGCAACACATTGCAACACTTTCGTACAGTCTCATGCATATCGTGTCCAGTAAGTCTTTATTAAAATGAGCAAAGTCGGGAATTGAATCGTGAATCGTGTTTGACATTTCACTTATACGTTTTTTGTAATGCACACACACACACACACACACACACACACACACACACACACACACACACACACACACACACACACACACACACACACACACAAACATACACACACACACGTCTTATTATGTCAGGACCATCTATTGCCATAATTGAAGCTGCTAAGTAATCAAGTGACCTTTAGGCTCTTTTACTAACTCATTTTCTATCTATCTATCTATCTATCTATCTATCTATCTATCTATCTATCTATCTATCTATCTATCTATCTATCTATCTATCTATCTATCTATCGTCGCCACTATGCAATAGGTCTTACAAATATTTAAGGCATAGTTCTAAAGCAGTGTTAATATGTAACTTAAAATACAATCCTATTTAAGTCTCTTGTAGGTTTTTTTGTTGTTGTCTCTTAAGGTTATAGAATATAGCCTTATAAATAAACCAATATAGAATTGATGGAGGGTGCACTTTCTTGTGGTGGGAGATCCTTTTACTTAGGTACAATCGAAAGCCAGAGAATATCATACAGGCAAACATTTCAAGCCAGAGACAACATTTAAGAATGATATGAGGAAGCAGCATTGAAAGGAACCAGTGTTTTGCCTCGGTTAGTATTTCTTTTATATAAGATGTAGATTTTAGACAATGGATAATGCACTATTTGATTTTTATTTAATTGATGTTACAAATTGTTTATACTGAAAAAAAACCCATAGAATTCATCATTTCTCAACAAAAAAAGCAATATTGCACGCACAAACACACAAACACGTATTTGTTTGTATATAAGTGCATTATATACGGCATCAAGTTCTGTCGTTTTACGTAGTTCATTAACAGCTCATATCGAGCCATTTGTGGTCCATATGTAAATGTAAGTGAATCAGAGCGCTGATTGGTTGGAGGCGATGACGCGATGTCATGATGTACTGTGCAGGAAGTAGGTGAAGAGTCAAGGTAACGCTGTCAGTTTACTTGCAGGAAGCTTGAGATTCCATCATGTCTTTGCCTCTGTCGTTTGCTAGAAAAGTTGTTCTTGTTACCGGAGCTGGAGGTGGTAAGTTAATACGACAATATCCTTCTTTAAAGTGTTTATAACCTGCTGTTGCTAACTAAACCGCTTCTTGTAGGCAGTCTGCTCGGTGGAGAAGTGCTACCAATAGGCCAGCAAATAGTAGCCATAGGCATTAAAATAAAAATAAAAAACTCCCTTAAGCAAAAAATAAACTTTACTTTGAAAAAATAAAAGGTTATCACAACAGCTAGCTCAGCTTAGCTTTGTCGAGTTAGCTCACGAGTTACAAGCAGGTTTTTAGACGAGTATTTGTCACTAAAGTGTAGTTTTAGGGATAAAAACATTGCTACAGTGTGGGCAGTGCAGCATTGTTTTTTTGTCTAAATGTTAATGTAATAGAGTCCAGAGCAGGTTTTGTTTAAAAGCTTTGTTTGTTTGTTTGTTTGTTTGTTTATTATTTAGGAGACGAATTTCAGGTCACGTGACTAATCAGTATGACTGAATTCAAAAATAGAACTACATTTCTGTTAAAAAACTGTAGAGTAGGATAACTTTTAATTGCATTGATTACATGATTATGAAAGCCTTTTGTTTACTCCTGGTTATTAATTGGTTAGAGGTTTTTAATGTCACATACTTAATTGTTTTATCTGGTTCCAAATATTATTGTCATGCAACATCTCATGTATTATTCCATCAGGGCCCCTCTGTGCTTCCCCTTTGTGCATTGGTGTGTATTTGTATGGTGAAGAAGAGAGGGGTTTATGGGTAAGCACGAAGGGGTACTAAGGAACTTAAAATCAGTGTTGTACCAAGCTGTGGTCCTTTGCGACAACCAGACTATTTTGACCTGTTATTCTCATGGGTTTACCAACATTTCTGAATATTGTGACATACTCCAGTGCAGTGTAAACAATAAAATTGGCCTTTATTGCCTATAGTACTTTTCACCCTCCATAGGCAGTGAATGTGTCTCAACTAAAATTGATAACTCAACTGGGCAACAGTCCAGTTCTTCTCCTTAGCCCAGCTAAGACACCTATTCAGGAGTGGCTTAACAAGATGAATACAACAACTAGCCAATTTCCTGGACATGTCTGTGCGTGGTGGCTCTTGATGCCTTGACCCCAGCCTCAGTCCATTCCTTGTGAAGTTTACCCAAATTCTTGAATCAATTTTGCTAGACATGCCTCTCAAGGTTGCGGTTCTCTCGGTTGGTTATGCATCTTTTTCTTCCAAGCTTTTTCCTTACACTCAACTTTCTGTTAACATGCTTGGATACCGCACTCTGTGAACAGCCAGCTTCTTTGGCAATAAATGTTTGTGGCTTACCCTCCTTGTGAAGGGTGAAGTTGTCTTCTGGACAACTGTCAGATCAGTCTTCAGATCAGTCTTTAGTTTTCTCCATGATCGTATGAATTTATATAATACATGAGGTTCACTATTTGAGTTAAATTACTGAGATAAAATAACTTTTCCACAACATTCTAATTTATTGAGATGCACCTGTATATTGTCCACCTTATTCAGCCTGCACATTTGCATGCTTGACAAACCTTTTGCAACTACTGTAATTCACTCTCAGTTAAGGTTTAGGTTATGCAAACGGTAGTAACTCTTACGAGTATTATGCATTTACAAAATACATTAACAGTAGTTAAAGTGAAGTATTCCTGTAAATGAATTGCTTGAAACTGAGTGAAAAGAGGTTTGAAAATGCTTTTTCCACTTGTTTTTAAAAAGTGTTGATTATTTATATGGTGCAACATGGATCTTGCTTGTGTTTTGAGCTTATTCATTCCTTTGCTTGCTTTCTGTTTCTTGTAATTTTTTGTTTAGTATATGCAACACTTTCCACAAATAAAACTGCATACTGTATAAGTACGATGGCAGAGCATATTTCACAATATGACCAAAAGTATGTGGATGCCTAAACATGACCCCAATATGTTTGTGTCCATTAGTTAAGACACATGATTGTCTAAAATTTGTTTGTATAATGTAGAATTTACATTTTCCCTGCACTGGAAATAAGAGGCCCAAATATGTTCCAGCATGGCATTGCTCCTTTGTGTGAATAATATATATTTAGTGAAAGAGAAAACGCCAAATTCTGGATGATTAAAACTGGGCAATTGGCAAGGGTTAAATTTGGGGGAGTAGAGATAATCAGAGGTCCTTCACCTTTTGATTTATGTATCTAAGGAAAAGGGAGCTACTATAACTTAATACTATATTGCGGATAGAAATGATGATGGAATGATAATGGCTTTTTTTAAGGATACATTTGGGTGCATAAGTATTTGGACGTGATAGTTTGTTTTTGATTGAATTTATTTGTTTGTTTATATTTTCTCTCATTAACTGTCATTAGTCATTCAGGAATTACAGCCATTTTTATAGTTCCTTCATTTTCACAGGCTCAAAAGTAATGCTTAATTTACTCACTATTTCATGGCAAATTAAGTTCACCTGGAGTTGAATTGTGTTGAATTTGCCTTTGGTAGCTGTTTATGGCTATCAATATGTGTTGATGCAGGTAAAATAGGCTATCAGAGAAATAGTGGAAAGTTTAGGATTGGCCAAAACAACCTGGTATGTTCCTAAAGAGAAGGAATGCATTGGCAAAATCAAAAAAACAAAAAGGAATGGAAGACCAAAGAAGACAAAAGGAGTTTTTTTCTTGCTGAAAAAGCCCTTGACAACATCTAGCCCAAGGGGGTAGGTGTATCATTGTCAACATCTACAATCAAGAGATGCCTTCATGAATGTAAAAAGATGGTTTACTTCAAGATGGAAAAACCACTGATAACACTGACAAAAAGAAAGGGCAATTTCAGAACAAGATTCTTTAGACAGATGAAACCAACGTTAACCTGTACCAGAATGATGGGAAGAGAAGCATATGGTGAAGTAAAGGAAGTGTTCATAATACAAAACATAACAAGTGGAGGAAGTGTAATGGCATGGGATTTTATGGCTGCTAGTTTGGCTCACTGGTGTTTATTGACCGCATGATTGCTGATAGAAGTACAGAAGCAGGATGAATTCTACAGTGTATAGTTATACTTTTTGCTAAAATTCAGTCAAATGCTAAAAAACTTATAGCACAGCACTTCAGAGTACAGATTTGGGTAATGGCATAACATCAAAACATAATGCAAAGCAAATCCATGAGCTTCTTAATGGAAAGTAATGGAATGTTCATAAATAGACATGACCTTAACCCAGTTGAGCATGCTGGCCACTTACTGAAGGTAGAAAGACCCACAAACAGCAACTGAAGACGGCTCCAGTAAAAGCCTGGGAAAACATCTCAATTGAGGAACCTCAGCATTTCCATGGGGTCCGCAATTCATGCAGTCATTGACTGGAAAGGATTTACTTCCAAGTATTAAAAATAATCATTATATTTATAATTACATCAGTTTGTCCAGTTACCTTTGGGCCTGTGATAATGAAAGGACTATGTAATAAATGGTAATAATTCTCAAACTGTTAATGCAGGACCTTTGGTACATACATTAATATTGATGACTTTGTGTCACTGTCAAAATACTTATGGACCCAGTTGTATGTTTTCAGTCTTTGTCAAGGCAGAATCTATTATTTTGCTAGTTTAAAGGCTTTGCAGAGCGGTTGTGTACAGTGTTGCATAAATAGGAATCATACTTTGCTGAGGACTTTACTCAAGATCTGCGTAGAGCACAGGGCAAATGTGCTTTTGCACTTAGCTTGATTTGTTTTATTAACTATTTGTTAGAACGCAAACATTAATAAAATTATATATATATATATATATATATATATATATATATATATATATATATATATATAATTTTTTTTTTTTTTTAAACCATGCAGTAATATGTTTAACCAAGCATTCATCTTCAGTAATGACTATTTAACTTGGCCTATGCTGTTACTGTTGAAGCTCAGGTATGGATTGAATGTAATAAACTGCAATCTGACGTACTTTTCAGGACTTGGGAGAGAGTATGCCTTAGCATTTGCAGAAAGAGGTGCCTCTGTTGTGGGTATGTTATTTTCTGAGTCAATCTATTCAATTTTATTCATTCTGTATCATTTTATAGGAACTTATCTGTTCTGTTATCTGTTCTGCAGTGAATGACCTTGGGGGTGATATAAAGGGAGGTGGAAAGAGTTCAGCAGCTGCTGATAGAGTAGTAGAAGAGATAAAAGCTAAAGGTGGCAGAGCTGTGGCAAATTATGGTAGGTAAACTGGATTTTGGGATTTATGTTACTTATTAGCTGTGGAAGGTTGTTTAGTAATACCATAATACCTGTCTGATGTGATAAGATGGGAAACACACTGTTCAATATATTATCACATGCATGTTGAGAGAAAATACAGTTGTTACTTACAATCTTTCAAAACAGAACATATGTTAACTACAATTGTTTGTATTTTAACAGATTCAGTAGAAGATGGTGAAAAATTAATCCAGACTGCATTGGATGCATTTGGACAAATAGGTGCATTTATTTATTTATTTATTTATTTATTTATAAAATCATACAATGTTCCCAGAGACATTAGAATGGGTATTCTCGTAAACTGTCAGTCATATCTAAAGGTAGATGATTAAACTCTAAGTTTATTATTTAGTTATTTGCTTTAAAGCAGAGTTTTTACTACTGCGAGGCATATATGGAAAGGTGACAGGATTATAAGTATGAAAAAGTGTCTTAACTAATATATAATAATCTATATTTTATAATATATTCCAATATAATTATACTATAAAATTCTAACTAATTAGGTTAATTTGTTAAGTTGTGAAACATTTTACTCATTGCATATATACTGAACCAATATAATGAGGGAAATTTGCTGATTTTGTATGTTTGCCCACTGACAAAGGACTGATCAGTCTATCATTTTATTGGTAGGTTTATTTGAATAATAATAATAATAATAATAATAATAATAATAATAATTTTAAAAAAATCACAAAAATGCATTTTAAAATAATTATAAATTGATTTGCATTTTAATAAGTGAAATAAGTCTTTGACCCCTATACCAAACATGACTTAGTACTTGCAAACTGGCAAAACCTTTGTTGGCAATAACGGACGTCAGATATTTCTTGTAGTTGGTTATGTGGGACACATCTCAGGAAGGATTTTGTCCCACTTCTTTTGCAGGTCCTCTCCGTCATAAAGGTTTTGAGGCATTTGGCAACTAGAACCTTCAGCTCTCTGCACAGATTTTCTATTTGATTCAGGTCTGAAGACTGGCTAGGCCACTCCAGGACCTTAATGTGCTTCTTCTTGAGCCACTCCTTTGTTGCCTTGACCATGTGTTTTGGGTCTTTGTAATGCTAGAATACCCATCCATGACCCATTTTCAATGCCCTGGCTGAGGTTCTCTTGATGCGGTGAAGTTGTCCTGTCACCTTAGCAGAAAAACACCCCCAAAAGCATAATGTTTCCACCTTCATGTTTGATGGTGGGGATGGTGTTCTTGTGGTCATAGGCAGCATTTTTTCCTCCTTCAAACACGGTGAGTTGAGTTGATGCCAAAGAGCTCGATTTTATATATCCTCGGAGTCATTCAGGTGTGCAAACTTCAGATGGGCCTGTACATGTGCCTTCTTGAGCAGTGGGACCATGTGGGCACTGCAGGATTTTCTTCTCACCAAGCTGATTGGTGATGGTCTTGTAGCCCATTCCGTTGCGTAAGCCTACAATCTTGTCCCTGACATCCTTGGACAGCTCGTTGGTCATGGTGGAGATTTTGGAATCTGATTGATTTGCTTCTGTGGACAGGTGTCTTTTTATACAGGGAGCGAGCTGAGATTAGGAGCACTCTTTTTAAGAGAGAGCTCCTTACCTGTATAAAAGACACCTGAGAGCCAGAAATCTTGCCAATTGATAGGGGATCAAATACTTATTTTACTCATTAAAATGCAAATCAATTTATAGCTTTTTTTTAAATGCGTTTTTCTGGATTGTTGTTATTCTGTCTCGCACTGTTAAAATAAACCTAGCATTAAAATTAGAGACTGATTGTTTTTTGCAGTTGGCAAATGTACAAAATCAGCAGGGGATCAAATATTTTTCCCCCTCACTGTATGTTACAAATTTCATTTTGAATGTTTCATTAAAAACAACAAAAAGTATATTTTTGGGGAAACTTTTTTTTTTCACAAGCAGGTCATGATTGCAATATAATTTATAGTTTTTGATGGCAAATTTTTAATGCATCCTTTTTTAATCTACAAATAACAAAAATAACATCCAATAACAGTGAGCTAACTGGCAGACACACTTTTCACATGTTCTACCAAAAAGATTTATTATATATTGAAATTGCTGTGTTCCATCACTTTCTATCTCTGGACCTTTGCTGTGCACAGAGTTAAATAACGTCCAGCAGGGTAATCCTTCAGATTCAACAGTAAATGTCCTTTTGACTGACATTAAATATAGTTTTACTGACTACTGGTAGAGAGCCAGATCATTTGAAATGACTTACTGTTCTTGTCACATTCCATTTTTAAATCAATTTATTTGTAAACCACTTTTAACAATGGACATTGTCTCACAGTAGCTGTACAGAAGTATACAGAACACAGAATAAAGATGCAAAATTTTAACAATAAGAAACTATTTATCTATAACATTTATTCCCACATGAAGAATTTTACGACATAGTAAGCATCCTTTTGGCCTGACTGGCCTAATGCATTTAGCTGATGCTATTATCCAAAGTGAGACACAATACAACTAAGAAACTGCTGGTGTTCGAGGTTAAGGTCACAACACTGTCAGATTCATAGTCCTGGGATTTGACAGTGCCTTTTAAATTGATCTAATACATTACTTCCTTGTCCATTTGGGAATATGCTGCCTGCATGGGCAATGTTTGTGCTCACAAGATGATCTTTGTCATATTTGGATAGTAGCCCAGAAACAACTGTCTTCTACAGTCTCTTATTTATCAAATAACTTCGTGTCCTTGGGGAAGGCAATCACATAATCTATTGTAATAGTAATGCACTAATTTTTTTTAGAATATTGTGCTATCAGTGTAAAAGGCAATAATTATGGCCCCCAATTACAGTTATGCAGATGTCAAAACTTATCACATGCCTGCTCAGACTAAATTTACTGATGTTGTATTGCATGTGATTTTATAATGTATAAGAAACTGTACTGAAAATCTTTAATATGGAATAGATTGAAAAATAATAAATCTATAAAAAAATCACATTAATCAAATAAAATGTTTACTGAAAATGAGCAATTTAGTAAAAATACTTTCGAATCCATGAATTGAATTTATTTAAGAAAATGAAACCAAATACTGTTGAAGGCTTTTTTTTAAAAATGATACTACTAGATATCAGCTTTTCCGATATTGATAAAGTGATGTATAGCATCAGGAGAATCTCCTACAAAACGTACTGTGTGCTGTAGCTGTGTTTTAACATTTCAATGTTTTCTCCTCAGATATTGTGATAAATAATGCTGGGTAAGTTCATAACAGGAGTGTAGAGCTCATGTTTGCTTGTATGTTTTTTGTACTTTTATACACCATATGTGTAATTTCTGCCTCTTAAATTATGGATTGTAATATATTTCTTCTTCTCTTCCTTTAACTTTGAAGGATTCTGAGGGATCGATCTTTTGCTAGAACAAGTGACCTTGACTGGGGTATGTAATAAGAAATTCCTTTCTAATAGAGAGCATGAGGATGACTGACGTGATTGCCCAGAACATTATCTGTGAGCACGCTCATTAGAAAAGAGCATGAGGTAGCATAAATCGGTATTGGCAAGTGTGGAGCAGTAAAGCGAATGTGCAGGGAAGTGTTCTAACACAAGTGCTCTTAAGCTCTCTGTGCTTCATTTCACCTTGCTCACCAGGGTCTGAACTTTGCTCGCAAGTCAAATCGGTTTGAGACTTTGATCATAGGATAAGGGATATGCGTTTTATCCATTCTCCAGACACTCAACCAATCCCTAATAAGAAATAATAATTTCTAAGATGGTGGAGACAAATCAGGTCAATGTATTAATCCCTCAAAAACAAGATTAGATACTGTACCTCCTAAGAATTGGTGCTATAGTCAAAAAGACTCCCCTGTGTTGATTCCAAGTCTCTTCACAATTTTTTTCAAACTGAACTTAAGGTTGCCAACTCAAGGTTTCTTTCTCATGGTGTCTCAGGGAGTTTTTCTTTGCCTCCTGTCTTCCTCAATAGGCTTCTAGCTCTACATTCCTGATCTTTTGGACTAATTTGCTATGTTTTTTTCCTGTCAGCAATGTATGCTGGATTGTGTACAATGTACCATAACAGCTCTCAATTCAATCTGTGTATTGAGGATACAATAAACAGATTGCATAATAAAGTGGGCTATTTGCTAAAACAATGTTATATTATGTGAGGTATAATAAACATTAAAATAGTATCCTCTTTATATCATCAGTGATGGCTAAAAAGAAATGATGTTTCATTTTATAAGCTAATAAGCTAGCAGTTTATAACACCCATTCACTTGTGTGCACACACACATGCACAGACACACAACGTCTCATTGTTGCACTGAGGCAGCCTTTCATGGCGGAATCAATCCGGGTTAACAAAATTACCATGGTGACTGTGAAGCTCATAGCAGCAGGTATGAGTCTGTGTATAGAATTCAGGATTCATAAAGTGCCCAATAACATGTCCGACCCCCCCTGAGTAACACTGCTGTGTTGCCACGGTATGTCTGGCAAATTCAGCTAGTTTTGAAAGAACAAATAAGAATTGTGTGTAATACAGTATACATCTTATTCCCCACCCAAAGAAGAAAAATGGATATTTAGCTGAGATTGGCCAACGCTGCACACCAGTGAATGTTCAAGCAGGAGAGATTGTGTTTATTTAGCAACATTTAATTTTGTTGCATTTTTGTGCTTCACTGTGTGCTTGAAAATGGAAACTAGGTATAAAAACGCAGATATAAGGCCCTTGCTTATTTTTCAAAAATATTGTGACACAAATATTGGATCTGAGCTTGGTGTATCAGCAAACTTCTACTGAGATGCCAACAGGCTGCATTTACATTCACTGACTGATTTTTAAGCTGAAATATGAACAACTATATAGATCTGTAATGTAAAGCACATGAGGGTAAATCATGCTCAGATATCAACATTTCCAGAAATAAAAATAACATGTCAAAATGGCATATCACCGTAGCAATAAATTGAGGAAAATGTATAGGATGATTTTGCGATATTACACCATTTTGGTTTTAAGAAATGGTTAGAATTTGTATTGGTATTAGAACAGTAAGAAATTGTTTGTTTAGAAGAATGAACACATGAACTTGGATGTTGTGGTATTGTTTGAGTGTACAATGAAGGAAACGTCTGTCTACTGGGGACTTTAGATTGATAGATCTGCAGCATGACACATGTAACTTCATGTGTATTATAACAAAACCCCAAAGTGTTTTCTGGAATATGAACTCAACATAAGTGTGAAGTTTATCGTATAAGTGCATATACCATAATTTCATTAGGGTTAATTGCTGTTGATCCAGAGTGGGCTGGAGTCCCACTACAACACCATCATTGAATGGCATGGAAATGTTGTCATTAGCTTTAAAGGTGACCACTGTGTGCAATTGCTCCTTTAACAAAAGAGACAATATCTTAACTAAATTTTCTGTCACTTATTTTAAACACAAAAACCTTTTTGATGCGTAACATTTTGTAGTATTTGACCTTAATCTTAAAATATTGTATAAGATGTACTGTATCTTTTATATAAGACTTTTTTGACCCCCATTAAATCATGAAATAGGGATTTTTAAATTTTTTTTTAAACAGTGTCCTTAAAATGCACTGACAGTTTCTAAAGGAAAGCTGGTTGCTTGAGAGTAAGTGATCATAAAAACGGGGCCTTTGGCACCACCCAACAGTCTGAACATTCAGCAATCATGCAGTTCACATCCCTTCTGTCAATAGATAAACTCAGATAATGTACTGTGCACTCCATGTCCTCACTCCCTCTCATAAGGATCCTATTTAAATGCAATATTCTTCTTCTTTCAGACCTTGTTCACAAAGTGCACTTAAGGGGCTCCTTCTTAGTCACTCGGGCAGCATGGAATCACATGAAGAACCAAAAGTTTGGAAGGTAAAATAATGACTGTGTCTAGACAGTATACTGTATTCACTATTAAAAAGTAAAACTTGTATTAATATTAAAACGTATAGTTTTATTTATAATTGAAACTTTGGCAACAATGATCTACCCAACACTGTGTAGAATCATCATGACCTCATCGGCTGCTGGAATCTATGGAAACTTTGGTCAAGCAAACTACAGTGCTGCTAAACTAGGTCTCCTGGGTCTGGCCAACACTTTGGCCATTGAAGGCCAAAAGTACAACATCCACTGCAACACCATCGCGCCTACAGCAGGCTCTCGTCTCACTCAGACAGTCATGCCACCAGGTTAGAGCACCGCACAAAATAACACTGCACAGATTGTTATAGCAGGTCCTAAAAATATTTCTGATTGTATAAGGTGCATGTCTGTCAAGGTGTAGTTTTTTTTTTTTTAATAAGCAAAGCACCACATGGGTCAGTAATATTTAGGTGACACCTTATTAAACTATATAATGGCCTATTGACTAGGCCAGCACTCCTTTTGATGTGAAAGCATGCAACAAAAAATCCCCAGGCATGCTAAATACTAACCTCTACAGGATATGTTTAGAAATACAGTATTTAAAGCTACAAGAAAACTGTATTAGCATTAGTACTTTAGATTGGGAAAGAACTGCGTATTTGGACAATGTCATATCCTGTAGTTACATTTTGTGCTGCTCAGTCATTTGCGAGCTGCGTTCCCAACCACATTCTGTTCACTCAACAGAATTTCTAAATAGTACATAATACTAAAGGTCAGACATCTGAAAACAATGCTTTATATCCTAAAGCACAGTCCAGCTCAAACAGGAATGATCATTGGGAATGTACAGTTGTTTCTGATAGCAGTTACTTGCTTTGCTCTGGTCATGTATTTTGTGAACAAGTCAGCAATTTAAGCTGGCTGTGTAGGTAAACTTTAAAAGCTGACTCGCATGCAATTGCAGTGTTGATGTTTAAAAAGGAACTTCTAAAATGTTTAGAAAGAAACCCATTTTCAATGTTGAGATGTTTAATGATGAATTGTAACCGAGAGGCTCTGCTACTTGTTGAAGTTGTACTGTATGTTGTCCAGTGTTGTTGGAAAGGAGATTGCTTTGTAATTAATAAAGTGCATTTATTCGATTATAGCCAAAATAATGTAATAATGAAATCTAAGATTTCATGAAACTGGTTTATCCATATGAAAGAAATATCACACATTTATTTATTTATTTATTTACTTACTTACTTACTTATAAAAAGGCCAGTAAGCTGTTTGTGTGCCAAAAGTGTTGGCTGTGAGATTTGTGACCTGATGAAAACCGGGTTACTGCATCATGCAAACTTCTATGCGTAAATGAATGTTGACTGTTAAATTTGCAAGCCTCAGAATATCTCATCTTGGCTAAAGTTAGCCATACATTCTCTCCAAAACCTCATGCCTCCAGGACTGCCTGTAGTGTGGTGAAAATTGTACGGAAGTAGCTTAACGCCCACTGGAACTAATGTGTGTATCTGTGCAAGTTGCCTGTATGACATGATTGAGTAGTCTAGTGTTTATCAAAAAATGCTGGCTAAAGATGTGTATATGCATGTATGGGGATTATAAGTAATTTGCTTTTCTGGGTCAGCAGTCAAAGCATAGGGTGGATTGTGCTAGTAATCCAAATCATATGGTAATTAATGTTCAAAGATTAACAGGAAATTGAAAGGTTCCACCAAATCTGTCTAGCATACACCCAACTCATAGCTGCATTCATGGTGCTAGCAAATTAGAAATAATTCATGTTAATTGCTTGGAGCAGATTTATTAAATATATTTTTATTTTAGTCGTTATTACACATGAGTGGAATCCCAAAGTACCAGCCATGTGTGGGGAAACTCTGTTAGCACTTAATTTAAATACTGTCTTTCAATTTTCTCAGTATTAGTTTCTAGGCTGTAGTTTGGAGTAAAGCTCTGAGAGATTATTCTGCAAAATGAGCAGTCTAATAACTCAAGTGTTTTGTGATATTAAGCAGTGTGATTGTGAGTTAATTTTTATTTTGATTTCCCTCTTGCTCTAATTGTTAGTGACTGTATGGTATTTGTCCTTGTCAGATCTGGTGGAGTCTTTGAAAGCGGAGTACGTGGCTCCTCTTGTTCTATGGCTCTGCCATGAGGAGTGTCAGGAGAATGGAGGCCTTTTTGAGGTGTGATTCGAAATGTTTTCTGATGTCATAACTGATTGTAACCTTTATATATACTGTAATTGTTCTGCAAATGTCAACCATTTCTTGTTACTGTTCTTAGGTTGGGGCTGGCTGGATTGGTAAATGTAAGTGGAGTTTTGCTTATCTATATTGGTATTTAAATGAATTCAAGGCTATTTTAAAGCTTTAAATTGTATGTGGATGTGCAGTGCGGTGGGAGAGAACTTTGGGCCGTATCGTCCGCCATAAAAACCAGAGCATGACCCCAGAGGCGGTCCGGGATAAGTGGGACCAGATCTGTGACTTCACCAATGCCACTAAGCCAGCGAATATTCAAGGTAAATATTGAGGTTGTTCTGGATCAACTTTGAAGTCCTTATATCAAGCTGTATTTCTGTCCTCAGCCTACAAATTATTCAATCACAAGCCTGTAAAACAGACATTATGAATGTCTGGAGCTCAATAAAAAAAATGGCACCGTTAACACAATTGAACCCAGCGGTATTGAACCAATACAAACCAGACATACCCCCTTTTGTTTTAATATTTTAAGTGTGATATTGTAAAGCATATAAAAAGTGAAGTATTCTGCGGTGGAAAGGCTAAGCCCTAACCTTATAATCACAACCCATAGTATGGTCATGCACATCATTTCTGTAACCAGTCAGAACTGACTAAAGAGAAATATCTTTATACAGCCATTTTCTTTTAAAAGCAGTGACAGTCTTAAAAAACAATCTGAGCTGGGACTTTTAGCTCTATTCCCAGATCAGGCCAAGCCTTTTAAATTCAATTTTATTTATATAGATCACTTGACAATTAGACATTGTCAGAAAGCAGCTTTACAGTAATCTGAATGTAGATGTAGATCCCCAGGAGGAACTTGTCCTCCACTGGGTGACCTCGTAGAGAATGGGATTATAAATGAGTAGTCTTCCACTATTATGTAGTGTAAAATAACAGTACTGTGTTTGTTGCAAGGTCATACAATATGAACATCCTTCAGCAGCAGTGCTTGTAGAGATGTATCCACTGAATATCTTTGGACAGTAATGTAGGTGCATCTTTACTCAATGAGCAACCAAAAGATTATACAAATTACACATTTATTTATTTCTTTTATTTTTATAGCAAAGCAGACAGTCACTTGCAAAATCAACAGATCACTCTCAGTGGTTGGCAGCCACACATTTTTAAGATAAAAAGAGACTTATCAATTTTTATTTTTTATTTTGTTTAAGGTCATGAACTCCAGTACAGGTGTTATGGGGGAAACCGATATTTTGGGTAGTTTGTGTAGTGGAATTATATCAGACCTGTGGTAAGTTCATTTACTCAAAAGTATTTAGATCTCACTTGTCTCACACTGCAGTCCTCCATGACCAAGAATAAAGTGTCATAAATGATATTATTTAAATATCTGTCTTGGGTAATCAGTGTTCGTCTAGTAGTTGTAAAAATGGTTTGAAAACAAACGTGAAAATGGCCTGAACTCTTTCCTCATCCAAGCCAGAAACCCAGTGATATTCAGTTGTGATGGAAAAGGGAAACAGTACATGGTTATATAGGAGAAGATGGAGAAAAAAATTTAGAAATCCACAGGTAGTTCTTCACCTCTCTTTAAGCCTGTTCAGTGTTGTTTTAAGCAAAATGTAAGAAATATCTTCTATTTTCATAATATTATTAAATGGTAAACATTTAAGGGCTATGGGGAGATACTGGTCAAATTCCATAACAAGCGTCCAATCTGTTGGAACACCAGCTGATCAGATGTACAGTACAACATGAGATTGATCAGAAATATAGCTGCAAGTAAGTTACACAGACACTGCTTTCTTCTTTGGGACACATTAATTTAGGGAACTTCTTGGCCTTTTGTTTAATCTAAATCTTAACACAAAAGTAGCAAAGAAATGATATTATTCATTCTTGATACATTTAACCTACTTAACTGGAGTGATGGGACGAGAATCCTATATATTAAGATCATATTTTATGATCTTACTAACTGAAAGCTGCCCTGTCACCCCATAACCCACCCCACCCCCACAAAAATACAGTCAAAAGGTCCATAAGAATTAGGGAACATGATTTTGTAAAATTTGTCTCATAGCCAGATCTACAAAATCTACTATATTGTGAAACACACAAATTGCTGGGATAGATTTATTTCAGGTGGGACATGTACAAAAAGGATATCGTCCGCATACAGCAAGATTCGCCGATCCTCTGTCCCCTGCATCTATGTCTGTGATAACTTGACCACACTTATTATTTTTCCTACTAGTTCCACAGCCATTGCAAAGAGCAGTGGTGAAGGAGGACAGCCCTTTCAGTTCCTCTGCCTATTTGGTATTATTTAGAAAATTAACCTCTTTTCTGAGGGTCAAAAGACAGGAGTTCAACCCCATCCATGGAGTCTGTCCTTGCACATGCCTAAAAATACATATGCAACCACATTAACTAAAATTAGATTTTCATTAGCAGTGATGTATAAGCAGATTTGCAACAATAGAAGCTAACTGAGTCTCATCCTCCTGTGTTTGCTTACCATAGCAGCCCTCGGGATGTACTGCAGTACAGCATAGAGGAGGGAGAGTAGCAAGAGGTCCATTAGCATGGCTTTGTAGTGCTCATCACGCGTGTTGTGTTTGGGTTGAGCATGTCGCTGTCTTTGTCTTCTGAGCATGGACTAGTTAATTAAACATTCGCTCTGCTTTTGTGCTCTGCCATTAAGAGTCAATGCAGTTGCTGGTGGATGTGCTGTCGAAAGTGGATTCTGAGGAAGGAATTGGAGGCAATCCAACCAGTGCTGTGACCTCAGCATCATCTGGTATAAACCCTGTGAGTACCGAATATGTAGCTTATAATGCACATTAAACTTTAAAATACAATAAATAAACTACAATAAATGTTGCTTAAATTAATTGTATGGTCATACTTATTTATAGTACATATAGAGAAGAGGACACAATTCACTGTGAAAATGTAAATTACTTGAGGAACTTTATAATTTATCAATTTCGAGCTTTCCAAGCAATTGTAATGATACTTGTATGTCTGCAGGCAGAGGCTGTGGGCAACTTTCTTCCTGAGATGACATTTAACTATACTAACATGCACTGCATCCTATATGCCCTGGGAGTGGGCATGTCTACTAGAGAGGCTGATCACCTCAAGTTCCTCTATGAAGGTCACGAGGAGTTCAGCTGCCTTCCTACATTTGGAGTCATCCCAGGAATGGCATCAATGCTAGAAGGAGGACTTGGTTCTGTTCCAGGGCTCAATTTTGACCCCACCAGGGTGAGCATCTGATAAAACAAACATTTTTTTCACTTATGTGATGTTTACATGTAATTATGCACAGAGTTATCACGGATCTCGCTTTTGCTGGATCTGATCAGAATTAATGTATCTTTCTTGACTGACATTTCTATCCCACTATGATGTTCTAAAAGCAAACTGACTGATCAAATGCTTATGAATGCTTATAATTAGCTAGATTTATATTGTATAGAAACCACACTATATATACCCTTATTCAGTTATATGTACATATTACTACACCTTCTGTATAACCTTATACCCTTATTTATTACACTGCCACTTGTAAATAAGCCATCTATGCACTTCTGGTTAGATGCTAACTGCATTTCATTGGCTCTGTACATATACCTTGCACAATGACAAAGTTGAATCTAATCTAATCTAATTTCTGTATTTTCATTTATAGCTCCTACATGGAGAACAGTACTTGGAGCTGTACAGACCTTTGCCTACTTCAGGTATATCTGCTTTCCTATGGGTTTTATGAACAGTTCTTTTTTAAAACCGGCTAGTTTATCTAACATCTATTTTCTAGGAACACTGACCTCAAAGGCATCAATAGCAGATGTTTTCGACAAAGGGACTGGTGCAGTCATACTCCTGGATGGTGATTTTTATTTATTTTATATTATTATTAAAACATAATGACAAACAATGGTGTTAGTCTTGGAGTTAATGAAAGCTCTACTCACTACTGCATATCATTAATAAGTGATAACTATTCAGTTTTAAATAAGTTTTTGAGCAAGAAATGAGAACTGAACATTTTCATTCCTGCAGTTTACACATACTGCAAACAAGAGTTGGTCTGCTACAATCAGTTCACAGTGTTCATTGTTGGTGCTGGTGGCTTTGGAGGAAAGAGGACATCAGATAAAGCTGTGGTAATAAACATTCTAGACTCTAGCCTTGGAAAAGCATGTCCATTATGCCATTTGTTTATGTAGTCCTGTTGTTTAGATTTTAATAGTTATACCTCTGGTTTTTTTTTTCCCAGGCCACAGTTGCACCTCCAAACAGATCACCTGATGCAGTTGTGGTTGATGAAACCACCAGAGATCAGGTAAGGTCAAGCGTGATGATTGTGATGTATGACAATAGTTAAACGAATGATAAAATCAACATGATTGTTGAACATCTTAATATTTTGTAGGCAGTATCATGGACTGACCAATTTCGTGGCAATCCTCCCCCCCCCAATATTATCATAATGTTTGTATTTTAGGCTGCTTTGTATAGATTGAGTGGCGATTGGAATCCTCTTCACATTGACCCAACCTTTGCAGAAATGGGAGGTAAGAAGTGTTGCTTCCCTTTTCAAATAAGAGGACATTTTCAGAATCAATGACCATAATAACATTTATACTAAAATGTCTATAAAAGTTCAAAAAAGCTTAAGAAGTTATCCAAAACTTTAGGATTCAAAACTCCCATACTGCACGGACTGTGCTCATTTGGATTTGCTGCACGTCATGTCCTGAAGCAGTATGCTGGAAATGATGTTTCTAGATTCAAATCTATTAAGGTGAGGCAAGTTCATACAGTGCTGCCACTTAAAACCTCATAAAACTTTTCAGCTCTCTTCTTCATACAGATATTCCGCTTGTATTGCATCATTTTAGTCTACATATCTACATATCATTATCTGCAGGTTTTTCCTCATATATACTTTGTTAAAAGCATTGCTTTTATCCATAATAACCTACAATCTGCTTGCTTCAATTATTTCTTTTTCGAATAGGTGCGATTTGTGAAGCCAGTCTTACCTGGCCAGTCTCTGCAGACAGAAATGTGGAAAGAAAAAAACAGAGTTCACTTTCAGAGTAAAGTGAGAAGTTTTTGTTTATACTGTAGTGTATTTGATTCTATTTGTTATTCCACTGTCAATCATTTAATTTTTTTGTTCTGGCTGTTCAGGTGAAGGAGACCGGAGCTGTTGTGTTAGCTGGAGCGTATATAGATTTACATGCAGCTCCTGATGCTGTTGCCAGCAAATCTCCTGCAGAGGTAGCGGCATCATTTCTATTAAATATTAACAGGATTAGATCTTCATGGAAAATAAGTGATTTGAAGGAAGAGCACAAATCTGTTATATGTAAATATGCAAAAAATGGCTAACTCGCATTGCAACTTCATAGACCGGTGGACTTCAGAGTGACTTGGTGTTTGGTGAAATTGGACGCCGGATCAGAGACGTGGGTGCTGAACTTGTGAAGAAAGTTAATGCTATTTTTGGATGGGAAATTACCAAAGGAGAAAAGACGGCTGCTCAGTGGAGTAAGACTTCAGATTAATTATGCAAAGGGTTTCAAGCTTTATTTATTTACCAAGTATCTACAATTGTCTCAATCCTATGTTAGACATTACAGGTAACGGAATAGCACTGATCTCTCCAGTACCCGTAATAAAAAAAAATAATTGAAAGCTTCATTAAAAATTCAGTGCTTAATACATCTTAACACTATATAATTTTGTACAGTAGCTCATAGAATTACATCTCGGTTGCTATACTTTTTCAGTATTAATTTGTACCCATTTTAATGAAAGGTGCCAATAATTCTGAAACTCTTGTTGTGAGATGGCATTCAATGGTCATCTTCCCATTCATATTCCTGTTTATGCATTCCCGTTAATCCGAGCTCTGATGTGTTTCTGTCCAGCCATTGATCTAAAAACAGCACCAGGTGCATTGCATAAGGGTCCATACAGTGGCAAAGCTGATGTGACATTCACTGTGGCTGATGAGGATTTCATGGACATCGTATTGGGGAAGCTCAACCCTCAGAGGGTACCGTTATCCCATATTTTCTTTGAAAAAATTTAGTTTGATTCACCAGATGTGTGAACATTAGGAGTAATCCAGCACATCAGTACTGTTGTTCAGAGATCACTGTTTTGTTTTGTTTGTTTCCCCCCGTAGGCGTTTTTTGCTGGCAAGTTGAAAGTCAGAGGGAATATCATGCTGAGCCAGAAGCTGGAGACAATACTGAAGGATTATGCCAAGCTGTGAGACTCTATCCAACAACTTTAGAGAGAAATGCAAATGCAGACTTCATGACTGTTTTACTGAGGGTGTAAGATTGTCTCTACAATGTTGAGATTTTACATCTAACATTTACATATCAATAACATTAGGAGAACAAAACACTAACAGTGAGGGGAAGAAATAACTATTCACAATAAGGACACAATCTAGTTTTAACATGTTTTTCTGGCTACTGATTTCAGCATATTACACAGTTACCCTTTTTCTTTAGTTTGTTTAGCATATTTTAAAACAATTCTAAGCTGAGTGAAGAGTGAACTATGATGTAACAAAATAAAAGGAAATGGTACAAATAATCTATAAGCTTCATACTACATGATGATGATGATAAACTTTTAAACGGCATTTAACATAAGTGAAAGCTGATTTTAACCTGATAAGCTCTGGAAAAATTTGTTTGATTAATGTTCCCAGTAATCAAACAATTTCTGTAAATTAAATACAACATCTTTTTGAATAATATGTAAGGTTTATAGATAATATGGTCTGTTAAAATTGTCATTTGTTTGTCAAAACCGATTACTCTGCCTGTTAAATGTGATGTTAATTTGTAATAAATCTCACCTTTATATTTCCTGGAGGCAACTGTTCATCAAAAAAAACCTCATACACTTGGCACATGTTGCATCAAGTTGATTTATTTTACCATTACATTTGATGATTACATTTTTCAATTTACAATAGTCTTTCTATCCATAATAAAATTCAATGGATTTGCATATATTCACATTTCAGAGATGAAAGTTAGCCTGACGAGCTAAACACTACAACTACACTTGATTTTATTTCAACCTTAAGTGACATTTGATCCTCAGTATGCTGCTTTTTATTGTAATATGGAATCCTATGAATGATGATTACTTTAAGAGTAATCTTACATAACCTGTACATACAACACAAATGACATCCGAATATAACGTGTGCATGGGGATCTTATAGCAAGCACTAAAAACAAAGGAGGGAAAAAAAATAGCCTCAAGTCATTTCTAAAAACAAGAATATATTAAGAGAATAATTTGCAAGATCTAATATAAATGAGACAATAATCATAAATATTTTTGTTAAACAAATGTTTTAAGTAGCCTATAGTTAATAAAGTGTTTAATCAAGATATACTTTGATTTATATTTACATAAACAAAATAATTTTATTCTTCTCAGTTGCTCCCCGAAATAAAGTTAATGTACATTTTTACACTTTTACGTTTTATTTTTGTGCAATGGCTGACTGGAATCAGTCCTCATAAATCAGAAGGCTGACAAAAACATCAGTCTAACTACTTCACCATAGGCTATCAATATGTACCCTTTACCTTTGATTCAAAGAACATATCATAAAATGATAAGCTGAAGGCATAGAAGTGATAGGAGTTGAACTTTGGCAGCATGAAAGAAGGATACACTCTTCTATTTCTATTAAGATGCACACTAGTGCTGTTAATGAGGCAGCACTACTGAGATTTGACTCTTCATGGGCTTGATAATTTGCTAAAGCATTTAATTAGAGAAAAGTAAAGAATATACTAGGAATAATGAGCTGTCAGACAGACCCAGATGGACCAAAATCTGTCTTTGTTGGAGGCAATAACTTTTATTTGTAACGGACTACGTCAAGGCTATTCCAGCCTTGACGTAAAAATGTGGATTTCTTGTGGATTACCTCTACAGAAAAGTGCTTTGTATGAAAAGTCACAGTCTTCTTTTCTAGAATGTTCTTGACTCTAAGTTCAAGTTTGTTTTTGGAAAAACTTGGATTGCCTGCGCTGATATACATATTTTACTGTACAGGTTTTGAATGTACCCAATCAGTGACTATGCTATACCTTATAAATAACTAAACGCTGTTCATATCATCATCATCATAACAGAATACCTTGCTCATACCATTAAGGATACAAGCAGAAACTAGTGCAGTTAAATTTAAGAATGGTCACAAAGATGTAAGCTACAGTATGCAAAGACATTTTTACAACCCTCACTTGAACCAACAGATGCCAGAGGTCCATGGTTGTACTTCAGGTATAAATATAAGGACACTTTTCACTATTTTATCTAGACCACAATCACAACACTGCTTAGCAACAGATTATTTTAAGGCTTAATTATGTGGTATACATGTTCCAATAGTATTTGACTACCCATGTAATTTTTTAAAAGGGGTAAAATATATCACCTAATGTGCTTAAATAGAATGTTGGTTCTATGCCTGATCCGGAATTAAGTGATATGAAGGAGCGTCCATCCTCTAGATTTCAGTCAGTGTTGTAGCAAAGCTGTACTTTATCAGATTAAAAGTTCCCCTTCCCAGCGGTTCGTATTGCTCATCTTACCCTGTGCAAAAGTTGTTCCGAACTCTTCAGTTGTGCTAAATGATGAACCTGACATCATTCTTCACATTGTTGGTGCTGACACGATCAGGCAGGACGCGCATTTTTATGGTGCCGTCAGCGCCACACGAAAAGACGTGGTTGCCTGGTGCTGTCTCAATCTGCATGACGCCTGTGCCCAAGTTGCGGAAGATGGACTGCCGGGCATGTTCATTGGGGAAAGTGTGCAATAGGCTTTGCGTTAACATGGTCCACACCTGCAGCAAATTAACACAAGAACAACATTTCAATAGTTTACAATTATTATTTATTGTCATTTATTCATTGACCTTGAAGTAAACATGCCAATGGAAAAAGGACGTGTTTTCATTATAGTCGTATATTTTTTCGGCAGGTAAATACAATACCAACTTCCCTTTGCCTTCAGTTATTATTTGGTGGAATAGCAGTAATATTCTTGCCACATAATTTTAAATAGCATTTTTTTTTTAACATGCTTCTACTAGTGTAAACTAAAGCATATCTTATTTCTCATTTTGACCAAAACTGGACATTGAGATAAACTAGGTTTTAAGATTCTGGATTAGAACACCATGAATGTGGCATACCTTGATGTTGCCTTCAGCTGAGCCACTGATGAAGCAGCCTTCAGTGGCATCCACAGCCAGCGCCTTAACAGCCGAGTCATGGGCCTGGAAATTCTGGCGTTGGACCTTAAGTGTGAGATCCAGCACACTGATCCAGCCTTTTCTTCCTCCGCTGAGCAGCAGCTGCTGTTTAGCGGCAAGAGCCAGTACAGTTGCACCAGACTCATGGCAGCTAAAGCCTGGAAACAGACTGAAACTTTTACTGAGATTTCAGAGCCCCATTTATATTGGCTGTTGTGTTGTGATTGATATTGTTACCACAGAACTCATTATATAGCCAAAAGGTTTGACCATCATACCCATATGTACATTTTCAAGTTCCAGAATATTGAAGCATGATGACGAGAATATTCACCCATCCAGCCACAAGAGCATTATTGAGGCTGCTTACAGATGTTGTATGTGAAGGTCTGGGGAGCAGTCAGCATTTCAGTTCATCCCAAAGATGTTCAGTGGGGTTAAGGCCAGGACATTTAAGTTGTCAAAGCCATGTCTATGGATTTGTCTATGGACTTAATTCCAGTAACGGGAAACTAAAGTTACAAGATACAAAGAAATAATAGACCGTTTTTTCCCCATCCAACAATGTGGCAACAGTTTAGGGAAGACTCACATTCGGATGTGATGTCATGTGTCTACATATATATATATACACACACATTATTTTTGTCCATATATTGAACTATTGTACAACTATAAAGACAATGCTTTATTATAAATAAATAAATAAATAAATAAATAAATAAATAAATAAATAAATAAATAAATAAATAAATAAGATAAAGCAAGCATTTCTGCCAGATGTGCTGTATCATCACACTTAATACAGCCAGGGCTGCTGTTATCAATATTGCCATGGCAACACTACTTTTCACAGCAGGCAAAGAAGCAGTTTAGCTTGTGAATAATACATGTTTGTTTTAGTATTAAAACTATTGGCAGCAGAATCTAGTTAAATCCAGTCCTGTTTTTTTCTAGGTCATCTAGATGCAAATCCAGTGGATGTTTGCTCAACTTGCAAATGATCTTTTCTCAGCGTCAATGGTTCGACTGAGGCGCTCAAAGACAAGCCCAAGAATTCCCATGATATTTAAAGACCAGAGGTGAAGCACACATTTAGTAGAATTTCCTGACAACACCAGCAATTTACTATCGAAATATCTGGGCTAGAGCCCTTATGTAGGTATAGTGAACACGACTAGCAAGTTGCTCAAAAGAATGTAAAATTTCTCTCCGTTCTGACAATCTCCTGTACATGTGCACTGCACATTAACTGCACTCATTTAATATTATTATTTTTACTTGTCATAACTACACATGAAATTTAAATTCAAACAAGTTAGTTTTGAAATGTCAAATATTCTTAATTTTGAATAAAATGCTATAATACAATTTTATAGTATTAGTCAGCAATGACTTGAATTAGAAAAGGGAAGCTTTTTTTTTGGCATAAATTATTTTTTACATGCATTTTAGAACTAAATCCATTACATGCATAATATAACTGGTGACTGAACTCAAATGTATAAAGCACTAACCAATTTTATTAAGTACTACATTATCTGTAGTGTATTATTGTAGTATTTATGTAATGCGTGTGAACTGCTTAGTATGGTATAGATTTAAAAAAGAAAATTAAATCAGAAGGTTGTAAAAAAAAATATATATAGTTTTTGTTTCTTCATTATGTTGATAAACTTCTAAGAGATAAAAGTAGTATGTAATAGATAGTTTGAACTGAAACTTTATTCGAGGCATGTCAGTGTAAACTCACCATGAACCAGGTTGTTGGGTGGCATGACCAGTGTATCCCACAAACATACATTTCTATATAGTGAAAGGCAGAGAGGAAGGGAAAGAGATTTACACGAGTAATAAGCTAGTAAAAGAAATTATATTTAGGGAGAAAAGGAAACCATTTATCAGCCAATGGCATGCAGGTTCTAATGCCAGGTCTCTACAGTGTACCTGTTGTCAGTGGAAAGGCCTGCAGTGGCAATGAGAGACGACGAGCCCACAAATACAAAGTCATGAGCTGTTTTGTTATGACACTGCAATGTCTGAAGAGGAACACAATGAACACCATCTGTTACCAACCCAAAGGAAAAAAAACTCTATGATAAATAAATAAATAAATAAAATAAAAATAAAAATGGTGGCACATACCAAGTAGGGTTTAGGTGTGTTCCCTGATGTATTTGTCTGCCACAGACTAAGAGCTCCATCTGCATCAACAATACCAAACTGGAAAAAAACACTGGTTACTTAGAAAATAGATTAAATTCTGGAAATCCAAATATTTAGCACTCAAAAAAATATTTATTGGAATTTCTGTAAAGCATGTGAGATCTGTTTACACTCACCTTGTTCCCCTGGTAGTTAAATCTGATCCTCGTAACCCTGGAGTTGCCAGGGCTCCTAAAGCAGATGATCTGCTGTGAATGGCCCCATTCAAACATCCTCACACTGCCATCCTGAGCTCCTGTTAAGTCTGTACTCAAAGAGAATTATACCGAATTATACCCCATTATACTGAAAAAATACTGTTTCCACATGATTTTTTTTCCTTAAATATACCAGAACTAGGATTACTAAAGAATACTGAGACTAGTTGTTTATTGAATAAGTTTGTCTTTCAATTCAAAATTATTCTGATTATGTTTACAAAAAGGGACCTCTTTGCTGGGCTCCATTCTGTAATATATTATCAGCAGTTCTGGTTGCACTCACAATATGGGAGGGTAGGGTGGGACGTCATCCTTCTGATGTTGTTAAGGTTTCGTTTGATTAGCTATATAAAGGATAAAGGACTGCGTAAGTTCTATAAGAAAACTACATTTTAAGATACAGTTGTAAGAGATAAAACAGAATTATACAACACCATGTGCAAATAGTTGTGGACACTAAACTATCCCATTTTTGATTTAGTCCCTCAACCTTTAAAAATAAACACCACTTTTCTGGGAATACTTCCCACTAGATTTTGGAGAATGGCTGTATGGAATTGGCCATTCAGCCACAAGAGCATTAGAGGAGCAAGGAGGCCTGTATGCGAGTAGTCAGCATCAGCATCAGTGGGGATGAGCTCAGCGCTCTGTGCACGTCATTTGAGTTCTTCATAACGACAAGGTTGATGTGGAAGTTCACTTTGTGCATAGGGCACTGTCATAATGAAACATGTTTGCCTTCACTTGGTTCCAGTTTACTAAAATTGTAATTCTACTATATACAAAGACGTCCTATACAATAGAGTGCATACAACTTGTGGTAAAGGTTTGGTGAAAAACCACGTGTGTGATGGTCAGGTGTCCACAAACTAACATGTATATATATATTTTTTATAATCATATACTTAAACAGAATTAATATGCAGTAGGATACGAGTTGACCTACAAAAGGCAGTAACATGGTCATGGGCTACTCACCATGGCTGCTCCTCTGCCAGTCTGCTGGCTGCCCAACCAGGGCATATTAATTGGTGTGCCAGGGCTGCTGTGAGTGTAGGGTGTTGTGCCATGCAAAGTGGTGAAATCATCCCGGGTTTGTACAACCAAGAAGTCATCGCCTCTGAAAAATAACATGAAACATAATGCAGGACCGAATGAAAACTGAACAACATAATGTCTGCTCTCTTCCTGTTAATCGAAATAGCAAATTAAATGGATCATTACTGAGGTGCCTGGTGAAATGAATCTGAAAACAATGCATCCACATTGACAATCAGATAATAATGAGATCCAAATATAATATCCTACAGTGTCTGCCCAGTGAATGAAGCCGGAAATAAGCCTGATGCCATTTATTCATTTAAATCTCATGCATATAAAGGGCTTTTGTGAAGCTAGTGAAAAGATGGGACTCGTATGACTGAGAAATATGAGGTATATGCTTTGTTATAAGTTTTATATAAGCTGGTCAAAAAAAATACAGATCTGAATATGCACTATAATTCCTGCTGGGGGACTGCAGTAAAAATGTCACAGTGACTTCTTATTATTTTGTCACTGTGACAGTTTCCCTGGATTTGAAAGTTGTACTGTTTAGATAAAGTTGCTACATTACTTCAGTTCCATCTCTGCTTCATCATCGATCCATGTCAGTATCTGAGTGGCCAAAATGGAGGACACATCCAGCTCCTGGATGTCATGAGTAGATGCGATTACTAAGCAGTTACGATTGGCCTGTGAAAAGCACGATACATTTAATTACACATACACCCAGTTCACAAGGTAAAACCAGAACTTTAATCGTACAATGCCAATGCTTATCTCACGTAGCTCTGCACCTTGTTAATGGCGAAGGCAGTGATGATGTCAGATTCCTTATGAATGATACGTGCTTTGCCTCCAGGGTAACCCAGATCTGCCTCAATCTGTGTGATAGAGTCACAAGTTTCATGACTCAATGAACCTCTAACATTTGACTTCTGTCTACAGTAATCCCCACATTCCCAAAACATATTACATATAACAGAGAATGGCTGCTGTTACTTGAGCAACTGCAATTTCACTTGGCTCTAAGGGACAAGAAAAACAGATGTTTATGTGAATTAGTACATCTGTTCGAATCCCGTTCCTACAGCATATTTGTACATTCGAATAGTACAACTGGTTCTGCTGTGCAGATTTTTTTAAGTTTCAAAAATTTACAACGTGCTGTAAAAACAGCGACTTATCTTGAAAACTTCAGACTTATCTTAAAACCTACAATAGGATCCTATTTTGCATTCTAATGTGAATAAGTAATAAATTAACATAATTTAAAAATGCAGCTATAGTTAATGTATTTCTGATCAAATATAAACAATCTGGTGTGTTTTTATGCAGATACACAGCAGATGTCATTATTTTACTATCATCAGCTGATACATGGCTATTTCTCAAATCAGGGATAGGTGATAGTTATACAGTGTTTAAAATGTTAAGTTATTTTTTAAAAATAAATTTTAAACTTTAATTGTATATATTCATTTTTATATTATTTTTTATCTTCGTATGATTATTGTTATTTGATATTTTTCACTTTCTTCTGTATCCATACTTCTGTAAAGCTGCTTTGAGACAATGGGAATTGTTAAAAGTGCCATACAAATAAATTGCACAACGTGCAATATTTATATATTTGGTGACTTGTCATTTAAAGCAAGGTTGATGCTATGCACTGTAATACAGTAATAGAGGAAGAAAGTAAAATCACAAGTCATTAACTAAAAATAAAGTAGGTATGAATACATGCCAGCATAAACCCATAGCATAAACCCACATGCACTTCAAATAAAAAAAAAAAAGAAAAATACACCACACAAGCAGTACCTGACTGAGACCAAGCTCCTCCATCCGCGAATACCTCATGCTGTCAGTGACGTCCTCAACCGACTTAATTGTTCAAAATAGTCACAAAACACCAGACAAGGAAATGAAGCGAAGACATGCAAGTCAGTAGCTTACATTAAAAATGTACAATTAGATTGTTAAAAAACAAACATAAATTGCACAGAAGCAGCAACAAATCACGTGAACACTGATTACATCACAAAAATTCAGGCAAAACAACTACACACCACAACCAACAGTTACAGCACAACACAAAATCATACAGATCATTTCCCCAAATTTATGTGCACTCTTAAAACCACAATATTATTACTACGGCACTGAAATCAACCACAGAGCTTCCAGAGCTATATATTATAATTACTACTAATGATGGCACAAATTAGAAAAACATACAAATGACTTTATACCTCTGTCTGATCCCGCTTTTTAGTAAAGATGTTGCGGATAAAAGTCTCCTGGACCTCTTCCTGTTTTACTAGGTACTGCCATAGTCTCTTAACAGAGAGTGCAGAATGGTGTTGGGACCTAAATGATTAACATGCGTTGTCAAAAATAATATCACTAATGCTCAGTCTTCATGTTTACAATTTTATAATTGTAAAGTTATATAGATTTTTTCCCCACATTAAGCATTATTAAGTATTTATCTATTTAAAATCACTTTATCACACTTCAGAATGTTGGCCATTTGAAGAAATTGGCCGTGTGGGTGTGAAATAACCCAAAATGTCTCATAAGAGCTGACCTGAACGGTGTGTTAGAGGGCTCAAATAAGGCCTTGTGTCTGAGGAGAGCTGGTCCAGATGCCATGGTACCATCAACTGGATGTGTGGAGATGTATTTGGAAGGAGGCCCACCAAAAATCTCCAGTCTCTTCAGTAACACCTGCTCCCAGCGCTGTAATGTTTTAATCATTGAGTGGCACAGTGGGGAGCATACAGGAAGATCTAAAACACACACAAACCAGGCATACAAAGGCATATAACTACAGCATCCACAGTACCACAGTGAAGAACAGCACATAACAAAACCCCAAATATGATTGGAGTCATATTTTGAAGACCGGATAAACTTTCCAAGCATACACTAATTGGCCTAAAGCTTGTGCACACCTGACAATCACACCAAGCACTCACCGTGTTGTTTTTAAACATCTTATTCCAGATTTAGTTTCCTCTATGCTGTTATAATAACCTCCACTCTTCGGGGAAAGCTGAGTAATGTTCTAGATTTTGGAACAAGGCTATGGGGAATTAACATCAGCGAAATCATATCCAGCTTAAGGTGCAATTAGTATTCCACATTGTACCAGTGGTGTTCTGGAAGTCAGGGCTCTGTGTAGATCACTTGAGCTCTTCCACTCTAACCTAGGCAAACCATGACTTAACTAACCTTGCTTTAAGCACAGGGGCATTATCGTGCTAGAGCATGTTTGGGCCTCTGGGTAGTTATACTCCCTGGACAACTGTTTGCATCCGACTTTGTGGCGAAGTAATACAGCTGTTGGATACTAGTAGTAATTATGATGGATTCACACAAGATAAGTAATCTACAAAATGGAAATGACTTCATACTATACACATGACCGTTACAAACTGTTGTATACAGAATTTTAAATCATTGTTAAAAGTGCTTGTTGTGGTTCTTGTGCTTACACAAGTGTGCTTGATGATTAGTAGGTCACATTTATTCGCCTCCATAGGATCTCTGCAATACCACATTTAGGAGCTTAATAACCTACCTGAAACCCCCAAATGCATCACGTCTTTGGCAAGTACTTTTAAACTTCATCAATATTCTATTGTTCTGTGTTTTAAATATAGCCAAAGTTAATTACATTTTGGCTTTGCACAGATATGATGGAAAAAATGAATTTCTGGAGTGAAGCAAAGTGATTTCTGGTGTCTATTTAGTGTATTAGGCTTTAGTTCTTACCCAAAAGGTCATAGCCAGCCATGGGATAGAATGATTTCAAATTGGCCAGCACCAGCTGCACCATGGCCACACGCATCAAACACCAGCTAAGGACAGAAGAATTTGCCATTTATTCACATTGACACAAAACACAGCATGATCTGAAGATATATGGCATGCAATACGTCTGCATACCTATATGAATTGTTGTTAGAATGTTCTTGCATAGGAGAATTGGGGTCAAAATCATCTTCTTCATCTTCATCCTCATCACTCCCCTGGCTTTCCTCTGAATCGTACTCAACTCGGCTTGTAGACAGTGGCAGGAAAGGCTGTCATAAGAATGTGGATGTCAAGCTTAATAGATTTTAAAATATAAATCAAGATTGGACAGAACATTATTTGTCTTTTACCTTTGCAATAAAGTAGTCCCAGATACTGAGCTCAGGAGGCACAAAATGTTCTTTAAAAAGGGACGCTTCTTGCTCTACTATAGGGTTGGGGCTGACTGGGCTGTCAGGTACCTCCCTGGAGCTGCTTCTGGAAGAATGCACCCTGAAGCGCTTCTGTTTCCATTCCTGGTCCTCACTCACAGCTGGAGTTGACACACAAAGCAAAGTACCATGAGAAACAGTAGTATGCTTCCTACACAAGTGCTTTATATTGGCAATGAGCACAGCAGAACAATGATAAACTACTGAAATACTTTAGTATGTTCACTTAGTACTTTCTACTAAATAATACATTTTAATTTCTATATTGATGAAAATATTCCAATTCTTCCACACTAACCCGGTGCTGTACTGGATTTTCCAGATACAGGAAGGCGAGCCCCCCCACCAAACACAGCCACCCACAGCTTGCTGTTGAGTGGGTGAGCCACAATGTGGAAGAGCTCGTTGCTAGAGTGTGTGGCCAGGCCATGCACAAACAAGCTGAGGAAGACTGCTGTGAGGATCTCACACAGAAGCACACCCACACTTGGCTGGTTTTCCTCTGCTGTTGCACCAAAGAGACGAACCAAAGTACTGATACCTGTAAAACCAAAATTAAAAACAGTAAAACAGCATAAGAACAAATAATAATAATAATAATAATAATAATAATAATAAATCATTAAAAATAATAAGGGGAAAGAAAATAATGGTTGGAGCTTACCTGGCCACTGTGCTGGAGAGGTGTTGGGTATGACAGCTTCATCCATACTCAGAGTTCGCACAGGATGTTGATGGGAAAGCAGGATGCTCTCATAGACAGTGCCTGTGAACTGGTTGATATGACTGTTGGGATAAAATATTACAGATAGTAGTTGGTTATATACCAGATATGGTTATCATGGTCCGAATACTATATGTCCTATGTTATATTCTCTTTTATTAATAAAGAATTTAAACTAAATCTAATATTAATCTTGAATTTTGCATTCTATTAATATTTATATTACTCTTTATATAAACCTTTTGTTCTATGTTTAAGTTCTATAAAGCTGCTTTGAGACAATGTCACTTGCAAAAAGCACTATACAAATAAAATTGAATTGAATTGAACTGAACATACTCGGTGCAAAATCAGATTTCACTAATTCTGAATGTGCATCGAAGAAGATATACAATATAACATGACAGTCATGTTCATTTGTCTACTAATCCCCAAGCAAAACTAGGTTAGAAGTCATACATACATATATATAACTACCTTTTACACCCTCACAATTGACCTCATAACCCTTTGGCATTTTTTTGTGAAATAATAAACTACAACAGGAGTCCACCCTACCTGTAACCATGTCCATCACAGAGACACTGGTAAATGCAGGCGGACAGAGAGGCAGCCAGAGTGTGCATCACATAGATCTGTGTACAAAGCAGCCATTGGATTAGAAGTGACAGAAAGAACAGGCAGTGGACTTTGTGTATCTATAAAATCTGTTTTCCATTAACAATTTGGTCCAAACAAATAATAAAGGATTTATTGTGTATACATTACTCAAAAATAGGCTAGAATTCATCATGTCCCATTCTCTTGCAATCCACCATACCTCATTGTTAATGACATCTGGGTGAGGAGGAGAGTCCAGTGCGTTAATGGTGTTTAGTATGTCATGTGTCAGGTTGGTCAGGTGAACTATAGGATTGGCCACAACAGTTTTGGAGCTTGCAGTGCAGGCCAGCAGGAGAGGAACTGATGCTTGTTGCTGAACAGGAATCTGAGAACTGTCACCCTAATACAGGGAAGAGTAGATAAATTAATCAAAAAGAGTACTAGTGCACAATAATGTTCTAAAATACATAATTAAATCATATTCAAATAACAACATATAACTCAAACAATCTTCAGTCACAAATAGGCGACAGAATCAGAATTAGGATTAGACAAAGGAGGCTACCAATTCCTGTGTTTACACATACAGAGCTTCTGTCTGTTTAAAGAGCTGCCGATAGGCTCTTCGGAGCCCTGTGCTTCCGCTCCACCTGTCAGTCTGTGCTAAAGGCACTTTCACAGCATTTTGCAATTATTTTCAGCTGATGTTTCCAAAACAATCAAGAACAATTAAAAATGGTTTACATCTTATTGCTCTGTTCCTTTCACACTAAAACAAATATTTGAAGCTCTTGCTTATTTCTACTTTTTTAACAATCTACATATACTTTTATTTAAGTATTTATTTGTTATTAAAGGTACTAAAGATACTAAATAAGTTTTCCATAAAAGCATAATTTTTTATTGAGTATAAGGTCCTGATGATTTAAGTTACCTGTTGGGATTCCTGCAGAAGCAAAATCAGTTCCATCCTGACTGAAGCCAATCCTCCTCCATGGGAACCATGTAGGCTGCAGTAGCTTAGGAAGATACGTAGCAAAGGCTGGTTTCTCTGGAGCCACAGTCTGCGGTTGTGTTGCACCTCTCTGACCTGCTCCACAGTCCCTTGGTACTCATGCTCATCTCCAGTGGCACCACTGACTTGGCCAAGATCAAGTGATATGCCCCCAGCCACCTGCTGAAGGTTAGGGTTATACCCGCAACACTTCTGCAGGGCGACCACCTCACGCTCCAGCCAGTGGCACAGCTGGTGGCGCAGCTTCCCTCCATCTAGCTCATAACCTGTAGAAAGTGTCCGCAGCTCTGCGGTCAGCATTTTCAGACAGGAAATGAACTTGAACCGAGAGGCTAAGATGTCCTCAAAAAGGACAAGGGAGTTGTCTACATTGACTTCCGTAGACATAGAGGTAGAGTCGGGAGCTTCACAAAGGGCAGTAGGGCTCTCTGGCTTGATTGTTTTCATCGCTATACCAGCTTCTTCATCTTCAGATTCTTCTTTTTCACTGTCCCACTTCAGCTCCAAAGACTCATCTTGCAAAGTCATGGAAGGCTGACTCCAGTCAAAGCTTAAAACAGAGTCTGAGTGGCTGTTACCTTCTTGTGGAGAAGATAAGGTGTCTGAGACAGACCCAAAGCCATTAAACATGGGTTGGGACCAATCAAGTGTAGAGGCCTGGTCTTTCCCATTTTTGTTTTCTGGACCACTAAATGTTGGTGAGGTTTTCTCTTGGTTTTGTAGCAGCTTAGGTTTCTTAATAACTTTGGGCATTTTGGAAAGAACCTCTAGAGCTAACATAGGGCAGCCAGCTTGCAAGTGAGCATAAGCAGTAGTGAAGAAGAGTCTCCTTTCTATGAGACTAATGGAGTCAGCAATGCTGCCTTGTCCATTTAGCCCCACTTTAGCTTTATCACGCCGAAGAAGCAGTGGATGGGTTCTGAGGTAGGTGTAGAAGTTGAAAACCTCTGGACTGCAAGGAGATGATTCTGTGGACTCTGCAATATCAACAAAAGCAATTGAAAAAAAAATACACTAACCAAAATATTTATATGTCAAAACAAGGAATTACATGCGTGTTACATAGCATCACTACCTACCTTGGGGAAAAGGATCAACATTTGGCTTGGAATGCTCCAGCAAAGTATCCAATGCTCGTGTGTAATCATCTAGAACCCAATGTGCCATACTACGTAGAAAGGGATCCTGGTGCATTGGAATCTGGTGGTCGTGACCCAGCACATACCTCTGTAGAATCTTTTTATAAGTGGAGGATGTCTCAAACTCAGACTCATATAATCTGCTAATCACTAAGGCCAACTGCAGATCCTGCATCTTCTCCAGGCAAACCTAAATGTAGACATTTAATCAGAATTAGCATGCTTGCAGTTAATATATAATGAAATGGCAAATGGGGAAGACAATGACAAACAAGTAGATTTCAACACCAACGGATTGACAGGGATGCCTCAAATTAGTATGTCTCAAATACCCTTGAAATATATTATTATTAAATCTACAGGAAAAGAATTATTGAAGAAAAACTATTTCAGACATTTGACCGGGCCGTGACTTGATTAAATCATTTCAAAATCAAGTAATTTGTAGGTTACAAATATTTTTGTTGATCTTTGTAGGATTAACATTGTGTTAATCCTACAAAGATCAACAAAAGTCTCAGTTGTACAGATAGACAGATGGACAGAACAGACTGAGATTAAAAAAATATATATAATGGCATCATATTGTTTTTAATAAATATGTAAATTGCAGATACAATATAACAAACGGATCTACTGATTTTTGGAACTGAACCCATAAATAGAGGCAGGTGAATAAAAAAGAAGATAGAAGTTAGCAATCATAAAGCTTCACACACTGATGATCCTCAAGAATCGGCTTAAAGCAAATTTAAAGCAAAGTTTTGAAAATTTATGGAAACGCACATAAGCATGTTTTTTAACCTTGACCAAATAAAATAATTTCTGCTTGGATTCCCAAAGGGGTAAATTACATTCCTCAAAATTGGGTATATTATATAGAATATTTCCAGCTATACAGACAATTACCTCAACAGCATCCTTGAGGGAACCAGCCAACAGAAAGAAGGCTGCGGAGTGCTGAAATCTCTGTTTTCCTAGCAGAGAGAACGCGTTCTTCAATGCAGCCTTCCTCCATCGGTCCTCATTAAAGTTGTTACTGAAGAAAGCTGTCATCTTCACATTCTTGTGGGACCTTCACATGAAAGAAGTTCCTAGTTAAACCATATCTGCAGACAGTTGCTTTTAATCCTAAGGCTCAAAATGTAAGATGAAGAAGTGCACACCTGTACAATCCCCAGACTACAGCTTTCTTCTTCATAGCCAAATAAAACAGGGCTGCATCAAGGGGATCGTTATTCCTTTGAAAAGAGGCCTTTGCTACCTGGTAAGAGTGACGGCAACATAAATATTAACTAGCAGAAACAATTTTTTTAAAAAGCATGTCCTAAAAGCATTTTCTCTCTAGAACTGTCTCATAAAAATATATTCTTCTATATGTGTACCAACCTTTTCTATGCATCTGCGAAGCTTATTGGTGCTCCTTAGCCACCATCCTACACCCATGGCTTTCAGTTCTGGCCAGGTGGGTTCTGCTTTCTGCATGCAGGGCAGCATGTTGAGTAGTTCCTCCTCAGCTTCAGAGTGAAATGCCCAAGTGAAGTGACATGTAGACAGTCCTGCAGACCAAGAACCAGAATTAAAGCCTTTAAGTCCACAAGAAAACTTAAAGAACCAAAAAGAATAACAATTGACCGCGTAGCCAGCATTCAAGAATGTGATCAACCCAGGGCAAGGAAACATAAAAGCCCATATTTAGATTCTGGGAATGACATGACATTTTCAACAATGATACTGGTGCTTTGTAACTGTACCTTGACAGAGGAGCTGTGCGCGATGCACTGGAGGTAATGATGTCAAAAGGAAAGTGTGCAAACGGACAGCAAGCAGAAACTTCAAGCCACATTCATCCAATGTCTCTCCACCTAAATTTTAGTTACAACATTTAGTTAAGAATCCATAGCATCGATGGAGCCAGTCATAAAGAAGCAAACAAGTAGGCAAAATATATTGACCATGATCTTTTCCTTGACTCTCCCTGATGTCTGTGCTGGTTGAGGCAATGGTATCAGCCAAGGCCATAAGTGACATCTGCTCCATTCGCGTCAGTCCAGGGAGGCTAGAGTGAAGCAAGTGGCTTGACAAAACTTGGGCGTGTTCAGGGCCAAAGAAAGTAGGACTGTATTTTGACAGATCAATGACCTTAGCTTTTGCATCCTCCTCTTCACCATCTAAGAGATCCATGTCATCCAAGCTCACAGGACTGGTCTGGAAAAGCTCATCGTAGGTGTCTGTTTGGCTGGAACCATGGCCGCTGTCCCCACTAACGCTGGATGTTTTGGCTTTAGCACAGGTGGCTGTATCATTATCTGCAGCAAGCAGAGCATACAAGGGCAGTGGTGGGATGGAGTCAATCTCTGTGTAGTCCGAGCTCTCAGATTTGTTAAACATTTTGGGATCCCTGGCGGTACTCCCACTGGCACTAATAGTGAGGGATCGTAAGCGGCGTTCATGGTTGACATGGGTGTCCTTTAGAGTTACAATCTCTCCAGCTATGCACTTAACCAGATGGGACAAAATAGCTTTGGCGCGTCGTACCTTGCCTAGGTCCATTAGTTCTAAAAGCTGCACTGGATGATACTGGGGGAGGGTAGGAAACAAGTGGTGTGCAGCCTCAAATAAGCCACAGTCTTCCATTTCAGCTGGAAGGTCATACATTGTCCTCTTTCCACTAAGCTTCTGAGCTAGACTGGTCATGGACCTGGTAAGAGTCTTTTTAGAAGGTTGGGGAATCTGTCCTTCTTGCTTTAGAGCTGTGTTAAGGGAGCTCATGCTGCCACCATTTGCATCACCTGCAGTCAGTGCTAATTTGGATAATGCTGCAGGCTGCCACTGAGAGTAGACATGCATTTCACAGTCCATGCCAACAACAAGAATGCCATCTCTAACCCAAGACAGGGAGACTGGGATTGGCAAAGAGCCCTCCACAGAGGAGACCAGATCCACTACACGCAACAGAACAAGCCGTGAACAGCAACGCTCCCTGCTGTTGTCTGAGAGCCCCAGCTCTGGAGGTTTTCCTGAGAGCAGTCCATACATGTACAGTTTGGAACCAAGGCCTACAGTCAATATATGAGAACCATCCTCTCTAGAAACCCAGTCCAAATGAACTAGATTTTTACCGCTGCTGTGTAAACAATCCGCAGTGCTCAGTAAACCATTCTGGAAGCTAGGAACATGCAAATGTTTATCTGAGCTATTGTTAGTCAAACTGTTTGAACCATCCAGTTCAAGTGTCTGCTCCAATATCCACTGGGACCCTCCAGTGGATTCACACTGGAAAATGATCACATGAAAGAGGGGATTCCTGGCAAGTCTGGAAGGATTTGAGTCCCTGTATGCCACAGCTACTCGGCTAGTGTGGCAACAGCTAATGGCCACAGGTCTGTCAGGAATGTTCACTGCACTGCTATTGTCAAGACCTTCTTCTACCAGCAAAGGCCATTCCTCCCAGATGTAAGATGTATGAAGTGTTTTATCATCATCATCATCATCATCATCATCGTCATCAGAAACAACTCTACAACTCCAGAATCTCACAATTCCATCTGTACAAGATGTCGCAAGAAGATATGGGGCACGGCCAGTTGGCTGCAGTGATGACGAGCTTAAGTGGCCTGCAAAGAATTCAATCAAAGAGGCATTTGTTCACGTGTTTGAAAAATTAACTCTTTTTAAAAAAGCTATTTAATTAAGTAGTAATGACAACAACGTTCAGTTAAAAACTAATACATGAGCAACAAATACATACAAATCAACATTGCATTTTATCACTGGAAATCACCAAGATATTATTGCCCAGTTATTAACAAGTCTACCTGCTGCTGGTGTGGCAGATATAACCTCTACTCCTTCTGGAAGGTTCATCTCCTGACTGAAAACTCTCTCTTTGGCCAAGGTGAGACGGCAGGCACTTTGCAGGCTGGACCTGCTAAGTGGTGATTTATGGAATGATTGGGAGTCATTTTGTAAATTGTAAGTAAATGATGAAGCCCCAGTGTCTTTATCAGCAGAGATTGTGGTGTCTCCTGGAAAAAATATGATGAATGAAATGGACAAATATGAGCAGAAAAACAGTATAACCAAACCAGCATAAAAAAATCCTGAAATTTTTACATACGTTTATGAATATATTATAAGATATCTCACTGTACAAAGACAGGGTAGAGATTAACACAGGCCAATGTGTGATTTGGCTAACAGCAACAACATTTTTATTAGGTGAAATCAATAACATGCACAAATAATTTCTTTAGAATCAAATAATTTGAGATTGAGAAAATAATGCCAACCAGATAAAGAAATACAGTGTTTACATGTGATATAAGAACACCACATCTGAAATGACTGGTCAAAATTACCAATAACTTTTTTTTACTGTCAAGGTCGCAAGCAAAAATAACTGGTCCCTCAAGAGGAATTAATAATATACATCGTTTCCTGGTGTCCATAACTAGCATGCCATATGTTGGATTCTAACATTTTACCAGACAGGTTTCTGGGCAAACCGAACTTTGTACTAAACAAGTGGCAGATGAATTAATCATTTGCACACCAATGAAAAGAAAATATTTCTTTTGACAAAATCATATACACACCCACTGTAACAGGTGCTGCTGCCAGCTGCAGATGCCACATATGCAGGATTGATCTCCTGCTTTGGGTAAGTTCAATCACCACCAGAAAGAAACGAGCCCAGAATAGTGTCAGGCCAGAGGCTAATAAGAGAACAGGAGAAAATTACATTTAAAAAAGAAAGACTTTTCAAAAATGAGATGGATTTCTTGAAAGGCACCCTACCATTTTCAACAGATGGAACATCCTGTGAGGAATCATCTTTCTTCTGGTTTCCCAAGATTAAGTCCTCCTCAAACACATGTAACAGCTGGGTCTCCTTCCCTTGCTGTGGAGGCAGTAACAAAGAAGTGTAAAGTCCCAAACCATGTAATATGTTAAATTACTGTTTGAAAATGAAAGGCTACTCTAAGAATATATACATACAAAGTCTGTGATAGCATCAAGCTCAATGATGCAGCCTGGTCTTGCAGTAGATTGCTGACTTATGATGTTGAATACTTCACCCACATATTTCTGAGCCACACAAAACAGATGAAGTGTTGGGTATCGTGATTATGTAAAACTGATTTTAGTTATTCAAAAAAAATCAATTAAAAGGCAGCGTCTCCGATTTTTGAAAGCCAATGTCGACATTTGAAATCACCAAAACAAACAATCCGAATATGCGGCCAACTTCCCGCTCCTTCAGTTCTCTCCAGCACTGGAAAGCTGATCCTATATTAACACGTCCTACAGTACTTCTTGCCTTATAGTAAGCCTTTCTTCGCTTTTATCCTCCATGTCAATACTAAAACCACTTTCTGCTAATGTCACACATGCACACCGAACACTCTCTCCGCCGCATATTGACAAGCCCCGCCCCTTTCTGCTCACTGGCCACAGGTTTGTTTTGATTTTTGTTTATTATTCGGCCCGACTGTTTTCTGAAGCATTTCTCAAAAATCGGAGACCCTGCCTTTAACTTAAATACACTTACTGATATTTTAGGATTGGAGAGTTCACTCAGCAATTTCTTTGCTTCAATAACTGCCTGGTACAATCTCAATGAATGGCCATCACTTGCGACAAAACAGGCGCTTGGCGAGTTGCCATATGCACCTTGGAGGGGAAGACTGAATTAATAAGTACACATCACAAAGGCAGAGATGCATGCTACAATATCCAAAGACATAAGAAAAGGAAACCATAAACCGTTACCAAGACAGTTGCTTGGGATTAGAGTTGGAAGCCAGGCCACGTTGGAGAAGGCTGATGCATGAAGCGAGTTGATTCTGGCCAGCTCAGACACACCCCCTGAAAATGAGAGGGGTCCTACTGGATCCACTCTCCATAGAATTAGTTCACTATAAATTGTATTTGGGTCCTGGGGAACAGCACCAAGGGATGACCGGCTTTTTTGGCCTGAAGAAACTGACTGGGCAATGGGATTTCCCACCTTGGCATTGTGGTGCGAGGTCGTTAGTAGAAGGGGCAGTACAGAGTGGCAGGCCAGGTCATTGAGGTGGAAGCGATGGCCACAATAGCGTGATTTGTGTGAAACACTGAGCACAGTTGAGAAGGCTGAGCCTTCAGCAAAGCTCACTGACCACTGGTTGAGTGAGCCATCAGAATGCTTAGAGATCATCAGCACATTGGGCGTAAAAAAACTCAGTCGCAGACCGTTCGGGCACTGCTTGCCTTGGCCCAGACCAATTAGGGCTGAAGAACTTCTTTGTACCCCTTGAGGACGCTGGCGACCATGCTGGATGGCCAAATCCACATTTTTGTTACAGGCGTACATTACTACACTACGGCTGAGGGAGATGGCATCACCCGTAGGGAAGGCAACAGGGATTCGGGATGCAAAAGACACCTGTGACAAAATAAGATACAAGAAAAGATATTGAGGATAATTCCTTTGTGAAGTTGGTAATAAAAGGGGGAAAAACATACACATCAATTGTTGAGCCACATCAACAATACAAATGCAGATAAAATTCAAATACTAACAATTTAACAATTTAGTTTAATGTTTTTAATGTTTCGTGTATGAAAATTAATACTATATTTAATTTGGTAAATGAGTTAATTTACCTTTAGAGCTATTTGAGAAATTCTGTTTTTCTAAATATTTTAGCACACAATTTGCTTAGTTTATAAAGTCTGTGTCCATGCCATATATTATTTTGAATATCTTAAAATATTTATTTTGGCCTTACCATGCAAGGCTTTTTCCTAATCACAAACATTTCAATACCTCATCAAACTGCTGCTATTGCATAAGTGTATATACACTATATTGGCAAAGGTTTTGGGACACCCCTCCAAACCATCAGATTCAGGTGTTCCTATCACTTCCGTGGCCACAATTGTATGAAATCAAGCACATAGACATGCAGATTGCTTCTACAAACATTTGTGAAAGAATTCAAACGTGTCACACTGCTCAGCACTATTTTATATTTTGTCTATTTGTCCTGTAGTGTCTTTTGTCTCACAGACGCACTTTATGTGGATAGAACAACTTACGTTAAGTCCTTAGCTCTGTGTTGTTTATGTAGCCTTAAGTCATTCTATGTAGCACCATGGTGTTGGAGAAATGTTGTGTCATTTCACTATGTACTGCTTCAGCAATATATGGTTGATATGACAATAAAAGCTTCTTAACTTGACCACAACTGATACTGACCTTTATAGTACATCATCTACACAATATTGTTCCATTTGTGGATGATCATATTTTTTAAGAATTAAATTCAGTTTGTTAAATTCTGGGGAACCTATAAACTCTTTTGTCCATACCTGTGCCTGTCGGAACATTCCAGGCTGGTATTCGTCCAGCCAGTCAACGTGCCACACTAGTAACGATCCGTCCATGGGGTGAATGCTAAAAAGCATGTCTGCTCCCTTGTTCCAGTCATTCAGTAACACCTCCACCTGGTGATTCATCGCAGCTTTAGGCAGAGGAATTGAGGCTCCATCTTTAAAGCTGGACTCTCCGTTTCTGCTTTCAGGGCCTACAGTATTGCCCTCCTCATCATAGTCTGTATGATTGCAAGAAGGAAATACATTATTTATACAGAATTCTTAAGCAATATTAACAGCTAAATAGGGATAATTATTCAAAAGGCCTTCAAAAGTTTAAGATGAGGTCAGAAAATACCATCATCAGCCTGGCTATCCTGTGGTTGGTTCGGAAGCTCCAAACTGCTCCTGAGCTGCTGGAGGAATACCTCCATGGTAAGCGTTAGGTGCAGCTCTTTGTTGTTGAGCCAATGAACATTGAAGGGTCCACCAGACTCCTCATCATCTGAACCACTCAGAGATGATATGGAGGGCAGCAGAGGAATATCTGGAATGAAACAGTCCATTAGCTGTTAGAAGAATATAGTTCAGCACTTCAAATTTAAATGTGTTTTATTGTAGCCTTTCTGTCACATGAAACCAGCCAGGCCATTCTCTATTGACCCCTCTCATCAACAAAGAATTTCCATCTGCAGAACTGCTGCTCACAAGATGATTTGTCCTTTATTACACCATTTTAGGTGAACTCCCAGGAGATCAGCAGTTACAGAATACTCAAACTAGCCATTTATTAAAGTTGCTGGCCATGCTTTATTCTGCATGATATTATGCACTGTGCTGCTGCCACACAATTGCCTGATTAGATAATTGCATGAATGAGTGGGTTCCTAATAAAGATTTTAACACAAACAATGTACTTGGATTTCGTCATTTTTCATCAAAAAACAAACAAACACATCATAACCAGGACAAGCAAGTTCCTCCCACACACTTGCATAACATTTCCGGCTTTATGTCAACATGCATAAACCTCAAACAGTAAAAAGGAACAAAAATAAACAGAGTACTGTCTATGTAGATTAGCATGTTATGCTAAAACCTCAGCTGCTATCAAAATGAATACTGCAAATCATTTTTAATGTTAAATTAACTAAATATTTTGCAGACAACTGGACGGAGATGAGGTTACCTGTGGCCGGGTTGATGCTAGCAGCAATGTGGAAGTGGCACAGTGCATTGGTGTGAGCAATGGGGGCTCTGTGGGCATGATGCTTATTCTGCTGCTGAGGGAGAAGCCTTGCATGAGCCAAACCTCTGACTGGTCCTCGGCTCAATTCTGCCGGGTTCAGCTAAGAGTCACATAGAGAAAGGGTTACAACAATTAGCAGTTACTAAATTTAACAGCAAGAAACAGTTGAAAAACTGTTAACTATTTAATTACTAGTCGTATTCATATAGAGCAAGTTGTCAGTTTAATGTATGCATCAAAAGGTACAGCAGGCATAACACAGCATACCTCTTCCATCTTAGTTTCACAACTGTGCTGAGAATGGTCCAATATCCAGTTAGCATATGCTAGGCTGTGGTACTATAATGGTCTCTTTCCAATGACGAAAGTTTAAATGGGGGTTGATTACCGATACAGGTGAACTACACTTAAGTGAATGCCTAGTTGTACCCAATAAAATGACTAGTATGTATAGCTAATAATTTGTTTTATGTCAATATCATTTCATGTTACATTGTTGAGCACTTGTATTTCAAGCTACAAACTGGCTACACCATGGAATGTTCTGAATCTCACGGTCTTATTTTATATCATAATCCACTATTGTCCTTTTATAAACACTGTTTTGAACCCGTTCTTCTGCCTTGCAACACTGAATTCTAACATAAAAGTGAGATCCCAGCAATGGTAAAATGAACATCAGAAGGCGGCAGACATGAAAGGGCATGAAACAAACTCACTATGCTTCTGAAACCACTTCATAATTTGAAGTGTATAGATAAGTCATATGAACATCAAATCCTCTACACAGGTTTCTTCATAAATAATCCAATTTTCTCAGTATACTTGCAGTCTTTTCATCGTGGTGAAACTGTAACTCACCTCAGGCAGGTTCCGACTCTGGCCTTTGTTATTATAATGAGCCTTCTTTGTGTTACTGGATTTGAGTGCATCATTGTTGTTGTTGCTGCTGCTGCTGTGATTCTGTCTTAGTCCAGAGATCAGGCAGTCACTGGGCAGCAGTGTTTCAGCCCATAGACGACACACACTGTCTTTGCAGCTGGTCAGTAATACATTACACACGGCACCTCTGGAAGCAGAGAAGTTGTTTAAGTGACAATGACTTGCTTGTGGAACAAAACACTGTGGGTCACATTCAGAGTTGGGTTACACATGGATAATGAGTTAATTCCAAAATGTACACATACTCAGACCTCAGATTTAACTACAGACTTAAGCTATTCAGACAACTGCACAGGAACCAGTGGAAGTGGAGTTTGCCTAAACCAGGCATTTCTCAGTTAGGCACAATGCTGACCTAAGACCTTTTTTTATAATGGTTCAAAAAATTAGCAGTTCAGTGCCACTGTCTGACATTTAGAAATCACAATACTTGCTTAAACTTAAGCATACTGGCTTTACAACATAACCTTCTATGATGCTTCTATAATACATCTATTAGATAATTTCAATATTTGCAAACTTCGAATTCATTCATTACTCTATTTTGTTATTTTATTTTTATAAGCCGGTTTTTTTTTTTTTCCCCAATTTGCTTCTGCAGAGGATCATGGGAAAAATTACTATTGTGCAACAAGATATATTTTAAAAGAGATGACATGAAAAACAAATAGCTTAACAATGGTAGTGTGTATAACAAGATACTGCTATAAATTAAACGATGTTTCAAATACAAAAGCAATTCATTTGTTTTCCTCAAAGTATTTCATTGTAAATTGCAGATTGTGGTATAAAATACATCCATTGGTCTACCAAAACAACCATGAAATTTATGCTTTTCAAAGTCCAAGGTTCTCTCAATTCCAAATCAAACAAAATGTATCAAAATAGCAAATGTACTCGTTTGGACCATTTCATTGATATTTTATTTATATTGCTAAACTTTTATTTTATTCTTATGAATATGGACCTTGAAGTTTTTGAATGGTGCTTATGTTTCTTCTAGTATATTCTTTTCTTTTTATTTTAAAAGTTTTCACTAACTTAAACTGATTTATATTTAAGTTAATAAAGTTTTTTAAGCACATTCCTGAAAAAAAATGTATAAAGTGACAGTGGATTATACATCATTTGAAAATATCATCTTTTCAGGTATCAGAAGCCTAACCTGGGTAAATATTTGCTGGTTTTCCTCCAGGAGAAGCCAGTGACCGAGCGCGGATGAGCTAGATAGATGAAGGAGAAGTCCAGCTTCCCTTGAGAGTTGAGTTGGGTTGGAGAGAACAGCTTCATAGCATCTGACTGCCATTTGCATGTGCTGTACCACACTTTTACCAAACAGTCATCCTGAAATCACATCACACAAGCTCATGTTTAGATTTTGATACAGTCAAAATATACTGTATTTAAAGCAGCAAGCCAGATATAAACGTATGCATTTACTGAAACCTATACACACCTGCCCTGCAGTAGCAAAAAACTCTCCATCTGGACTAAACTTAATTAGGTGAACAGATGAGGCCGTTCTGTGTTTAAAAAAAATGAACTGTATTAGCTCCATAACTACAGGCGCCAGTGCAATCATGAGCAAATTCCAAGTGCTTTGATACATAAAACAACAACAACAACAAAAATAAAACTTACTTGCAGTGCCATATACACCTCCAAGAAGATAGAGGGTCACTGCCCACCTCCTCTTCAGCATTACCAAAGAAATTCACACTGGACCATAACTGTAGGCAACTTGACCCTGTCAAAAGACTAATACCTACACACACACAAATTACATAAATGTGTTACATAAATGGACACATTCTTAGGAGCAAACACTGATCTGATCAACAAATATAGATAGTCACGTACCTGTGGGGCTCCAGGCCATGTTGTGTGCTATGGACTGTAAAACAAACTGGCCAGTAGTTTGCCAGTGATAGTTCTGTTTCTGTGGAGGTAAACAATGTGCGATTACAATGACACAACACTAAAAGTAACAGACGTGGGATGCTGGGGGATGTAAAATAAGCTCACCATTGGCATACTTTCCTTTGGGCTCATCAGCACCGGCTCAAATATGCAAACTATGTTTCCAAAGGATGCAGCAATCTGTAAATGACAACATGAATGAACTTTATGTACATAACTGATCAGTCATATAATCTGTATTCCTATTTAATACTCGTACTGTCTTTGTCTCACACTGTCTGTATTGTCTTGTCTTGTCTAGTCCAAGCTAAAAGTATAGTATAGTGTTATTCATTTCTGTACTTTTGAGAGTCACAAATTAATTCCAAATTCCTTGGCCATTAAACCTGATTCTGATGAAATGGTCACACTTTTAACAACAGTAAACAGTTATACAGCCTTGATCTTTAACAAATTATTAAATAGTTTCTGGGACATGTACGAAACGTTAAACTTTAACTGCAGGCATGCTGTAACACAGCATTTGTTACTTATGGGAAAAAAACTGGTGGTGTAAACATTGCCTAGCAAAAAAATTAACATAGATTTACATTAGATTTACATAAACAAAAACTTCAGTGCATAAGATATCATCATTGCAGTGATTTATGTTTCAGCTTGCAATAATCTGTTTAGCCGTAACTGATGCAGTGTGTTGATTCTCATAGAAATATCAGAAGATTTATTCCCTGCTTGTGGCAAAGTTGTTATTCATTTCAATTAATTTTATTAGTATAGCGCTTTTAACAATGGACATCGTCTCAAAGCAACTTTATAGACCATAAAAATAGTGCAAAAGGTTCAAGATTAATATTAGACAAAAGATCAAGATTATTGTAACTGTTGTTACTGTGAATCAGATGAGGCAAATTATTAGCCTGAATCAGGATAGGAACTAAACCAATGGGAATTGGAAAAAGAATGAGTTCTGTGTGCTAAGGAGCATAAAAATTGGACTGTGGAGCGAGAGAAAAAGGTCATGTGGTCTGATGAGTATATAGATTTACCCTATGCCACAGCAATGAGGGCATCAGGGAAAGAAGGGAAACATGTAAAGCAATACACCCTCCATGCACAGTGCTCAGTGTGGATGCAGTGTTATGATAAGTGTTGGTCAGGTCAGGCTCAGCAACATTATACTGCAATAAAATTAAGTCAGCTGACTACCTGAATTCTAGGCTGACAAACCAAAATGTGAAAAAGTGGTTCAGGGAGCCTAAGCTTAAACCCTAAGCTTAACTCTAATCAGTCTTTGTGCTGGAAAAGACTTTAAGGAGCGATTTGACTGTACCGTCCATAATAATAAAAAAGAAAGCAACTCTAAATTTAAATAAATGCTGTTGTCATGTTGCATATGTTTAAAACAATGCAAAGACAAAATGCACACATAAATCAGCTAAAGGAGGTACAATGAAATATTGAAATACTTGTTTTTGGCCGTGCAGTGTAGCCTCTTATAACTGTATTATACATCTAGTCACAAGAATATTTAGGTGGCTCAATGCTGCAATTTTCTACTACAATAACTTGAAAGCTGCAAAACAAGTCCATAACAAAGACAGTATACACACGATGCTTAGCTTATCGTCATGCTGGAATGAGTCACCATCTTAAACACAGTAACATATATGACTTATGTTTGTTCTAAACAATAATGGTGCATCTTAAGTCTCTCATCAGTCTGTGTGTTACAAAACCCACAATATTTCAATAAATGTTTGCAATGTTGACATATAATCCTCTGTTACAACACAAAGGCTTAAACATACTGTCATTTGTTTTTTTGCACTTCCTGTTTTGAAGGCAGAATGAATGTTCACACATCTGATCTTGTCAAACCACAACTACTACTGCTAGGAGCTGTTTGATCTACAAATACTTAACTTTGGAGAAACTGAATTTGTTATAGAAACACAGACACTCCATTTGATTTGCCTCCACTGTGATTAAAATGAGATTGGCAGCACTTTGGATAATTTACCATATATTAAGCCTGTTTTATAGCATGTGAATATGGTGGTATTATTGAGAGGTGTTAAGATTATTGCTTGTCACGCTGTGTAAAGTGATTCCAATAAAATCTTGGCAGAAGTCTGTGTGGACGATTCTATGTGAGACAATATATTGTCAATGTCGGATTATATAACGAAGATGCTTTCATGATAGTCCCGCAATCTCATGACCAAAGAATACTTTTATTTATTGCAGTTTTGTCAGCAAAACCGGGCCAAAAATAAATCGCACAGGGTAAACCTAAGCTTATGCAAATCAAGTTAAAAGCTATATGAAGTTAAGCCATGCACAGATTTTAGTTTTCTTTTCAGAATAACTTAAAAAAAAAACTCTTTCTAATCACAAATGTGGAACTGAAATATGAAAATCTCTATAATTCTTACTTGTCCTTGCTGAGAGCAGTCCACACACCCAACTTGGATGTTCCCATGCTTGGCACCAGGGATGATCTGAAGCCTCTCAAAGTCACTTCCCAAGATTACAATGTCACAGCCAGAAGCATAGGCCTAACATACAAGCCAAAGGGACATGAATATAGATTTGAGAAACAAAAAACAATTTTTTGCAGAACTACATAAAAACATAACTGAACACAGATATTGAGTGAAAACTAAAAAACTTCGGCAAATATTAAAACGTCTGAGTAAAGTGTTAATCATAATCAGTTTTTGACTATAGATATTAGTGACTTTTAGGGGATTTGAGGGATTCCTTAGAAAATACTTGCTAAATGGCAATATAATTGATCAAGAACAGCTGCCCTTGAAACGATGACATGTATAAAATGTCACGACGGATGCAAAACTGCATCTGATTTTTCTATTTAGGGAGACAAAAGCAGCAAAGACAGTGAATAATAGAAATGGAGTCATGTAGACTTTTTTTTTAGACAGATAAGTGCAGTTTTGCAAGACTCGTGGTTTTCTTACCGTGAACGGCACACTGTTTATTCTTCCGACAGAGAAACAATTGTCTCCGGGATTGACAGCCCCAGTGAGGACTTGGTGTAGATTCATTGTTCTTGGTGTGCCTAAATTGCTAGTCTCCTCAGAACATCTGATATTCTACAGAAGTCCATACAATGTCATGAAGATTGAAATTTTCACATCTTGGTCTATAATATTCACCTAAAAGATAAAACACAAGGATCAATAAATAATCCAAAATGACAAAACATTATCCTGATCATTTTTTTTGATGATGATGATGATGAAGCAGTGCTTTAGTATCTGTCAAGCCACTTCATCGCCTCATCCACTTTGCACCAACAAATCGGGTTCCATTCTTTCGTATCCTAATACCACTGTGAACACCATTGTGCTTGACGTCTCATAGATCTCAAACCTACAGAGCTCATTACAACTGAATGAGAAAAGATTCTCTTGCTCCTTTTTCTTTAAGAGATAACCTCGCTGTTGTCCCAGAGTGACACAGTCACCAACATCTCAAAAAACTAACAAAGTAGAACCAAAGCCACTAATCGATCAATCGAGCATTTTAACATAAACATGTTTAATGTGATTTAGGCTGGAGTTTTACGTTAATACATGTAAAGTATAGTGAATAAGGGTTACTAGACACGCTCCAGATAACATATACATTTAGGTTATTTGTCATGTCCTGAGGGGTTCCAGATAAAACACACAGTGTCCTGCCTTAGAGACAGAAGGTAGTTCTGCCCATCCTACATACTGTACAGAGGGAGAAGTAAACCATTTATCACGCAGCCTATCACTGGCCACAGGGGAAGTTCCGCGCGCTGCCTCACGTGATGACGTGACCAAGACGTGGAGGTTCTAAGCGCTGTAGCATAGCAGCTATTTCTCTTACTGTTTTGCAAATTCTATGTTCAACGTAAGGCTACAGAATTAAGCAACGCTACACGCAAACACCTCATGCTAAGGCTAACGGTTAGCGACTAAAACATTAGTCAACTTTAAATAAGTGTCGATTTCTCAGCCATTTTGTTAACTAGCAGGCTAACGCGTTAAGACAAGCTAGCTGTCAATGTCTACGCATCGTTCATACGTGTGTCCCTAACTACATATATGTTTTGTAGCATTTAACTGCTAAGCTCAAGTGAACTGATCCCTGTAATGTAAACACGCCTCGGTGGCTCTGCGCTGCCAGTTGTTTTAAGGTAGTGAATTAGCCAGCTGATGTATGTCAGCAATATGGTTTCAATTCCAGTCCAACAAACTACTCATATAACTCGGGAAGTTCAGAAAGACTCTATAAACACTGGTAACAGCCTGAAACACAGCTCTCCGACGTGTGCTAGCGTTCACCTGAGCCTCTCGAGTACATGCTAATGTTAGCCCCTCTGCTGACACACTTTTACAGCTAACTACAGCTAATGCTAACAAGCTCCTCACTAACAAAACATTAACATGAGGTAAAGATGATTAGAAGTTATCACACATGTCCTACCTCATCAGTTCAGTGAAAAACAGAACATGGTCGATAGGAATACATTTTCCCCCATTATAGGACTGCCATACTGGTTTGTTCGCGTTTGTGTAGAAACTGAGCTCCACTGTGGACAAAATGTTTGGTAAGGTGTTTCCACCGCGGTGCATTGTGGTCGCTGTAGTTCACGAAAGCGGTGCATAGACAATCACGTGCACACTAAAGACTAAATTTACCTTTGATTGCAATACAATGAAACCGATTGAGTTTAACACGAAAAGATGAATATGACACGATACAATTTCAGATTTCATTTCATGATTTAAATTCAATGATTTAATTTAGACAAAGTCATACTAATTGTAGCATGACACTTTTGGTACACACACACACATCAAACAATATTCGATAAATCACATAATAAAACAATAAAAACATTTCCTTTTATTTCAGTTGACTAATTACTGATTGACTAAATTGTTTCACTTATGTGGAAGGAGTATCAACAAAATACAACGTCCTTTGATGGCCAAACTAAATTAAAGAAATAAATAAACAACAAACATAAAAAATAAACATTTCCAAGTGCTTAAGTTAAATAAATACAATGCACAAGGAAAAAAACATTCAGGCTTTGTGGTGTGCAGTAAAACAGCAAAAGTTGAGTGACAATAATACAGCAGTGGCAATTTAATTTAATCTACAAAGTCTGGTAGGCTAATCATACCAGTTACCTTGGCTCAATTTGCTAACACTTGCATAGAAATCCTGTGTCAGCATCCAAAACACTTTAAATCATTACACACATATTTTCTTCTCAATATCCAAATCTCTGGCTCACATCCACTACGCCACTCACCACTATATAGTACATGTCCTCCTCAGTCAGAAGAATTCAACAATAGAGTATAGTTTGAACATTCAGCAGCATAGATTTTATGCTAAAAAAGCACCTAAATGACAAAAAAAAAAAAAAAACAGTGAACCTTTAACGTGTAACTTAATATCTACTTCATGACTGTAATGTTTTGTTTCAGTGTTTTTGACATCAATTCCCTGCTACAAACAGCATTGCTGGTCCAGCATAAGGTATGTTTTGCATGCTGGGAAGATCTTGGGATGGTGGTATGCTGGTCCAGCATTAGGTGCTGGTTGCTGGTGTGCTGGCCGACCAGCCTGGGATGCTGGTGTGCTGGCCGACCAGCCTGGGATGCTGGTGTGCTGGCCGACCAGCCTGGGATGCTGGTGTGCTGGCCGACCAGCCTGGGATGCTGGTGTGCTGGCCGACCAGCCTGGGATGCTGGTGTGCTGGTCAACATATGTTGACTTTTGGATGCTAGTATAATCCCAGCAAGACAACAACAAAACCCATTTGTTACATATTTCTTAGTGCATATTCATAGTTAAATAAAGACCAAGACAATTTTCTAGAGAATTTCAATTCACTTTTTAATAAAGAAAAACATTCTGGATATTCCTATCATTTACCTGGCTTTCTTTATATATATTCTGTATTATTTATATGCTGCTTCCCTCATGGAGCCCGGGAAGTCAACATTTGTTGGTATTACTATATTTAATTGTGGAGACACTTTAATCCCTAATGAACGATCGATTTTTTAAATGTATTTATTCTTTGTTATTCAAAGATATTTGAGCTTTGTTATTTCAGTTCTTTATTCAAAAGAGGGAGCAAAAGAAAAAACACACTTATAATTAAATATATTCCAATATATTGTGTTTTAATCTTATATTAATGTGTTACAAAGAAACATACACAGGCAAAAATAAAGGTTGTTCCCATAAAGCTCATTCCAGAAAGATCATAGTGGTTAAGTGGCTAACCAGCCCCATTTTGCTTGATAACACCATGACTATGCTGGCCACCCATCTATACCAGCACTATACCAGAACTGACCAGCATTATACCAGCACTATACCAGCATGAACCAGTAAAAAACAGCCTAGACCAGCATGGAATTCATGCTGGTTTATGCTGGATTTTTCAGCAGGGTTTTCAAAACCCCAGGGGCCTGTTTCAGAAAGGAGGTTAAGTGAAAACTCTGAGTATGTTAACCCTGAAATGAGGGAAACTCTGGGTTTTCCGTTTCAGAAAGGGAGGTATGTTAAAGGTAGGGTCTTACGTTGTTTGAGAAATGCTTCAGAAAACTGAGTCAGGACGACAAACAAAACAAAAATCAAAACTAACGTGTAGCCAATGAGCAGAAAGGGCTCTTGTCAATATGGGTGGAGAGAGTGTTTAATGCGCATGTGTGACATTAGCATAAAGCGGTTTTATATTTACATGGAGGATAAAAAAAAGAAAGCGAAGAAAGGCTTATGATAAGGCAAGAAGTAGGATGTGTTATAGGATCAGCTTTCCAGTGCTGGAGAGAATCGAAGGAGCAGGAAGTGGGCGCATATTCACAAATTTCAATTCAATTCGATTCAAGTTTATTTGTATAGCGCTTTTTACAATAGACATTGTCTCAAAGCAGCTTTACAGAACATAAACATGGAGCAGAAGGTAAACATAAGGAATAATAAAAGAAATAACGAATAATAAAAGAAAAAGAATTAACAGAAAAAAAATTCAAGATTATTATTAGATATATATAGTTCATAATCTGTATGTATTTATTCCCCTATGAGCAAGTCTGAGGTGACTCAGGCAGCAGTGGCAAGGAAAAACTCCCTTAAATTGGTAAAGGAAGAAACCTTGAGAGGAACCGGACTCAAGGGGGACCCATCCTCATATGGGTGACAGTGGGGGTGTGATTGTAATATACAGTCAAACAAATGTTGTATTGGTGTAAGGATCATGAACTTCAGATCTCCTTAGTATCACAGAGTCTAACTGGAGATGTCTCAGGATTCTTAGAGTCACTGGACGTCCAAAGGCTTCGTCCCACAGAGAACAAATTTGAGTTTCCCGAGTTAATAACTCCTGAGCTAAACACTGTTTTGCTTTGTTTCACAGAACTAATATTTGCCGTCCTTTGCATGATCATGCTTGTGTGTCATTTTTTCTTGTTTGTTTATCTTCAGGGGGGCACGGTGGCTTAGTGGTTAGCACGTTTGCTTCACACCACCAGGGTTGGGGGTTCGATTCCACCTTGTGTGTGTGGAATTTGCATGTTCTCCCCGTGCCTCGGGGGTTTCCTCCGGGTACTTCAGTTTCCTCCCCCGGTCCAAAGACATGCATGGTAGGTTGATTGGCATCTTTGGAAAATTGTCCGTAGTGTGTGAGTGAATGAGAGTGTGTGTGCCCTGTGATGGGTTGGCATCACAGGGCATCGTCCAGGGTGTATCCTGCCTTGATGCCCGATGACGCCTGAGATAGGCACAGGCTCCCCGTGACCCGAGAAGTTTGGATAAGCGGTAGAAAATGAATGTTTTTCTTCAATCGTATTGTTCTTCCCTTCAGCTATGATAAAGACACATTTCTTTCCATTAGTTGCCTGGGTTACGTATGTATGTGTGGGTCTATCAATACAGGGGTGGGAACCATTTGGGTTAGGGGCGTGTTTGTTTTGGTGATTTTATATGTCAATAATGGAGACCCTACCTTTAGGTCAAGCCCATTTCTGAAAGAGAGCTAACTTATACTCAGAGTCAGTTACCATAGTAACTTACTCTGAACCTAACCTGGTCGAGAGCAGGTTTTCTTCTGTAAACCCAGAGTTTCTTTTGGTCTCCTCCCCTTTTTTAAAGAGGAAGCGATGTTTAAACACCTCATTCATTGCACACATTTCAGTTATGCAGAGAACATAAAAGGGAATGAAATGGTGTGTCCTTTTATAGATGATCCTGTTGAAGAAGAGGCTGCATTCATTCGTAGGGAGTTACATTTACATCTGGAGAAGATTTTGAGGCCCAGAGTGGATGTTTTGTCACATCCTTATCCATTTTTATTTGAGCGGTACCGTTTTACTTTCCAGTCAATAAGATACATCCATAATCTCATCCATCCTTACATCGTAGGGAGGTGTAGATAAGAATGATCATTTATAGATATAAACTTAGATTCTATAGGCTATTCCACATAGAAATGTGAAGAAATGTGAATGTGTAGATTGCTTGATGTGTAGACACATAATATTAACATTACCTCTGTAGGCCTCTCTGTGGCAGCAGAAATGGTTTCTTTATCATCCCCATCATTTTGTAAAGATGAGCATTCCGTAAAGTACACTTTATAAGACTATTTGTCATAATTTATGGTGTATTGAGTAGGCTACTTACAACCGCCTGGGGTTCTGTTGGGACAGGAGGCTCCAGGAGACAGATATTACCAAAAGAATCTGTTGGGACCAATGAAAAACCCAACCCAAAGTAATATAAATGGAAATATCACAAAAAGTCTATATAAAAAAAATAACACATACTGTAGGTAGACCTCTTACATTTTATGAAGACACTTATATCTTCTGGAGTAACTGGCTCTGATGAAGTCCTCCGGGAATTCTTTCAACAATTGGCCTTCCAGCATTCAGGCTCAGGATCATCTCCTCTGCATTTGTCAGAGGTGGTGGTGCAGGTCTTCCGGATGTTTTTTGAGCCTCTGCCTTCTTTCTTTTGGCTGAGTAGTCAAATGAGAATGAACATTTAGACCCATGATAAAAGTGCTGCTGCGCTGCTAGACACTGAATTCTATTTAGTTATTTAATTTGTCAAATGTTTGTAAAGCCAGGTACTTTACACCTATGATATGCTCAAGGCTTACATGATTGAATTATGTTTTCTATATTTCATTTTAATCTGCTGCCAGGTTTAATAAAATACTGTTCTTCCAGTTTCACCTCTGATATTATAACAGTTGGGAATTTACTCTAAAATAGTTCTTAATTACTAACTACAAATTACATCTTCAACCAGTCTAATTAGATTAATGTAATAATTACTAGCTCTAGAAAGTATTGGTCTACTTACTTCAACCTCAACCACTTAAACAATAAGGAGAGACAAGAAACTGCACTTCTAATGCTTTCAAATAAACAATATACAATTGCATGAATTATCCTTGAATTGAACAAAGTGTGTAACTATAGAGAGAAGTTTACATTAAAAATATACCTTTTAAAATGTGATGTTAAATCCACTATTGTTTTATACATTTTTATAGTCTTTAATTAAATTACAGTATTTATATAGATACTCAGTAATTAATTACACCCAACACTGTATAAAAGTAATTAAAATGTAAACTTACACATTTCTGCATTTTCATAAACAGTGAGAAATATGCAGACCTCTTTTTGTCTGCACTCCAATTTTTTAATGGCTTTTTATAGTTCACACTCAGTCAATTTAGAGTTGATAAAACTACAGAGTTCAAGTTTAAACTCAGAGTTGGTTTCTGGTCTCCTATCTGAAACAGGCCCCAGTATGTGACATGACCCTGACCCACTGTTCTGTGTTTCCTGTAATAAACACTGCTATATTAGTCTGGTTTCACTTGTGTGTGTGTCTTTGCCTGTTTATGTCTGTCTGTCATTGTAGCAACAAACATTGTAACAACAACATTGTTGAGTCAACAGCGATTACCACACTGGCCGCCAGAGGGAGCCATCGTCCGAATTCATGTGTGTTTGGATTTACATTCTGGAATGTTTTGCTCTGCAGATTGATTGTTCTGTGTACTGATTCTCTGCCTATTCTATTACCACTCTTTGACTTAACGTCCTGAATTGTTTACATTGTATTTACCATTAAATCCCCACATGTGGATTTCAACCTGCCTGCTACATAACAGTCATTACAGTCATCATCTATGCTTCCTTTTTGTGTGGGTTTCTTTTCACCTATTCTAAAGTGTATAAAACAAGTTTGGGAGACATATACTGTATGCTGTAAAAATTTCTATAGTATTACATAGGACAATTCTTTTTGTTTCTCTAAACGTTCACTGTTTATCTAGGTCAAATCATTCAGTTTCATGCTTTTTTTCAGTTTAGCATTCTAAGATTTCTCTCACAGTGTTCATCCATCCATCCATTTTGTGTACCGATTTTTCTACATAGGTTAAAGGGGAATGTGAAGCCTATCCCATGCCAAATAAGGTTGCCTTTTGAGCCAGGTTCCTCTCAAGGTTTCTTCCTCGTGTACTCTCAGGGAGTTTTTCCTTGCTGCCATCGCCTCAGGCTTGCGCATTAGGGATAGAGATAGATATATACAGTGGTATTTCAAATTTGAAGTTAATATTTTTAAATTAAATATAAACTTCAATTTTATGTATTCATTAATGTATATTTATCCTTATTTCTTCTTCTTTTTCTTTTTCTTCTTCTTATATTTATTTCTTTTTTTCTGTCTTTCTTCTGTTTCCATACTTCTGTAAAGCTGCTTTGAGACAATGGGAATTGTTAAAAGCGCTATTCAAATAAATTGAATTTACTCAGGTCACAAGGCAGGGAGAACATGCACTTTCCGTGGCAAACAGGCTAACTTTGCCCTCTCACAGTGTTAATTCTGCATTAAACTCAAAATAGTTAATTTTTGGAATGGTGCTATTAGTTATAAGTTAGGTTTAAGTGTACATTGTATATTGTTGCAGTGTTTGGCAAAAGAAACATTAGGCATGATTTTTGATATGATGCTCTGCAAAAGTTTAAAGACTACCTTAATATCCAGTGGTTGTTTTCTTTAAAGAGCTCTAGTTACTAGTTATATTAGCGGTATATAAGCGGTTTAGGATTTGTAAAAAAATAAAAAACAAAACAAAGAGAGAGAGACATAACATTTAAAAGTATCAGAACAGACACAGATACAGATAAACATGGGTGTTGGAACAAGCAGTTTTGCAAACACTAAACCTGCAAATAGTATGTGAAAAAAACATAACTTAAAATAAAAATAATTGTGTTGTACAACAATACAAATATTATGTACAAAAAGGGAGATTCAGCATATTATTTAATAGCATATTAGATTAAATTAGATTGGATTTGATTAGATTAGATTCAACTTTATTGTCATTATACATGTAGAAGTACAAGGCAACAGAATGCAATTTGGCATGTAACCAGAAGTGCAACAAGCAGCAAGTGCAAGTTGTACAGTATATCAGAACTAGAATCAGAATCAGGTTTATTGGCCAAGTGTTTTGACACACACAAGGAATTTGGTTCCAGCTGTTTGTCAACAGTATGATTACAGAACTTACAGTATGAATAGGATAATATACAGATGAATATGCTTTGGATCTATATGTATGGATATACAAGATATACAGGTTGGGTGCTATAAACATGGAATACACAAGGTGTTATATATTATACTGACATATATACAGGTGCTATTGACATAATATACAGGGGTTGGTGATCATCAGGAGGCAGAGTTTAGTAAGGTGACAGCTCTAAGGAAAAAACTGTTCAGTCTATTAGTTTTTAAGAATGCTGCGATTTCGACACAGACCTTTGAACATTCTCAATAGCTGGAAGTAGAGTTCCTGTGATGCAGTGAGTGCAGTGCCTTGCAGTCTGCGGCCGTGCAGTTCCCACACTAGACTGACACAGTTGGTCAGGATGCTCTCAATCACACAGCAATAACATTTCACCAGGATGGCTGAAGACAGGTGATGTTTCTTCAGTGTCCTCAGGAAGAACAGGCGCTGGTGAGCTTTCTTGACCAGGCTAGAGTTTTGGTGGTCCAGGACAGGTCCTCTGATATGTGGATCCCTAGGAACTTGAAGCTGGAGACATGTTCAACTGGCAGCTTGTGCGTGCATGTGCGTGCCTCTGCTCTCCCTCCTAAAGTACATGATAAGCTCCGTTGTTTTGCTGGTGTTAAGGAGCAGGTTGTTGGCAGCACATCATGCTTCCAGATGCTGCACCTCTTCCTTGTAGGCTGTCTGATTGTTGTTCGTGATGAGACCAATCATTGTGGTGTTGTCAGCAAACTTGATTATGGAATTAGGCCTGCAGTCGTGAGTGAAGAGGGAATAGAGAAATGGACTCAGCATGCAGTCCTGTGGTACACGTGTTAAGGGTGATGTTGGCAGAGTGGATGTGGCCTGACCTGACATTCTGGGGTCTCTTGGTCAGAAAGTCTATAATCCAGTGACATAGGGAGGTGTTGATGCCTAGATACCTAAGTTTGGTGATTAACTTAGCTATGATGAGCTATGAATTCCACAAACAGCATTCATGCGTATGTGTTATTTAGATGTGTGAGCACAGAGTGCAGCATTGATGAGACTGCATCCTCTATGCACCTATAGCTCCAGTAGTCAAACTGATGTGGGTCCAATGTGGGTAGGAGGCAGTGCTTCAGGTGTGCCAGGACCACTTGCTCAAAGCATTTCATGATGATGGGTGTGAGTGCAACTGGGCGATAGTCATTCTGGCACATTGTTAGAGTATAATATATTATTTAAGATTTTGTGCTATGCGATGAAGCATAAATACAAAAAAGTCATAAAGTAGTTAGAAAAGCATAGTTGTCTGTAATGCCACCTATGTTTTAAAGGCTATTATCAGGAGGGTTCACTAAGCCTAGCAATTTTGAAATTCTAATGGAAAAATAAATAGCACTAGAAATACCATTCTAATTGCATCCCTTGTAATGAATAACAGCAGCCTAGATTTCTGCTTCACCCAAACAAATAACACATCTTTTCAACTAGTTACTGTAATTATTGCTGATTATAGAACGGGTGGTGGATATAATACTTTGGCTACATAACCCCATTGTTTGTTGCATTAGTTGGCTTACACAGTTATTATATAGAATGACAATGAACTACTTAAATCTTAATTCAATAGAAAGTCTTGTAGAGCAGCTTAAAAGTAGGTCAAACAACTTTTCTAGTAATTATGAGGAAAAACGTCTCATGTGGCTTTATTCACTGCATCACACCTATAATTTGTCTGCAGAGGGATGACAGAAACAGAATCAGTTTACATTTCATCTATACCCAGGGTTAAGTCTTGTACCTGACCTGATTAGAGGGGATTTGATCCTTTCTAATTTCTGTCAATGAAATGAATCCCCAAAATTCAGTTTCCATAAATGTTTCACAGTTCATATAAACCATAGTATGTATTGTTTAAGTTCCAATTGAGTCTTTGCCTTTGTTCTTTAATATTGCAATAAATTTAGTTAAATTTAGCTAAATCACAGATTCATTACATGATAGTTAAAGAACAGTCATATATTTACATTTATATTGACAGCATTTGGTAGACATCCTTATCAAGAGTGACATACCTGTACAAAAGTGCTTTTGTCTACTGATGAATTCATTAACACTGGTTCACTAAGTTACAGACTTAGGATATTATATTATCAACCTAACACACTGTTCAAGGTTTTTTTTAATACACATAAAACAAACAGGGCTAAAAAGTGCTAGTTTAGGATCAGGAGTCATGAAAGGGAGTACAGGCAAAATCAGTATTTTATTATAGCATTTACATTCTATAAATTATACAATTATTCAAACAATGAGTTGCTATTTTTTATTTAAAAAAATCCTTTGTGTTCCTAAAAAAGGAAAATAGAGACAACAATCCCCATATATATGTTAATTTTATCTGGATTAAAATATATATTTGTAATCAGTGGTGTTTACTGCAAGTTTTTGGTTAGAACCTAGAAGAATTAGAAGCAAATTCCTGTTTAAACTTGAATTAAGTCTCTGTATGTCACAAATTTGAGCTAATAGTGATTGTATCATAATTACTATTCTAATATAGCAAGAAATTACTATGAGCAAGTGTATCCAAAATGTCTAAATAAACATAACACTAAATTTACCCTGTTGTTGTTAGTTACAACTGCAGACATTTCAGACTTACTAATATTGCATGCTATATGACATTATGCGTGTGCCTCTGTGTGTCTTTGACACAGGGAAAGGACATTTCAAGCTGAATTAACATGTGCTGAGATAAATATGAAAGGCAGTTTCTTATGAATTATGAAGGGCCTGCCATTGCCATAAAATGGTTATAGGGCATTTTCTCTGTGGCATTTGGTGTAAAGGTTGTTTGTCTTAAGTAGGTCACAAAGTTATATATACAGTATATGTTTGACATGTGTGGGTTTAAATCTTGCTAAATCTCAGCATCAAAAACATATATTTAATCATATATTTATATTTTTTCAAAACATTCAAAAGTAAACATTTTTTTTGGCTACATTTTGTTGTTAAATATGTAAATAATACTAATAATTACACAATACCACAATGTCATGTTAATGAGGACTAATTTGCTGGAAATTGTATTTTCTAATCTGAATTTAATTTAATTTTAGTTTCATTATTTTGGTAATATGTAATATTCAAAACATTTCATGTGTTTATAGCCAGGTTGAGTGAATGGTGTGGAGACAGTTATTTTCAGTAGTGGCATACCCCATCAATCACAGTGACTACAGCTAATCTGTGAGCTCATGCATTTGTAAGGGGTGGATTTTTCTCTGGGTGTGTTCACCAATTAATTAAAAAAAAGATATGGTTGGCTTCATGTGTATTGGAGAAAGCAACATGATAGCATTCACACTCCCCAGTTGGTAGCTACCATATAAGAGGGGAGACCTAAATGCAGAGCAGAACCTGGCCATAATAATCCATAATCGATAAGCAGGAGAAAGATTTAAACATTGATGAAAAAATACTAAAATATTAAGCACAATTAATAAATTTTTTAAAATATTTATATGATTCAATTTTGAGGGTGAAATAACGTCTTAGTGGTTCGCACATTTTCCTCGCACCTGCAGGGTTGGGGGTTCAGCTCCTGCCTCTGCTCCAAACTCTGTTGTGTTCGTGGAGTTTGCATGTTATTCCTGTGCTTTGAGGGTTTTCTCCTGGTACTCTAGTTTTCCCAGTCCAAAGTGTGTGAATGGGGTTGTGATTTTGCCCTGCAATGGCTTGGCACACTAACCAGGGTGTCCCTTATCTTCTGCCCTGAGTCACCTGACATGGGCTCAAGGTTCCTTGTGACCCTGGGTACGATAAATAATACACAAATTAGATGGAGGAATATTTGAAGGTATTTATAATGGGCAACAATTAGTTTTTCTAACCATTATTAATCTACCTTTAATGTTCATTTTGTTAATATTTTATGTATCTAAAATATTCCCTTTTTTAATGTTTTCTACCATTACTTTATATGTCTGTTTGTAAATGTAATATTAGACACAAATTTGTGGACTCACCCTAATATCGTGCTATTGAAGCGTAGGTTTGAACATGCACACCAGGGGGCAGTATTGAAACGAGCCATCCAGTGTTACAGTTTGACAAATGACATGCTGCCACAGGCTTAGAATAACATACTGCCTTTATAGATGAAGGAGTCGTAGGAAAAACTGATTGTGTCAGAGGACTCCTCGGAGTCAAACAGTTTACATCTTGAACTAACATTTTCTGTTTCTGGAACAGCCGTAGAAGATATACAATATCTAAATCCACAACTGGTAACTGCATGGAAGCCAGAAACTATTTTTCATGCAATTATACTTGAGATTTGTATTCATTTGCCTGTGAGACGTGAGCTCTCCTTGAAGTGTGTTTCTGATGTTATTGTATCCTGCCCCAATGACTTATTACGTTAATGTCTCTGGCAAGCCATAATTACAGGAATGGAGGGTGGAAAGCAGTGCCAGAACTCTATTGTAGCTCTGGTGAGGCCATCCCTCTGATGTTTGGTGGGGGAAAATTCCACTTTACCATAGCCATACAATCTTTGCAGCAGATGTATACTGTACCAAACCACAATGACACATAATGGCACACAAATCATATGCAGCTGAAGTAACACTAGTGTTACTAAGCACACGGTATTGTTTATCTGAGCTCTTGTATTTAGAGGCCATCTACATCTTTTACCCTGCAGCTACTTTTTTTCTCTGGAAGAGTTATCTTAATTATTCACAGGACTTTGGATTACAATGGCTGTTTGCCAATACCTAGAATGTGTGATGCAATCTTTTCTTTTGTTTTAGCTAGTTTTAGGGTTGTTTTTTCTTTCATTAACATATCTGGTCTACAGATACCCACAGAGAGTGATTCTGTATATTTCCTGCCTTTGACTTTAGGGTGGTTTAATTAAGATGATTTTTCAGTGGCAATTGGTGTAATAGTTGTTTAGTCAGAAATAGTTAACTGTGGTGTGAAATGTGTTTTTTCAATATTACACTGCATCCGCACCCAGGAGTAGAGTCTTGTACAGGCAACTACAACCTAACAAGACTGACTTTTTTCTACAACCTTGGCGTTCTTTTTAGATTTTGCCATTCCACTGAGCAATATGATGTGACATATTTGTTGTTTGAGTGGTTAAGCAATGAAAGAGAAATGACAGGGAAACGAAAGAAAGTTCCTGATCGTACCTTGCATCAACAGTGCTGTGACTGTGAGAGCCCAAAAATCTGCATAAGCGCTCAGCATGTCGCATCCTGGGGTTGTGGGAACAATACAGCCGCAAAGGAAAGGGAGTGGCAGAACCAGGATATCCCATCCCATTCACTTCACCCTCTTCCTGAAGAGATTTCCAGCAGCATCCAAGGAGATTGTGTGGAGGTCAGGCTACCATGTCTGTCCAAACTCTTGTATCACATGTGGAAGAACAATTTATATGTGACAGTTTATGTATTGTCACCAATCACAAATCAGTGCCACATAATGGTTAAATAATAAACCAAATCACAGAGTAGACAAAACAAAGAGAAAGCAATTACACTTTTAGGCTAACAGTTTACAATCTGCAGTCATCTTTGTACCATCTGCTAATTGTATATAGCACTGACAACTTGTTAGAGCAAGGACAAGAGTTACCAAATCACAGGACCACAGAGAGGAAACAGAGCAAGTTTTTGAACCTTTACCTGTAATGTCTTTGCTGAAAACTAGGATTGGATTCATGATGAAGCCAACAATTGCTTTAGATATAAAAATAAATATAAATCTGAACAAGGTTTTTTTTAACACTTTTTTTTTATTTGTAGAGATAGACGTGTAATCTTGAAGGTATATACAGTACCACTGGCATGCTAAAAAAAAACTTTAATTGTATTAAATAATCACAGCAAAGATAGATTTTTAAAAAATGTTATAATAAATGTTAAGTATTATTCTAATTTAGCACAGCACAGATTTATAGTTAAGTGCTCATAGTTAAATTCAGCTTTTAGTTGGTTATATTATGTTCATCAAATGGTGACATATTGATTTCCTGACTCATCAATGAAGTCGCTGTAATTTTAACTACTTTCTATATGATTTACGCCATGCCAGACTCTTTTTAGTGTCCTAAATTGCTTTTATCTGACACATAGGCCAAAGAGTGATTGAGTAGCCTATAAATACAAGCAGAAATTATTTCTGCCCAGTGTTTTTCCAAGAGGAAAAATAAACATAAATTTACAAGGCAATGCATTTGCTTATAATGACTACTTAGGAAAAGGAAGGACACGTGTTCAGACCTGTACCTTTGCCAGTCAACTAGCTGAACAAATCAGTTTTAAGCACTCTGATAGGATTTCCTTGGGAAGTTTGTGCTGGGATTCTGGACAGTGCTATAGGGCATGCATTTCCCATACAATGAAACATGTGCCTTTTTAATTAAGCAGTATGTTTGTACAATGTATTTTGCTATTGCTATGGCCAACTTCATAAGCTTCTATATTTCAAAGCTGTGCACTTAAACACTTCATGTAAATCATGTGATCATTGTAGAGTTGTTTCAATGCTATGCCATGTGATCCATTTGGAACCGGTGAGGAGATAATGATTTTATATAGTCATAAGTGCAATATACAGCACTGGGTCCTCCAAAAAACATGCAGGTGGACTGGCAATGCTAAATTGGCCCCTAGTTGTGAATGACTTTGCGAATGTGTATTTGTGTGTGTGTGTGTGTGTGTGTGTGTGTGTGTGCGTGTGTGTGTATATCACTGGTCCCACGCCCAGTGTGCTCCAGACTCACTGCAGCAATGAACAAGAAAAGTAAGTAGTTAGTGAAGATGAATCAATGAATATTCATAATTATATTGGTAAACTATTGTCTATATCCCTAGTCTACTTTCACAGCTTATACAGTGGCAGGTTGTGTTAAAATAACATCTCACTGTTTCCTTTCCTGAAATCCACTGTGCACTGTTTTAAAATCATAAAGCAGTCAACAAGCCGTCTCAGACAGAGAAGCCCAGTGGGAGAGGATAAATGACTCAACCATGCTGCTGGAAGCATAAAAAAATGGAAGCTTTGAATGGGTAAATAATGCTTCACATGCTCATAGACTACTCTTGCAATTTTAAAAGGAGTAACTGAAATGAACAAGCTAAAAAATTCATGAATCCCCATCATATGTGTATGCAGGCAAAATGATTTATTTAACAGGGACCGTGTATGGCTGCTGTTAAAATCCACAAGTTTACCTGCACCTAACCAATTAACCATCTCATGTAAGGGAAACAAAGCACTCTAAATCATTTCACACTGCATTTATGCATTGTTGCACAACAGATATTTTTGGACTGATATTCAATCAATCCCTAGATGTTTTCAGTCGCATGCTATCTATCTGTCACTGTCTATTAGTCTCTATCAGACGAAAGTCTCTGACTTATTCATTGCCTCCTGCACGTCACAGTCCTGAGTCTTCAGTTCACAAGAGTTCTTGAGTTCTTCAGACTAAACCAGGCAGATCTACAGTATTTCTTTATTATAGGGGAATAACGTTTTTTATCTGATGCTTCCGAAAATACTTTGATAAGAGTAGCGAGACAGTGAACTGCACAATGAAGGGCAATAACAGAAGTTATTACTCACAATTAGTAAAGAGTTAAATACATAAACACATTAGTTGTTGAAGTTTAAATGCACACAACAATGGGGCAAATCTAAGTTTTTAGAAAATAACTGAAATGTTGCTGAATTTCATCTGACATTTTTATTATTTTCTCATTTAACAATCTCAAAGTTCCACAAATAGAGGGAAAGATCAGTGTAAGAGGAAAAGCCCCAAACTAATTTACAGCAGGAAATCACAACATAAAGTATACCAAACAGGGCAGGCTGGCATTATTAGTAGTAATCACTAAATTAGCGGGG